>NC_133582.1:670152-1005229 GCF_964106895.1 Numenius arquata | reverse complement strand
AGTGAGTGTGAGGCAACGGTCTCCTCTGTACAAGGAGAGCACTTCCCTTTAGCAAAAAGAACTCATGAAAATGCGTAGCCAAAAATAGTAGTCACAGGAAAGTGCTTTCCAGGGACAAAATTCACAGCCATATTTAAGTATAATCTGATGAACACCAGTATATTAACATGATTTAAAAAAAGGTCATGCAAAGACCACTTAAGTAGCATTATTCACTGTCATTTTAGCAAATTATCTTGATAGATTGCTTGTATGAAAAATATGGCTTTTTTTGTGTGTTTCAGATCAACTGTATTTCTCTAAGTGACTCTGGGGGTAGGAGAATGCATACATAACATATATCCCTGCTTTAGTAAGAATTTTGACATTGCCTTCCTGTGGTGAAATAGGGGGATACTCTTGGAAATGCAATAGGGAAATGTGGTCCAGATGAAACCACCACAGGGTAGCGCAAAGCTTATTTGAAAGCAGTATCCAGACAGAAGATTTAAAACATTCAGTATCAAAATGGAAGCCTGTATTCAGTGGGATTATGTTATGGTTCCTGCCCTGGTCATTATCTTCATCTTAACGATGGGAAAAAGCATAAATAAGCACATCAAGAGCCAAGAGAGCATTGAGTGACAGGAAAAGAACTTAAAATTCCCTCAACATGTTGGAGAAGCGGCCTGAAAAAAGACACAATAAATTTTATTAAAATAAAAAACAAGTGCAAGTTTCAACATTTTTGTAGCAATGAGCAACTGGGTGGGGGACAACCAGCTTAACGGCAGTCTAAACAGGCACGATCTAAACATAACTTAGTGTTGTCACGCTGCAGCAAAAAGGGCAAACAACTTTATGGGATACTTGAGCAGGAGTCAAGGGTAAGGCATGTGAAGTAAACCACCTACTCTGCTCACAACTGACGTGGTTCTCAACTGAATTACTGGGCTCTTTTTTTTTTTTCCTTTCTTTCTCTGACCATAGACCAATTGGACAGACTTAAGAAAATATATCCTGTGAGGAGAGCTGGAAAAAAATTGAGTTATTTAGCTTAAAGAAAAGAAGGTTGAAGGAAAACTTCCTAAAAGTCTTGAAATTTGCAAAATACTGTCGCAAAGAAACAGGTCTCTTGGGATATTGGCATCGTATGAATCATCCTTTAAGAGCTGTCTGTTGGCAATAAAGGAAGTCTAATTTAAATTAAGAACCTAACTTTCCCGTGCATAAATTACACTAAGGAAAACAAGGAGGCTTTCAGGTCCCACAGACCAAGATTCATCTAATGCACTTCTCTTCCTCAGTTGTAATTGGTGTAATTACTCCTTTGCTTCAAGTGGTGCTATTTCTGACATTTTAAGGCACAAGGGAATGCATAACGTGAAATGGATGAGCGCTTGGCTTTGGCAGTTTGTTAAACGCACATCACCTACTACTGGAAGCAGATTTAAAAGTCCTGATACCTTATGCATAAAATCAATGTCTGAGTCCAGCTGCATTCGTATCCCAGATGAGATCTCAGAAAGGCACGTGTCTGAAAGCAACCTCTGTAAGAGGACAGAGTTCTCCCCCATACAGCAATCCCTCCTCAAAAGAGCCCAGAGAAATTTCACCAGCTTTCTCCAGAAAAACCTCACCAGAAGCCACCTCATATATATTTCTTGTCAAGGCCCCTGCCTATGTTAAGTCACCTCCACATCAGTGGGTGAACCCTCAGCTGACTCTGGAGTTCATCCAAATAAATTTGTCCATTTGTCTAACAGCAATAGCATTTGCATAAAAACCAACCAAAGTTCAGGGTACATACATTCACCTTATTGGTCTGCTGTTTAAAAATTATAAAGTTCCAGCATAACCTTCATCTGCTGCCCCAAATGAATGGCTTAGTCAAAAGTTTAATTTCCTCTGAATGAAATTTCAGCTGCATTGAAAATTTAACTCAGATATCCACATGGGCTGTTTGTGCCCCGCAGCGAGCCAGGTCAATAGCCGCCTCAGCTACTTGGGTGTAACAGCTCAGAATCAGTTTTATATTCTATTTAAAAAAAAATAAAAAAATAAGCAAACAAACAAAAAAACCAACAAAAAACCAAACCACCCTGCCTGCTTCTCCATACCAGAGAGCCTTGTCTGCCCTCTCTGGATAACAGCTTAACTTTTCCTACATCCCTCCTCTTTCTGACCTAGAAGATTTTATATTCACAAGTTAGAAAACGAGCCTCTAGGCTGATTCTTACCACCTGTATTTGCTCTTTCATGCCCTTAGATCCACAGGGTCAAGCCTGATGAAACGCAGATGTATATAGTTGCAGTGTTAGTTGCATTAACAACCAAAAGGTGTGAAAAAATCAGGCCATACTTGGAAGTCTGGAGTTACAGGACTCTTCCAGTAATTCTTTGTTATGAATATATTACATGATATATAACTTATTTTCATATATGAATCCAATCTTTAAGGCTTTTTATCATTTAACCAGCTTGTGCTATCAGATTTAAATCTAATTCACATATTGCACAGAGCCTCTTTTTTAACATGTTCAACTTGGGTTAGTCTGTGTCGTCTCCTGGGTTGACAAATATCATCTAAGTTTGGTTAAGAATTGCTGGAGAGCATGGGGCATGTCCAACACATCAGAACATAAGACATAATCGGTTATTGGCAAATTACCTTTCACTCACCTCATGTAGTTCTCTCTTCCTCAGGAGGTCAAACAAAATTATCAGACCAGAAAAGGACTTTCTCCCTCCTGTTGTACTCTAGGAGAGTACCCTTTAAACGGCATAGCTTAGCATACATGTTCAAAACATTATAAACAGAGGCTTTTACAAAGTACAGTGCTATGCCTTTGGATGACTAGTCATTTGGGAGTGTTGAAAGTTGCTATTAACACTTCATAAACCATCTTCTCAGTATACTTGACAGCTCTCATGAAAGATCCCACTCATGGGAGGATGGACTGGATGAAAGCCTACGGCAAAAGTCTAAACGTAATTAAAGACTGTCTTCCAAAAAGACTTTGACTTACCAATGGGCATAGTGAGGGTGGAATTCATTCAGAGCCACGTTATCAGAGCAGGGAGGGACGTCTTGTTTTGAAGTAGAAACTCTTGCGATGAAGGCATATTCCCCCTTAAATAAGCAATAACACTACTGAAAGATTCTTTGCTTGGGAACAAGCTGTAAGGAAACACACCTATCCTGCAAGGCAGAAGTAGTACAGTGGAAAACAGCAGTGATTTAATTACAGCATTGCAGTTGGCACTGCTGCCAGCTTTATCCCAAGTGCAGCGTAGAGAGGAAATATGGCCTTTTCCTCGAACAAAATAACCTGCATCACTTCGTCACTTCAGGCCTGGCAACCTGGGGTGGGAAGGAAAGATGTGGGATCTCTAAATCCAAGAGAGATCCATCAACTCTCCATCACTACTATTATGCAAGTGCGGGCAGAAAGATGCTAAACACACCAATCAGAGAAAACCAGTTTCCCCCAGCCCCAGGGAAAAGAGGCAGGAGATGAGAGGGTCAGTCCCTCTGAGTGAATGCCTCCAGCTCTGCAGAAACCACCTTCCACACTCCCCAGGTCCTGCCATCACTTCCCAGAGACACGAGCTTCTCCCAGTCTTAGCACCAAGTTATACACAAGAAAAAGAAAACTGCCGGCAGCAACAAGGCATCAAAAGGCTGATTTAATCTTCAGTCTATGAGCATAGGCTTGTTTCAACAATCGTCTTGAAAGTGGAGATCCTGCCACAACTGTAACACATACACATACGTGCAAAACCAGTTTTGCTTCCACTGGCCCAATCAGCAGTGAACCATGACTGAACTTTGAAGTTTGTGGAGCTGATACTCTTCCTCTTGCCCTGTGAAACACCAAGAAGGTCATTTTGGAAAATAACCAGATCAAACAATTTCTTTCCTCTTGTAAACAAAACAAAAACTTGTCAGAACTCACCTAAGCAGTGAGAGATCTCTGTCTAACAACCTCACCTCCATTTGTCCATGAACTAAATTTGCTAGCCTTGAGGAACCACAAACATTATATTACAGGTGTGTCCTTACACGGAAGTTTCCATGACACTTCTTATCAAAATAAGCATTGAAAACTCAAGTGCTGTCTTCAAGTTCATGGATAACACAGAGTTCTGATGTTTTTTTACAAGACATTCCAAAAATCTTAAGGCTGTGTTGGGTGCAACAGACTTGTGGTCTCCCCTGAGCTCCTATGAATCTATGGGACTTCTTCCTTTGCAACTGAATTCCTGCAAACATGAAAGTCTCTCTTCCATTTTCCACTGCCAGCGAACATAACTATTTACCTTCCTAATACCTGATCTTCTGGAGAAGTTAAGCCAAGGAACACTGTGACCTGAAACCTAGAATAGCAGCCAACAGTGAGGAAATAACATAATGGAAGCAAAAACTGCTTTAAAAAGACTGTTGCGTGCTCGTAGTCCAAGAAAAACACTTGGCCAAGACTTTTGACTATGATAAATAGCTAATAAGACATTCATGAACGGGCAGCCAGTTACAAAGTCTTCAAGGGATGTGGGCATTTGAATGATGGTGGAAAGTACAGGGGTGAAGGTGGGAAAAATATTTTTCCTATAGTTAATCTACTTATTTTTTGTGAGGCCAAAATGGCAATTTTTTCCTTTCACGGTGTTTCATACTGTGTTGGTAGCATCTTTGGACTGATTTGACCTAGAGTTTTGCCATTGACTTCATCTTCACTGACCTATGAATTTGGCATTTAGTTAAATATCTTTATCTGAAAGATAGTCATATATTATATTTATTATAAATAATTGGATTTTAACCCAAAAGTGCAATAGTATGGGCAAGAGGTTATTTTTCCTCATCATTGCCTTTACAGGGATCACACTTCATTACACACTCCTTTCACCATCATATCTCTCTTTTCCCCACAGAAGTACTGGATGACCTACTGCTCTTCTACCTCCCTCTTCCTCATCTTCCCTTTCCGCATCTGCTCATACACACCTCCTTCAGCTGCTTTGTTGTCACTGGCAGGTTTTTTTGCCTTTCACATTCCCATTTCTCACTCGCACCCTCTAGCCATCTGGATCATCAGACACCCCAAGTCCACCATTTCCCCCCTTTGCTTGAGGACAACGATTCCATCCATCCAATTCCACCCTTCTTCCTAGATCATTCCTACAAACCGTCTCCTGCCAGCCCCAAACTCCTTTTTGCCAACCATGTTGACATTGCAAATGTGCCAGTTCATCCCAAGGATGTGATATTCCCTGCAATTATTCTCAGTTGTCTGCCACGTACCAGAAACAAACTCATGGTCTCAGTAGAAGGAAGTGCCTCTAATCAACGCACAGCTCTCAAACAGTCCTCCTCTGGGGAGTGCTTGGAGAACCACCATCCAGCTTGGTCAGTCAGCTGTTCCCTGGTGAATTCCCATAAACACCATGACTGCCTGCTGCTTGAATTCTCCTGCTTCAGGCAGCTCTTGACTCTGTGACTACATTTGCAATGTCACTTATCATGAGGAGTGGCAGGACCGTTGCACATGAAAAATCTAACAAGACAAAGATAAATTGTCAAATTTGCATGCAAAAAAAAAAAGACACAATCACAAAGAGGTCTGATGAGAGCTAGAGCCTGAGGAGACGTCAGCAGTCTGGGGTGGCTTCTGTGATTTAGCTGGAGGGTATTTGTATCTTGATCATGTGAGTGTCACTGAAGGAGGCTGGTAAGGGCCATCTGATGGTTAAAGGAGGCTCGTAAGGGCTCTCCAAACTGCCATCCAGAGGCCAGGGATGAGAAAGCTCCTCCCAGAGACCACAGCTGCAGAATATAAACACAAATAAGCACAGTGGCCGTTGCGTTCATTGTGTAACTGTGGCATCTGCTGACACACGCGAACAAGAATGTGCCCGAGACCTCACCCTTAAGAAAGGGTACGGCACAATGACAGTTAAACCTATTTCCCTGTCGCACGGCAGGACAAATAGGAAATGTGATTAAGTCAGAAGGGGGACAAGTTACGACCTCAGGAACTGGTCCAACATCCTGTAGACGGTAGCCTGGATAGTTTCAGTGGCCTGATCTATCACCCACTGAAAAGATCTGGATTCCAGGAAGGCCAGATCAGTCCTGACTCACACTCGGCACATGGTTTGTACGTACAGTAGGAGCAAGGTTGAGCTGAGGACACAGCAGACACTTGTTGGTGCCCGCAGCTTGTGTCGTCTTCCACAGAGCAGGGCTGGAAAACTGCAGCTGGGCTTTACATGGCAGCTGGATTCCCCCAAAAGTTTCCCCTTCTCATCTCTGGCAGAATCTACAGAATACAGATCACGTTGCAAATCCCATCTTGTGCCAATGGCTTCCAGACTCCTTTTTTCTTAGCTCCATTGTCTGGTATAACCCTTTACTCTGTGGTCTTACTCAGCCTTTCTTCTCACTCCTAAGAAGTGTCCTTCTGACCTTCTTCCCCCATCTGAGGGGTTCCCCTCACACACTTAGTTCTTCTGTTGTTCCTCAGCTTTTCTCCAACCATCTCAGTAACCTTTCAGCAGTAGCTCCTGTTACCCAACATTTCTGAAAGGCTTTTCAGGGTTTTCTTTGCCCAGTAATATCAGAAAAGTCATTTGGGGTATTATATTTGTCCCCATCTTGTCTGGATTCCAGGGATGGTTAGATGGAGGGTAGGCATCTAGCCATTAGGTTAAACACTGGGAGTTTTAAGGATGAAAAGGGCTTTATTACTGGCATTTAAAAACCTCAGGCTGAGACAACTCTTAGGTAAGAAGCAGTCAGACTGCATCTTTGAACAAGAACACAGAACTCTACCTCTGTCTTCTCATTCAGGTCTGTGCTCTTTTTCAGATCTGACTCCTATTCCAATCGATTGTCACAGTATGGGCCATGATTATCTGGAATCTCATCCAGAAAGATTAGATTTTAAAATCATCCTGAAATGGTCATTTTCTTTTAAGTCATGTATTGAATTGATGGGAAAAACATTGTTTCTCTGTAACAGAATTAATTATTTTAATATATTAGAAAGAACAGAAATGAGAAAATATTTTGAGATGCTTCCTACTTAAATTTCACTATAAACTTGGATTGACATATTTTAATATCCTGACACTATAAAGCTATCTTGTACTTACGTCGGCCTTTTTTTGTCATTGTCATGACAATAAGTCATAAAAACATAGCCATAGTCTTGAATTTATATTAAGATTGTAATAAATCTTAGACACCTCCATACTGGAGATGGAAAAAATGATGAGGTCATCCCATCGAAGCGCCTGCCAATGAAGGAATATTTTCTGCAGTGTAGTCTCTCCACTGATGTATAGCCAGATTGGACAAATGACTTAAGTGATGGTTTCCCTTCTGAGAGCTACTTCAAGAGAACAGCAACACAAAATGTATCGTGGAAACTAACCAGTGTGCTTTTCCCAGAAGCTATTTCATATCAGAAATATCTAGTCAATCATATTTGTAATATATTGAGCAAATATATTGCTCAACATATTGAAAGTAAAGCAAGCGGACACTTAACAAGTATGAATGAAAAAATGGCTACAACTTTGATTGAACCTGACGTAACTGTTTTCCACTTGGTACATTGTGGAATGGAGCTGTAAATCAGTTCTATCTCCTGATTGTCTGGAATCAATCTCATAATCTCTAGTAGTTTTGAAATGCAAGAGGGTAGGTGAAAATTACAATACTTACGCAAAACATGCCTGCTCTGCAGATGACTTTGTGTCTGCATTACCAGCAACCAGTTCTGTGACAGGATGTTAAAGGCTAGACTCCCTCTTCGTTTTAAAGTCCCCCGCACCCCCTCTCCTACGCCCTGCGGTCCCCCCAGGAGGTGGTTTCACAGTTGGGCTAAGAACACCCACAATGATGCTGCCTCAAAGGGAAGAGAGAAGCTGCAAAGAGAACGGTAGATGCTCTGCTGCCCGTCTTGGTTCCCCCTTACTGTTGCCCAACTTGAAAGTTAACACGACCACGCAGAGGCAACTTGGACAACTCTGAACGTATATTTATTTTATACCTGAATCCTCTGCCTGAACCAACTCCAGACAAATTCTGGAAGAGCAACTACTCTGTCCTTAAAGTTCAGACAATGTAAGGTGTCTTAGTGTTTATAGACAACTTTTAGATGTTGTGAAAAAACAGTCAAGAAAATGCTTGTTATGTTGGTGATTTTTATCATTATATCACTATTTAAATATTTAATATTTAAAACACTACCCCTTAAGAACCTGTACATTCTAGGCTAGAGCTGCATTTAAGAACTGAAAGACACACGGGAGCACTCAACAATATTAAAAGTAAAAGTGTACAAGTTGACTTATAGATAAAAAAAGAGAAAAAAGGCCTGCAAACACTTACCCCTTCCAGAAATTTTTTTAAGAGGTACTTCATTTAATCCCAGCCTAGAAAATACATTTTATTTTATCCCTTTAGACAAATATTAGTGATTCTTCATTGTCAAGCCAAACCTTAAATTTGAAAAACAATCAGGCACCTGCCTTGGGAAGGGGCAGTGAACTCACTTCATTTTTTTTCTATTATTTTCATTTCTACAATCCTCATTTTCCCAAGCCACTCAAGGTACAAAATATAGAAAAAGTTAAGTTTTCATAGCTACCCTGAATGCAATAACACAGTTCTGAAGTCCCTTGAGGGTTTGGATCTATTTGTGGAGAAGGTGTTAAGATACACACTTTTACAGGGTGTGTATAGAAGACACCAACAGGGCACTTTGCTTTTCTCCAGGTATTTCTTTCACATCCAACAAAGAAACTGACAAGTTCTTATTAAAAAAAAAAAAAAAAAAGAAAAAAATGGCATTTTTAAACTCTTTTCTTCTGTAAAACATTACAAGTTTCCCATCCAATGACTGGTATATAGTGTGTAGATTTCTGGTTCCACAGAGCAAAAATGGAACAACGAAAGATAAAAATAAATACTCCCTAAAACCTAGTAAATTTGCCAAATGAGTTCTGCCTAATGCAGTCTGATAGTGCAATCCATGCACTTCCAGGATTTTCTTCAGATCTATTATTCATAGTCTTTTTGGCACAACTTTATATACTTCTGCTTACAGTGCTTGGGAAAACTTATATTACAGCTAATTCTAGTGCATTAAAATGAAAACCAATAGATGGTATCATCATTTGTTTTTAAAAAAGAGAAGAGGGGCCAAGTACATGGTAAATTATAGAAGAATAGTTCAAGACCACCAGTTTCACACTCAGCTCCGAGACCAGCACTCTGTGAATGTCATTTCTTGTATGAAGCTATAAACAGAAGGGGGAAAAATACAGAATAAACCTTTAAATTGAGTCATAATGAATCTTTAAGCACAATTAGCTGGAATACACAGTCAGCTCCATGCACTAAACTTTGGGTGTCAGCTGTACATAAAGGAAGCTGATTCAAGTGAAAACCAGCCTGCTGTTTTCACAGAGATCTTGGGATAAGTAATTGAACCACCACAAACTGGATTATTCTCCTCCTCCGCACCAGAAACAAGTTCCCACAAATCAGGGCCTTCTGGACATTTTTTAGAACTTTAACTAATAAAGTCCATGCTCAACATGATGGTACTTTTTTCCAGTTGGTCAAAAGTTGGGGATGACATGCTCTATTTATTTTTTAGTAGGACTCTGCTGTTTATCTTGCTGTTCCCAGACCACGAACTCTGCGAACAGCCCCAGCTGCTCGGCATCAGCCGTGACCTTCCACTGCTCATGAACGTCTTCCCCAGCCCAAAAACGTAGAGGTCCTGGAAAGTCACCCTTTCCAGGCTCAGCAAACATCAGCTGCGTGCATTAAACTTTCACGTCTCCCTCATTTGTTGGAGGCAAGTGACAAATTCTGTGAAATCTGGTGGAATTCCCGTTATATTCATGTCTCCCAACAACTCAAGTCCCTCAACTCCGTAAGAAACACAAAGCCTGATGTGGAGGACCGGTGGAAAAGCACTGCCAAGTGTTATCCAAGGATTCATCCTGCTGGAAAAGCGCTTGGGCATGGCCATTTCATCAGAGACGGCACCCAACATTGTTACTAGTGTTATTGTTTTTATTATTTATAATCATATCCTCAACATTCAGAATAGGAAACAGGGAGACAAAAAGGTCAATTCTTCAGATTTCATTTTGCCAAACTTCAATATTTTTTTCTAAAATATCTGTGTAAAAACTTTGAATTTATTCCATTTTATGAGTATTTTCTGCTCAGTATTTTGAATCCTGAAGTTCCTTTTAAACAGAAGTGCTGCAATGCAAGAGGACAAATGGACATTCAGAACTCACATCAATCCTCTGCTGAAAACTGAAGCAAACTTAAGGCTTGCAAAGGCAAAACCGAGTACAGCTTCTTGGGCACTTTTATCTCATGGTGCGGAGGGGACATCCCCCCTGCAGCCTGCTCGCTCCCTGTTAACAATTAACATTTGCTGTGGATTGCCTATAAGTGCACTACAGGAGCTCTTCTCCTGGGATTTCTGTTTTTTGTCTCCCAGTTTTCTCAAAAACAGCGGAGCATTAAGGATGCAAACAGTTTAAGCAATGGTTTTTTAGCAACTGTTGTCTTTCAAAGGCTCATTGACCTTCGTTCTTCATAGATCACCCTTGCCGTCTCTCCATAGATGCATCCCAGGCTCAGTATAAAACAAGGAATATTGGTTTAGGTTTGGCCTGCCAGTCCCCATCACCTCCTTCTGTGAGCTATTCCTTCGTGTGGATAAAAACTGGTGTTTGAGGGACCCTGAGAGGGATAGATAGAGGGAGGCAGTCACTACACTGTCCCTCAAAAGCTGCACACACGCATGCATATCCTGTAGGAGCTGGAAGAAAGCACAGCTTTTAAACCAAAGCAACCAAATAACATACGGTCTGTCACTCTGCTTCTCTAGCTGACAAGCTATTTATAGAGTAATGAATACTTTACTTTTAGATGTACCAAAAATATGAGAATAAGAGTTGCCGAATTATCAAACTACACAAAAATGTCTAATCAGTTCATCTTGTTTCCCTAGAGCCCTTTTAGTCACACTGCTTTTAAGATCTTTTCTCTAATATATTACTTTGGATGAATTTTTGCAAAAAAAATGGAATTTTAAAGTGTCTGAAGAGCCAAATCAGGTTGTGATGTTTGTTTGGGAAAGGAAATGATCCCCAGCTGTGTCTGCTATTGCGAATGCTCTGAGGGAGCGATCTGCGACTGGCGGCACAGGTTTGCACTGGCTGCTCTGCGTGTCTTCTGCCCCCCAAACTGCCTCCATCAGCTAGTGGAAGGTCACGAGGGTGACCATAAAACACAGCTCCTCAGAGACATTCACTGGAACCTCCCAGAGCAGTGGCTTCAGACCTGCTTCACTAATATGCCTTGGGGACTTCCTTAGAAATGGGTACAAAATGCAAAAGCTGGGCCCTGGATTCAAACGCCTTCAGGTTTGAGTGTCCTCACGTTTGGGCAAGGGCTTTTACTTAGACTGTATAAGGCGTTTTGAGAAATATATCAGTCTAGAACTTTTTTTGTGTATTTTTTAGCCATTCCAGAACTCTCCCACAGCAGGGGGACGGGGTGCTATCAGAGGAAGCCAGCACATCACAAGTTCTGAGGGAAGAGGAGGAGGTGTTCTTCACACAACACCCACTTAACCTCTGGAATTCATCTCAACAGGATGTCAAAAGTCTAAGGGCAATTGCATACATTCATGTAAGAACTATTAGTCAAGGACTATGAAACCGCCTCAAGTGAAGAGGTCATAGACTTCTGGAACCAGATTATTCTGGGCAATGTCACCATCTACTCGATATTTTTATTCTCCTCTCCAGCACCTACTGTTGGCCACTGGCAAGGACTGGGTACTGCACCAAATGGAAAGTTATTGTGACACAGAATCTATATGCTTTGTAAGAGAAATTGCCATAGCTATGGATTTGTGTGCCTGCTTCAAAGTAGGCACAAACAGACATTGAGACATTTTGGAAAATTCAGTACATTTCTACTTATCTTTCATCTCTAAAGTAGAACTTTACTAATATAGAATAAGAAGACAATAAAGAAATGGATTTACATTTCGTCGTAGCTTCTCAAAGGTTACTTGGATTTGTTCTGTGTTTCTTTTTTTTTCCCATGTTTCCCAGACTCTTTTAGAATCCCTGTTACTTGAGCATCCTTAGGTCATGTCTGCCTTGTGAAGCTAAGGTTTGTACCTGCCAAACACCACGGTGTCTGAAACTTGGCTGTATCCTGGCTCCAGCAAGAGAAAGGGAAGAGCCGTGCACAGGACGCCTGCTGATGGACTGGATGGCAGTGATCCTGCCTTGCACCCGCTGCATCCAAACCACCCGAGTGAGAGCTTGGGCTGGCACTATGTTATCGTGCATTCCTGAACAGCACCTAATTGCAGCCTTCCAGTCCCTGAAGGGGCTCCAGGGGAGACAGGGAGGGACTCTTGGTCAGGGAGGGGAGCCATAGGAGGAGGGGGAAGGGTTTGACACTGAAAGACGGGAGCTTGAGCTGAGATCTGGGGAAGAAATTCTTTGCTGTGAGGGTGGTGAGAGCCTGGCCCAGGTTGCCCAGAGAAGCTGTGGCTGCCCCATCCCTGGAGGGGTTCAAGGCCAGGTTGGAGGGGGCTTGGAGCAACCTGGTCTGGTGGGAGGTGTCCCTGCCCAGGGCAGGGGGTGGCACTGGATGGGCTTTAAGGACCCTTCCAACCCAAACCATTCTATGATTCTACAAATTCTCCTTCTTGAGGTGTAAGGTGCTCGAGCTGGGCTGGTTTAATGTACGTTCAAACGTTCACACTGGGAATGGCAGATAAAACTGATCCTGAGGGTGCTCAACAGCTCAGTTTCCCATCACATAATAATCCCACACTGGGTGCACACAGCTGGCTTTAACTTCCCAGTTCCTTCTGCCTGAAGGCTTCCCTTCTCCTCAGCATAATCACACGTGTGGACTTTTTAAGGACAGTGAAGGGTTTATAGACCCCACCTTTTGTAAGCCCCTGTGGGCTGGACCTGCCTGTGTTTGGAGATGACCAGACACAAAAACCAGCTCTCATTTGCTGGGACTGTAGCAGAGCTAGAGCCTGTAAAAGCCCTGAGAGGGGCAGAGAAAGCCTCTCTGCCACCACAAACACCAGCAGAGCCAACAACATTGGCCATCAGGAGTTTCCATCTCCACTGAGCGGCCAGATACCGAGCACTTCATTGCTGCCATGTATTTTCTTTAAGGATGTGCTGACTGTTCCTTCAAATCAGTAACGCCTGGATCTCTGCTGGCCCTCGGAGAGAGGGTGCTTCTGCTTGCAAATGTCCCACCATCTTCTTCAGTTACTTGGGCTGTGGAAAACAGCACAAATTAGCAGGAGAATAGGGACCTCTTGAAGAAACAGAGTCATAATATTGAGCACATCAAACTGTTTATCATCAGTACACAGATTGTGTTTAGAAGGTCTTACCTTCACGTACCAGAGATCACCTTTTCTTACTAGGAACAATAATTGACATTTAATTTCTGCTGTAACTGTTTTGTATTGCTGATACAGGCCCAAAACATTATTGGGCAGATGTTAATCCAAGAATTATATATCCTTATAAGGAAATGTTTGAGTAACAATTCAAGGGTGACTTATGAACTATAATGTAAAATATACAGGATTATTTTTGTAATATTATAATATCATACCGTAGAGAAAAGAGCAAGGAAAATGAAATATAGCACGAACAGTCTGTTGCTGCAGAAAGCCATACGCACATTGTTCTTGTGGGTTGAGCACTGGGGGAAATAAATTTCTTCCAGAAATAGCCCCAGACAAGCAATGTGCAGCTATACACATAGGCTCATTAACGTTAACAGGGATAAATAAGATACAGGCCAAATTTGCTGTGGGGTTACTGTGTACACAAGGCAAACTAAAAACATGCTAAAAACAGCAACAGGTACAAGTTAACAAGTCTGTTCCTATAAGTCTTGGATACTGGTGTATGCACTGCGTTTGTTGAGCAATTCATCAGCACATTTCTTAGTTAAGTGAAGAGATTCAACAAAAAAATCTCTACATACTTGTGCTGCTCATTTCACCCTCTCCAAAATTAAAGTTTTTTCATATCCGTCGTATAAGCAGTACAGAAACTTCACAAAGATTTATCAATCTTACTCTGTAACCTACCCAGTGCATTTAGAAATGTGGTCATTAAAGTTCTAAAAACACCAGAAACATAAAAAAAAGAATGGACAGAATAATAGGAAAATAAGAAAACCTTAATTACTATAAATCCTTACATGGTAAAAATAATCAAATATTTTCTAAAGCCTGTACTGGTTTAATTTTTCAATAAAATAATTCTGCTGGGAGAGTTTTGTCACTGAACACAATTCTCCTACCATGACCAATGGAGCTGTATAGCTCATGGTGTGACCTTGCTCCAGGCTCACTAACTCTATGTTTGGGAGTGTTTTGACTGTCTAGAGCTTGACAGTGATGAAAGGCCAACTACTTATGGGTAAGAATCGGGGGAAGGTCAAAAAGGCAGATATCATGGTGGGAGTCTGTTATAGACCATCCAACCAGGATGGTTGGGATGAAATATTCCATCAGCAGCAGGGAGAAGTCTCACAATTGCTAACCCTTGTTCTTGTGGGGGACTTGAACTTTCCAGATGTCTGCTGGGAATACAATAGAGTGGAGATGAAACAGTCCAGGAGGTTCCTGGAGTGTGTGGAAGAGACTTTCCTGACACAGCTGGTGAGGGAGCCAATGAGGGAAGGTGCCCTGATGGACCTGCTGGTTGTGAACAGAGAAGGACTTGTGGGTGATGCGATGGTTGGAGGCCGTCTTGGCCAAAGCAACCACTAAATGATATAGTTTTCAATTTTTGGAGAAGTAAGGGAGAAGGTCAGTAGAACTGCCACCTTGGACTTTCAGAGGGCAAACTTTGGTCTGTTTAGGAGACTGGTTGACAGAGTCCCTTGGGAGGCAGCCCTGAAGGACAAAGGAGTCCAGGAAGGCTGGACATTCTTCAAGGAGGAAATCCTAAAGACACAGGAGCAGGTGGTCCCCATGTGCCAAAAGACGAGCTGGTGGGGAAGAAGAACGGAGATAAAATGCAGTTTCAGTCTATAAATGCGGTTTCTGCTATCCGAAAATATGCAAAACAGATTGAGTCAATAGTGTGAATGAACAGTGATTTTAACTTACGTGTTCTATTTTTAAAATAAGTTAGATTTGGCTGCCATGTGCTCCTCTAGCAACCATTCTTTAAAATAATTAAATAAATAGATATATTAAATGCAACACTAACTTGTGTATTTTTTTCCAAACAGGTAATACCAAATTTAAATATAATATTAAACAACAATAAAGCACAGAGTATTTTAAAAACATGGTTCTTGTGAAAATGAGGTCAGCAGGAGGCACAGAGGTGGCACTCAGCTAACCAGCTTGCCCAGACTAATGAGGCCCATACGATGCAGCTCCGCAGCACGTACATCTCATGTATTTTTTATTCTTTATGTGTTTTGATTCATGATTAATCCTGGATGCGTACATGCCCCTGTCCTCTGGCTCCAACATTGGCTCAGCTCTCCAGACGGCCACCAAATCCATCCAAAATGTTCCACATAAAAACACTTTGACATTTTCCAGTAATTGCTGTATTTTATTGTGTGTTTTCTCTTGCAGGTCATGTTCCCTAATCAGCTCCAATTTGCCCTGTGTTTATCATTATGGCAGAATGAGAGTTCCATGACTGAAAAGTCAAGTGAGCACAGACACTCCTGGACTCACAACTACGTTATTTGACAATCTCCATAGAGGCATCTATGGCCTTAATTAAGCCAACAACCAGCTATACTAGCACCAGCATAAAATTCTGCTTGAACCTTGAAAATGCCATCTCTAAGCACTAATTCGGGAGACCGTGGTCATTTCAGACAGAGATGACTTGGTGGGAGGAAGGCAGCTGCTTTTGCAGATGACTGGAGCAGAACTTGGTGCCGTTCATGACTGTAACTGGATTTGAGAGCTCAAACCTCCCTTTCTGAGTGGTACAGACTGACTCTTCTCCCACATCACAGCAGGCTGGAAAAGTCACTGCGTGTGGGTATGAACATGTAAAAGAGCAGAGCCCAAGGTGTTCAACCCTCCATCACTCGCTGCAGACATCTTACCAGAAGGCTTGCATCATCAAGACAGAAGAATAGACTAGCTCACCTGACAATGGCAAAAAGTTCTAAAAAACAGATGGAAGCTGTGAGTATGAGGTTTATTTTGAGAAAGTAAAAAGTGTAGGTTAAAAACTGTGGTTTTGCAAGGTCATCAGTTTTGAGTAGTGCTTTTTTCCCCTGTATCAGTACGTATCAAGTTGCTGGTGGCTCACCACAGCGGAACATTCCCTATACATGGGACACACAGCAACCAGTCTAGCTTTCTTCACAGCATTCTCAACACAAACATGATAAAGCCTTGGGTAGCTTAGTCACAGTGTAAACAACACTAATCAAATAAATCATGAAGTACAATAAAGTGAATTGGAATGCACTTCGTTTGCTGAGTAAACAACCACCAGAGCAGTAATAGCGGTCATTTATCTGATGTAACGGCAAAATCAAAATAGACTGCAGATCTGCTATTACCATAATCCCTGATCTCAGCAGAACTCCTTAATGAAGTAATTCTTCTTGTGATTTCTGGCAGGCGATGTTTTTAAGAATTACAGCAAACATACTGCCTGAAGGGTTCACAAAATAAATCACGACATTCAGTATAATCCTATAGAACGTAGGCTACATTTATAGTGAGCGTGACCGTGCTCTGGGCTCCACATCTTCAGGCAGGGCAACCAGCACAACCTTCCACAGCTCCTTCTCAGACTACACAGAAAAGTTCCCATTCTGTGGAACCAAGAGTTTTGGGAGGGTGCACTGATGTGGGCTTGGACGTGCCTGTGGCTGGACCCAGCATCCCAAGGTAGAACAGTTTAGAGTCTTTTGTAGCTCGTCTCACCTTTGGCTTCAACCATCCAATACTGACAATGCTGGAGGACATTGTGATGTGGCCTTGTGGTCTGCGGTGTGGGAAACAGATTTTCTGTGAAGCCCACCAGGACTCCATCTGTGATAAGCTTCCTGTGGCAGCAGGTGATCCTTTCTCAGGGGAGAAGGGAGAATTAGAGGATTCCCTTTCTCTCTTGATTCTCGTGTTTCCATAGGACTGCGAAAATGTTCTCTGCTATGAGAGTTCAGCAAGTCAGTCCTTAGCAGAGGAGCATCCACCCTAATGTAAGAGAAGGTAGAGGGACACTTGGAAGCTCTTTGCAGTGGTGAGAAATGGGGTCTCTCATCAAGTAGAGGTGATCTCCAGCCAACAAATGCACAGGAGCAGACACCAGATATGGGAGAAGATGAAGAGGGGGATGGTATCAGAACGCTCCTCCAGACCATGGAGCACCCTCATTCACCCGCGTTTCTTAAAGAGCTCTATCTTTTGATTTGAGGAGAAGCCTATTTGCCCAAGAGCTATCTTGAAGTGGGTAGGTACTCCTCAACAGGGTAGCTAGAATACATAAAACTTAGTATTTTGTATGTTTTTCTCTGAACTCTGTGGAGTTTAATGATTTCCTTAGGAATAAGTAATAATAAAAAGTTAATTACATGACTTAACCTGGATTCTCTGTTAAAATTTATAGGTAGTAACCGGGAAATTGCAATTCTACAGTGGTCATTTGATCAGCTAACGATTTACAGAGACTTTTCTATTATGTTTTCTAGAAAACATCATAAAAAAAATCTATGTCATAGCTAAGGATTATTCTAGTAAAAAATTAACAAAATCTCTATTACTAGGGCTTTCATCTGTGTTCACCCTTACTTGGGTTTCCCCTTTTATCTGCTTGGCCATTTCTCACAATTAAGCCAGTCCTTTATCATATTGCCAGATTGCCTTCAGCTTGTTTATCTTAATCTTGACATCATACATTTTATTTTATGATTACTCAACTATAGTCTCCAAGATGTAAACTGATTTTTATTGTCTGGAAGGTGGAATGTAATATGAAGCAGAGTGACAGAGAGAATTCTGTTAAACCTTATTTCAGGAAAATCCTTACTGAAAACACAAAAAAGCGGTTTTCCCCGACTTGTTGCTAGCTAAAATTAACTATACCTAAATACATTTTGTTCTAGGCACAGTCCAATTTAGGGCATTTCATTCAAGAAAATGGAGAAATTCCAGAGAAGATCTGCAAAAGCCTACAAAAAATGAAAACAGGATTATTTTCAGAAAACACAACTAAAGAACTTGGAGATATTTAGTCTGGAGGGGAGGCAGGGTAACAGTCTTTATATACATAAATCTGCTGCAGAGAAGAAAGAAACAAAGTGCTCTGTACCACGAGCAGGACAAGAAGTCATTGGTTTGAAACTGCGGAAAAGGAGAGAGAAAATGTGAAAATTTTTCTTAAATTGTGATAGGGTGTGAAAATTAATCAGTTTTTCATCTCACCAATTAACTGGAGGTAGGATGAGTATGTGCACAGCTACAAAAATGAGTATCTACAACTCCGTCTAAAATCTGTAGAAGGTTTGTTTTCTCTGTGGAACAAGTGCACATGAGATTTTCCCTTCTTCCTTTTTATTAACCATAAAAAAAAATCATGTGAGTCTTGTTCTGATTATTTTTTCCTGTGGCTAGAAATCTTACTTATGAGAAAGACACTTTTTTTTTTTAAATTAATATAATAATATTTCCATTCACAAGACAAAAAACAATGTCTCTAGTCTCTATGTTTATACATGCTGAAAATTAGGTTCCTGGATTTGGACCTACTCTGAATTTATGTGTGTATAATGCAGTCCTTCAATCACAGACAATTTTTTAAGTAAGTCTACTGCTGTTGCCCAACTTACTCTCTGGTTAGTTTGTAAAATAAAAAATCTATTGGAAAGTTGCATATGTTATGGCTTTTGTGTTTAACACATTCATGATTTTCAGACTCCTAATGCAATGGACTAGTAATCTTGAAAGCTGGAAAATGCAGATCTGGGGTTTTTGTGTAGACTTTACCATAGCAAAACACATCCAACGGAGAGACAACTGACAGCTACACAGTATAACTGTAGTGTAATCAATGTGATGGCTACACCACATCGTTTAGAAATCTAAATTACAGTGCATGGGTTTATGTCTGCACACAGATATATCTTTTTTCCTATGAGTAATAATTTCTTTACCAACAGAGACAGGGCTGGCATTAAAACACCTTTTGATGTGCCATGGGTCTGTGAGCTCCTCAGAAGGGGACTCACGGGCCAGGCTTTTGGGGAGCTGAGATGATGCCTTTGAGGCCACGCCAACACCCATGTGTAGGGGAGAGTTGGGCAACACTGGCTGGATCCCAAAATATCCAGGATGCTTATCTGGTGGTGAGAGAAAGCCCTCCTCCCCCTGAGGCAGAGGTCCAGGTGTCCCACTACCTTTTTAACAAGCTGTCAGAGCCCTATCTTTTGCCACCCAAGTGGTGGCCTCTTTTCATAGAATCATGGAATCACAGAATGGTTTGTGTTGGAAGGGACCTTAAAGCCACCCCAGTGCCACCCTGTGCCCTGAGCAGGGACACCTCCCACCAGACCAGGTTGCTCCAAGCCCCATCCAGCCTGGCCTTGAACCCCTCCAGGGATGGGGCAGCCACAGCTTCTCTGGGCAACCTGGGCCAGGGTCTCACCACCCTCACAGCAAAGAATTTCTTCCTAATTCTTTCCCACGCAGCTGTTAGTGACCCATTTGAGCACAGCCTGGCAGGCTGCGTGCTCCTCACGCTGGACCTCCCATCACCATGAGGTTTCCCTGTCTTCAGCTCCCTTCTCTGCCGTTCAGGATTTAGACCTCAACTCGCCCAGGAGAGCTGCTGAAGTCTAATAAAAACTTCAGATAAACCCTGAGGAGCTTAATTCACTTTGTCAGATGAGGAAATTGGGTGGTGAAGTGTCTCATTTTACATGACCCGCTGCTTTCCCACCCTTTGCTAGTGAGACAGGTCAGTTTGGCAGTTGCCAAGTCCGTGAGGGGCCAGGATTGCAGGGTCCTGAGCAAGCCCTTAGGATCTCTGGTGGAGGAGAGCTCTGGTCTATCTTTACTTGGCATCAGCTCAGTGATTCATAATAAAACCATTCATAGCTTTTCTTTATAGTTTGTAGCAGGCTGGGGGAAATGCTGAAAAATAGAAGGTGCTGCTTGCACTGGCCCTAGAAGCTGTCAACTTTATGTGTTGACCAAAACTGCTGAAATGGGGCCAATTTGCGGGGTTACAACCAGTAATTCTTCAAAGCCTTCCCTTAAGAAATAGGATATTGTTTGCAAGAGACCAAGTCATCTACTCCATTACACAGTCCAGCCTCTACCAGTTATCATCTATAAATAAATCATGTAGGGAAGTGCTTTTAGCTATCACACACAATTAAGCCATTGAGACCCGCTGTGTCACCTTTGCCAGCCCAGTGTGCTTCACAACAGGAGATGGAGCAAAGTCCTGCTCGTCTTGGTGGAGACACCCCGTGAGCCTAAACATCGTGCTGCAGAACTAAACGGCGGGACTGATGGCATGTCCACAGGGCAGAATAAACCACCGTGGCTAACACAGAGGAAAGCAGCGATTATAAGGCTTTTGTTCCACTGAGGAAAGGGAAGGAGAACAGACGTACTTTGGGAGCGCACACCATGTCAACCCAACAGAGCCACAAGAAGAAATGCAAGATTGTGATCATCGCTTCCCCATGTGGTCTGTTACGCAGCTTGTGCTACTATGTTTTACAATTTAATGGTACCTTTTAAATTAAACTTCTGCATATTTTCCCTTGATTATAACTGTGGGATGGAAATGGTGCCCATGCTCCCCCAGGGATGCTGGCTTTCCCCAGCGATATCCCATGCACACACTCTGAGCTCACACACATACATACAGCACTGATGCAAACAGGTTTAGAGTACGAGAATGAAGCTTAGTGCACTTTAATGGTACTTATCCAAGCACAAAATTAACAACCTTTTAAGATTTCAATAGTGATGGTTCTATAAAATGAAATAATTTTATACCAGGAACGTGACAGATCTTCTATGGGAACACACCATGAATTTAAATTTGGATTTTCTGTTCATCAGCAGCAAGACAGCAGCTTCCTTCTGGAACTGCAGCTTCAGCCTGTCTGGATAATTACTAATTGCTGATTCTCCCATAAATGCCATCTAGATTCCAATATTTTCTAGCTTTGATAACGGAAGGATTTGCATTAACTCTTTTTTTAATGTCTGGCCATATATCTGAACAGAACAAGAAAGGAAAACCTGTCATATAAAACTGGGACGTTTAAATTAATAGATTTCTGAAATGTTTTTTTCCTTATCAATACTATAACCCTGCATTTTCATAATCTTTTTCCTAAAATGCAGTTGGTATTAACACCATGGCAAGAATTTCATATTTCAGTCATCTGGTCAGAGTTACTTGCTCAAGAAAACTGTGTGCTTGTTCTCCAAACCCTGATGAGCTCTTGCACTAGATAAGATATTTCATTTATTTAGACTTGAGTCAGTAAAAACACGTTCTTTTCCAGGCAAACATCCTGACAGGGATTCATGACATATTGCAGTGGAACTCCATCACTCTCGGGGCAGCCTGAGGAGAGACATCTCCAGGCTGTTCCTCTCCAGGAAGAACCCCAAGCTCATGCCCCCAAAGCCTCCTGAAGGTGCCCAGCACTGTTAGAAACACGGTCTCCACTTTGCTTTGCAGAGAAAACCATGCTTCAAGCTCACCCCAGCTTTTTGTTAAAACAGTCCCAATTCACAACCCCATTAATCTGGCTGCAGGCTGGATGTTCGAACGAGCAAATGTCCTTCTCCCCAGACCAAGGGGTAAAAGCTGGTGCTGGAACTGGGCACCAGCGCTGTCAGGCGTGTCAGGCAGAGGTATCCTCAGAGCACACCCTCGACTGACATGACTGTGCTGCATTACGTGCGTTATCTGCTTCCCAACAAAGGGCAGAACATCCTTTAGTGGTTTCTTCTCTCAGCAGCACCAGATTTTGCTGTGCCTCATGCTATCAAAGCATCTCACTGCTTTTTGAAAGAGTTCCCAGCTTCCACTTTGCTGAAATGTGAAAAGCCGAAAGCTTTTCTTGAGAGCTGTTTAAACCAAACCTACGTCAGAAAACAAGCCCAGCAGTACTGAAAGGTTTTGACTTTCTCCTGTCCAGCTTTGTGTCATGACGTCAGCCGAAAGCCTCAAACAGGATTACTAGTCTGTAGCTAACGCCAAACTGGAGGGGATTAATAATCAGTTTAGCGTACAGATTTATGGCAATGTCGAATCAACAGTAAAGCAACGTCTGAGATCATATCACAGTGTCCAGAGCCCCTGCACTGAACTTTCCTCAGAGGCTTCGTTCGGCGTTGTCCCACCACCACCAAAGGGATTGCCTCAGACTGCGTGCTTTTGTCTTTAGTTCATTCCAGCCCAGTTCTGCCCAAACAGAGGGAGCTGGCTCCTGTGGTCTCTCTCCAGCAGCCAAGCTCCCCCACGTATGGAGAAATGCTCACCCTTAATGCAGTTAACAGGTACTTTTTGCTGCTCACTCACACAAATTGCCCTGCATGGGTTTGGGAATTAGGCTCCAGCACTGTAAAGTACATGTGACTGGCATAAATGTGTGATTACAGTCTTTCCCATCCATGAGGGTCATTTTCATACCTTCTGCACGACAAGGAATGGAACAGCAGAGCCCTGGAAGAGGCTGCCCAGAGAGGTGGTGGAGTCTCCATCTCTGGAGACATTCAAACCCACCTGGACACATTCCTGTGGAACCTGCTCTGGATGACCCTGATCTGGCAGGGGGTTGGACTAGATGATCTCCAGAGGTCCCTTCTAACCCCGTATCATTCTATGATTCTGCAAGCACTCTACTGGAAGAGTGGAAGCATCAGTATCATAACAACATCTCTTAGGCTTTCGATGTCTAGGAGGAACTGTTGGATTTTGCCAGAAAACGTGATAGTTATTTTGTAATGATAGTGTTCTAATTCCACCCAAAATGCGGTATTCCAGAATACCAGGTCAGAAAACTAAGGAAATGTCACACTTTAATTAAATATGTCCTATACATGAGAACAGATGATGTTCTGATGAACAGATGAACATCATGTCTCAGTGAACAGACTGTGCCTGCAACAGAGATAAAACTCTGTAATGATTCTACCAGTAACCATGTCATTAAGAATGCTCCTAACTAGAGTCCATGGGAAAACAAAAGGTTTCAATCGAAATGACATTGATACAGAAGAGATTAATGTGGCTTTTCCGCTTCCATTAGGACTCAGAATCACACTCACATTCCTACCAGAAATAAACATGAAATACATGGAATTTCTAAATCTGTGCAAGACTGATTAATAAATCTAATCCGGAATGAAAAATAATTGTATTAGTCAAATTATAAGTTCTCAGAAGTTAATGCATTTAAGCAACTTGGTGTGGATCAGCATGCAATACCCACCGGGACTAATATAATGGACCAGTAACCGCTGGATCTCCTGGCTGTCCAAAACACTGCTGAGAAGGCCTTGAAAATGCAGCTTTATTACATCAAAGTTCTTGGTCCAAGCACTCAGCCAACGCGGTCTCTGCCAATTCCATTACCAAGTTAGTCACTCCTATCACTCCCCAAAAAAGAAAGGCTGCATAACACTGTCTCAAAGTGTTCAGCACGGGTTTTGACAAACAATAAAGTGATTTTCTATACGCTTTGCCGTGTGTGCTTGCGTAACCCATTCTTTCCTATCGAAGTTAAAGAATGTAACTACTGCTAAAGGCAAAAGAATCACCGTGGGGCAAAAAAAAGGTATTTAAGCTTTTGACACAACTTGTTCCCACTTTCTCTCAAATGTCTCACACAAATGTATTTAATAAGTAGGAAAATGCAGGTTTTATTCTGGAATCACGGATCTGTGAATGTCTAACATTCCCACAGCTCAACAGAATACTCAAATTTATTAAAAATCATATCTCATTTCAAGGTAATAACTTGAAGACCTTTCAAAGAACAGTTCCCTGCTTGGTGGGAAAGGAAAGCTTACAACATTAAAAATTATAAGCGTTAAAAGGAGAACATGGTGTTGCTGTGAGTGAGAGAACAAGAATCCAGTCTAGAGTGAGGAACTGGCAGGTGAAAGAACAGCGATAACAGCCAGTTTGATTAAGTTTATTCTGACGCAATTTCAAAGCCATCACCTTGAAGAGTTTATGAAGGATAGTTGAGGCTTCAAAAGGCTGGTGAAGGGCAAATCAAGGGTCTCCCTCAGGAAAATGAGGGAAACGGGAGTCAGAGGATTAGAGGCCAGTCAGCCCAACCTCAGGTCAGGATGAGAATGGAAATCCAGGTTATTTAGAAAATAGCAAGGAGATGAGTCACAGTCAATACAGTTCTGACAAATCCATCTAATTTCCTCCTGCAAAAGGAGTTTCGGAAGATTGTAGATAAAGGAAACGCAGTCAATGTTGTGCACCTTAACATTCACACCCTGTCTGGTGCTGTCTTAAATCACATTTTCATAAAAAACTTGGAAATAAGTAAATAATGCATCGATTGTAAATAAATACTGCAACCACTGTGAAAAGCCTATATCCAGACAGTACAAATCTACAAGTGGGCTAAACTGTGCTGAGACTCATTGTCTTGCACAGAAGATCCTATGTCCAGCTGGTTTAACCTCCATAACAGGATGATCTCAGGTCCATGTCAGCCTCATCCATGCTCAAACTTTGCTTGAGAAGGTGTTAGTGCACCAAAATTACAACCACGACTGTTCTAACAGGTTATAAATAGCACAAATGATGGAGTCCTGGTCCCAGGATCATTCCCTGGCATGCTTAATTTTCTCACGTAAATGTGCCTAGAGACTAATTATCAGAGATTAATTGCCAAACTGGAAATCTCAAGGAACATCCAGAGGCATCCCTGCTGGATCTACAGTTGTTGCCTTTATGATCTCAAGGACAAACAGAGCATTGCCACCGAAAATGCAGGTGATTCTGGAACAGGGAAGAGCTGGGAAGGCACAAGAATGCCAAGTGTGGGATGGGCAGAATGGGAATTCTGATTGACCTTTACAAAATTAAGGGCTGACCTTAAAAAAATGCAATGCACCTCAGTAAGAACACTGCTCTGCTCTTGCCAAGGCATAACGAGTGGCGCAGAAGATCAGGCAGGGGTTCTACAGAAAAGGAAGTGAAGGTTAAAATGACCCACTAATTATGTAAATTTATGTTCAGTGTCATCCCCCCAGTAACGACAAAAGGCAAGGTCAGTCTCATGGAAGTATCTCTGCGTCCCCATCACTGCAGCCGGGCCTTTTGCCCCATTGCGAGGGACCTTGGGGCAAAGTGACCCAGTACAAAACGGGTTGATACTGCCAGGTTGGCTGAAGCACCCAGACCAGATCTCCATCTGCTGGGCAGAAGCACCCTCTGCCACCTTTCTTCTCCACATAGTCACCTTTTCAAGGCATTTACTTCCCTCCTGGCTCTTTGATCCCTTTAATCCCCTTCAGGCATCTGTGCTTTTGAGCCAGTATCTTATGCCCCTTTCTCAGGCCACCCTCAACGTGCAGCAGCTTTGGGGTTCCACCAGACCCAGCTGGTTCTAAGACACCACAGCATCTGAAGAAAAGAGGTGGAAACTGAAGCACAGGTAATTACAGACTGTATCTAGGCTTCTGCACTAACAGCTGCTGGCAGAGGCATCATTAGCTCCTGGCTTGCCACAAAATTACACATTTTAGTGACTACGCAGTATATTCCAAGCTATTTAGCAGATCTGTCACTAACAATTATTAAATAGCAGTTCAAAGCTCAAAGAATGCAGTTTTATTGATTCATTTAAGTAGAGAACTGCCTTGTCTGGGCTCCAGTCCTAATATATTTAGCACACCTCGATGCCTTGCAGTCCTGGCCCCATCACCCCTAGCTCCTACCAAACCACCACTCCCAATGAAAAGCAAGGTGAAGGAGCAACACCCTTCATGCAGATCTTGTCCTAAGCGGGGTTGGACAAGAAGTGATGTCTACCCGCTGCTGGGGGCTATGAAGTACCCTGAGCTCCACGCTTTAGCCGTAGCCCCCGTGACCCTCTGGTTTGGCACGTGGGGAATATGCCGAGCACGAGGACGTGAGGCAGGGGTGAAATCCACACAGCTGGGTTCCCAGATCACTAACGAATTCCTAAGTCAGCTGTAATTGTACCTGGGCTCATTCCCATGCTCTTCAGCTCATTAAGCATCAGTGAATGCTTTTATGTGGCGGATGAATCTCCAGAAGACGACAGACAGAAGTTGCTGTAAAAAAACTATTTTACCATTTCATTCCCATTCTACCCATCCCAAACTTGACTCAAACAATTAAGTTTTCTGCAGTAGAACTTTGCAGAACTTTCCATGGTATTCACTCAAGTTTTAGGAAGTCCAAGCTAAGAAGTATCACTCAACCATCTTTCAGCACGCTCTGTCCTGCCTGGATGCATCGGTTAAATTATATTGAAACATCTTATAGATATAGTTTAGAACACAGTAAAAAGATTTCTATTTATAGCATTTAGCCTAGAAAAAACAATCTACAAATAATCTTATATTTTGAGGTTACTAAAATCATTGGCTTCACTGTGTCATTTGCAGCATAAGCGATATTTGAAATGGAGAATCCTGTGAATAAATTGAACAAGTATTTAAATTTTAAAGGTACCTGTTCTACCAGAAGTGGCTAATACTGAGTATCTAAACATGTTAGTTAAAAAGCACCACATATATTCAGTTACCAATGAAGTCCTAATGCAAAATCCCTCTTCTTGCAAAGTGTGGTTTTGTATGAAAAAAAAAAAAAAAAAAAACCCAAAACAAAATAGGCGGAAGAAGGAGCAGAAAACATCTTCAGTTACTGGCACAGGTTGTGGCAATACGCTTTAAAACTGTTCTTGATTACTATTTCTACTGTTGTACAGAATTCAATCTGTTCTGTCTTTTTTGATTGTATTTTACTTCAAATAGGAAACATGTTCTTTCTTGTTTTATAAAAATATTTTTTGTATGGCTAATAATTCATATAATTCATACAATTCCCAGTAAACATACAACTTTAGACTTTTTCCTGTGGCCATTCAGAAAAAGTAGCAGAATATTTTACAGATATCAGGACAGTGACTGCTGAGAATGTTTTCTTTTCTTGAAAAATAAATAGAAAAAAAACCAACCACAACGGATTGAGACAAATAAGAATAAGCGTTTCTCCAACTCTTCAACACAGATGTCTCATTCACTGTATCAGACTATTTCATAGTGCTTGAGAAATCTGCCGGAGAGGAATTCACTGATTCAGCAGTAAATTATTTCAGCAGCTCTTCAGCAGCTCTTTTGACTTTGTTACTGCACCCTACTTCCATTACATTTCCAACACTGTTGACCAGGGTTAAGCACCCCTCAGGATGCGACAGTGTGAAAATAATGTTTGACATTAATTGACTTTACTTGTTGATGTTTCCACTGCTCACAGCAGATAATAAAACTTTCCAACAGCATTTACTCGATCTCACGGCAACATAAACGCAGCGTTCAGTCCAGACGGGGTCTGCTACGTCACAGTCAAATTGCTGCTGATGAAGAGCAAACTCTGAAAAAATCACGCCTAGAAAATCACGCCTAGAAAAATGCCACGTCAACATAAACAGAATTTTAGGAAAAATGGTCTTATTCAGCCTCCGCAAATTCTAAGCTGTCTGATTAGTCAGGTCATGAGGCCGAAGGTACAAATAACATCTAACTGACTGTTTTCAAGGATATGCTTTGCAAAGACAGGACGTTACCAATAAAAAGAGCTCCATATTTGAGTCTGGTGTAAAAGCCACCCACTCCCCACCGAATTCCCACAAACACAAAATCATCACTTGTGTAACTTGCAGCCGTTTTCTTATAAACACCAGTTATTTAAGGCATATTTTCCGGCATCACAAAGGGAGCTTCCTTTGTTACACACTGTTAAAAAACAAAACAAAGTGCACGTGTAAGTATTTATGCTTTACAATAATTTTTTCATCCAAGGGGACAACGTGCTAAGGATCAGACACGTTTGAGGGAAAAAGTGCTGCAGAAAGGTTTATATGCTGAAAAAATAAAATGTGACTGGTTTCTCCGGCCTTGTATACAAATCACAATTGACTAGATCATTTTATCAGTCTAATAACCCTTTTTAACTGTTTCAGATGAGCAGCAACATGTGAGAATAGTCCCAGGACCAGATCTTCAGGAACCACAGTTTGAGAAGACTTGGCTTCCCAGGGCATCTGTGGGAGGCTGGCATGAAAAAAAGTCTTGGAAATACCAGGGCAGAGCTGAGGCAGCTGTTTTTCGCATGGTTTCAAGATATGGTTTAGCTCCTTAGATTCCTGCTACAGCTGAGACACTGCAGAAATCTCCGAACATTTGCCTCGTGCTGGTTTTTACAGCATGACATACCCTCTGCTGCAGCTCAGGTAGGTCCCAGCTGTGCTGTCCTGTGAATGCAACACAGGGCTGGATTAGACCACAGAGCTATGAAAGAAGAGCAAAGGAACTTAGGAAGGGGAAGTTTAGTGTATAATACTCATATAGGCTTCTTCTGTAGTCAAAGGAGAGCTGGCCACCTGGCTCATGGTGAGTTGAGGTGAAGCACTCTCTGGAAAGACCTCTCTAGCAAGAATGGAGAGAGTCTGAAGAAGTAATTTGAGTGGATATTTTTAGATGGCTGGAAATATTGAGATGCATCCCACGTCCTGGGTTGATCACTTCTGGCACTGAAGAACTCACCATGACTCCAGACTTGTCCATTGAGTCTATGCAGGAGAGACTGAGGAGAGAGCTCAGGAGCGCACGATGGGACCCCATCCTAAATTCAGGATTCAACTGAGAAAGAGGAATGAAAATGGAAGAACAATTAAGTAACATATTCCCTTCTGCCAATTATATATTACAAAGCTGAAATACAACTCAAGAGCATCACCAAGTGACTGCAGAGTAAAAGTGTATTTCAAGCATAACTGCAGTGTATATTCAGAGATTTCCCTTTGGATATTTTCAGACATCCCCACCCATTCTCACTCTCTTTTTGATGCTTGTCATTCACACCGACAACCACTGTTCTCTACACTGATCCCACGCTGATTGACTCCTCTAGCAATAGTCACAATACAGATTTAAGACGAAAAGACAGAACACGAGGAGAGCATGGCACAAAAACATCTTTCCTGTTCCTGCTAGACATGACAGCACCACGCGCAGCACCGAGGCAGGTATCAGGTTATCCTGTGTTTGGCCGGGAAACTGGAAAAAAATTAAAGAGAAACTCCCAAACCCGAAGGAAACTCCCAGGGTGTTATTCTCTCACCTCTAACTAATTCTTCTTTTCTGTAATGTTAGCTTGGCTGCTTTCAACAAGTGAAGAAAACTTCAGCAGACTGACAGAACGCCTCATGGAAAAGCTGTGGAAAGCTGCCTGATGTACGTGGGCAGTTCCATTAATGCTACCGAAGGGAATCGGCTCCTTCCTACCGCCTGACCTCAATGGATTCTCGTGCAATCGTGCCGCGAGAGCCTCAAAAATTAACATTACTATTCTTAATGGCACTATGTGTTTGTTGATGAATAATTACATGCAAAAACTACCAAGGTCAAGGAGCTATAAAATAACTTCATTATATCTTTAATGGCAAGAAAAGCAAAGTTCAGTTTTGCCAAGTTGTGCATCCCACTCTCTCAGATAAAAGTCTAAAGTATTTTCCATTTCTTATACAGTAAGATTCACTAAATAATGCCACCTGACAAAAAAAAAATAAAAGCTGTTAACAAAAAGAAAGAAAGATCGAGCAAATTTAAGTCTGTGGGGTTCAAATCCCACCATCATTGTACAAAGCAAACAAACTCATCCCTTCTTGGTTCTGCTCATAGCCTTTGTGGAAGACATCAGTTTTGCAGCAGATTCTGGAGGGGCAATGTCCTTGAGACAAAAACCTTTATCACAGTTATTTACCAGCTGCTCCCAATTCTCACACAATTAAACCCGAGGTCTGGCTGAGCAAGGTTATAAGGTGTGACAGAGGAAGGCAGCCATGAGTGGGAGCAGGGTACTGCTTAGAGGTAAAAACTGGGCTATTCAGGTCAGGTAGAAGCAACCTGATGATGAAGCTTGACTTGCTCTTCAGTTTCGAACAGCAGAAGGTACATTTCATAACCATCTCACAGCCATGTGGTAAGTACAGCCCTGATACAGAATCCACCTTGTCCTTATATTAGGACTCTCCAAGACAAGTAAGTACAGAAGACATCTCTTAATTTGGATGATACAGGTCTCTCAGTCTGTGATGGAAGAAGCTGAAGCTGTAGTACAGTAGCTCAGATTTGCCACATGCTTAAAACACATCCACAGCATTGCTGGGGCTCAGCTGGCCTGTAATAACTTGTCAGACTCCACCAGTTTGGATGGTTGTCTGAACTCCTCGGGCTGCTCTGCTAGGACATATCTTGTCAGGCCCAGAGGTTGTTAGGAGCTGCCACACCTCTCCTGACAAAGGTGGCACAGCTGGAAGGGCATTACTCATCGCTTGCTCTGAAAACAGGGGGGAAACCCAACAACATTGTGAGAGAATCTGAGAAACACTGAGAAAATCCCCTGGAAAAAAAAAAAACCTGCAACCGACATACTCTATGTAATCACTTGGTATCCTGCTCACTTCTGATTTAATTAACTCAGCTGGACTTTGCCATCCAAATATGAAAAATGTTGGCTTGAGTGTGTTGGAAAGTGAGAAATGAATAAGCACCGATGAGAACTCGGCAAAGTGCAAGCAGACGTGGTCCAAGCCTCCCTGCGCTCTCCCAGCGCCGCTGACTTGCAGCAGTGTGCCCCGAGGCTGCCAATAATGATGATTTCTGGCATGCCCCTGTTATTTTTATATGGGCAAAACAATCCCATTCATTTTTTTTTTTTTTGCGACCTTCTCAGAGCTTGTGTCACAACCTCCCATTCTGAAAAATCTCAGAAGGAGCAGTTGATTCCTGGAGTATTGTTAGTAAAAGATAACCTTGCTAAACATTGCCCCAGAAGTAGAAAACTCATCCTTAAGCTCTCTATTGCTCTGGACTACTATTATCAAATGATAATATATTCTTATTAAATATAATTAGTATGGATAATTGGTAATATGGATACCGCACATCTCCTTTCAGGTCATATCTTGGACTATGTCTTGAATCTTAAATTCGCGCCTTGAAGAAGAATCATATTTAGTCTGCCAAGCATTGCCTAGGGCAAGAACAATGTTTGGAAAAAAAAAAAAAAAATTTCTCTCCACTTTGTCTTACATCTCCCAGGCATCTTTGATGTCCAGACACGAAAGCTTTCCCTCTCAGCCCAACTTCAACAGGAGGTTACTGCTAGTCAGCCCCTTTCGTGTTTCTTTCCAGCTGTCTAAAGGCAGATTGTCCTGGCAGAGCAACTTGTTTCATTCTTAAACATCTACCCAGATATTTCCACCTCTTTTTCTTGGTAAATTCAAATTGAAAGGGGGAGAGGGGTGTAGTTAATGTCTTAGCAGCGTGTTGCAGCTTTTGCATCAAATGTTCCGCTCCCCTGTGTCTGCCTGTGGGTACACGGAATTTCTCTAACCTCAGGCAGCACCAGTTTGTGGTATCAGCCTGTCGAGCAGCTCGGAGACCCCTCAGCCATCGCACTCCCCCGTCCTCCCTCTCTTCTGCCCTCTCCTCCTGTCACCACGAAGGAGCCGAGCAGTGCAAACGCGGCACTTAGGACATACTTGAGCCCATCAAGTGTTTTACTGTCATCTCTTTCAGCAGCTGCTTCACCAATACTGTCCCTGCATTTCCACCCATCTTCCATTTTTTCACTACATCCTTTGTCTTGCAAAGGATGTTCCTACTGCTTTTCTTCCTGGAGTTGACCTGAGGAACCGCTGCTTGCTGTGGCTGCTTTCCTCTCGCACACACCGATGCCTGACTTCCCGTATTCAGCCTCCCGTTTGGATCGTCTGGGGACTGGCAGCATTTACTGCAGCAGCATAACAGCATCCGTACCGTCCTCAGGGGGCTGGGCATTGTATTTAGTGTCCCCAGACAGCCCATCGTGACATTTCAGACAGCCCTGAAGCAGGGTCCTGACGCTGTGGCAGGATCTCCTGGGGTGTCCAAAGAAGTTTCACGCCTCCCCAAAAATACCCAATGCAGCGAAGTGAGGATTATGTGTCCTGGTTCAGGGTGGGACCCAATGTGGGCTTCAGGGGTAGCTCTGACTCAGGCTTGCCTGGCCTCAGGAAGAGGGTCTGATGGCCAGCAGCTTTTCCCTTAAGAGCCCTCTTGACGACTCCTGGTCCCCTAGTTCTCCCACCAAGTCGAAATACAGCGTCTCAGAGCAGTGGGGTTCATCCTCTTCTGCCCTGATGGAGCAGATATCGCTCTTGGGGCTTTGTAAATCAGTGCCTTAACTGCTGCTCTGGTCTCTTCGTTCACATTGGCTGCTGGTGTGTAACATTTCCTAATTATCATTTTCAAGAATGGTCTGATAATCTGGAGAGAAGCAATTAGCTGCTAATTGGCTTCCACTGTAGAAGTGGCATTTCTCTTTCAGGAGACATAATTAATGTTCCTCTTCACAGATGCCTCCCTAGAATGATTGAAACATCTTCCTTTGTCTTTTTTTTAGGCACTTTTTATCACCTTCAGCCAGCCACTTTTCCTCAGTACAAGGGCAGTAATATATCTTGGTTTTCATTTCTGGACCACTTTTGTCATTGCAGGCTTTGTACTAACATTTTGGAGACCTATTCCTGTGATTTGCAACAGTTTGCTTTGTCTCAGACTTCTCAGTCTTTTCTCTGCTTCCCTGTGCCTGTCCCAAAGAATCCTTCCACATCACTCATTTTTAAATAAATTGCTACCTGGGGAAACAACATCCCTGGACTGAAACACTTCTTGAGTGTCCATACCAGAACATGGTGGTGGTTTATCTTTTTGTTCAGTCTGAAGGACCACCGGGTCCTTCAAAGAAGGATCTTCACCTGACCCTTATTCTTTCAACTTTCTAAGTTGAGGTGCTCTGGGCATGAGGGAAAACCCACACTCATTTCTATGACCATGGCAACATGCAATCTTCCTCAGGGGAAGGGGTATCAGAATAAATCCTAAAGATACCTTACATAGAGGATTATTACCAACACATTTTCTAGCAGGTTCTTCCCATGTGAGTGGTCAAAAAAAATAAAAAGAGACTTGGATTTTTTTTCTGTTGTTTTTATTAAGGATTATTTTCAGAATAAAGTAAACTTCTGTATTTCCTAGCCCCAGAGACAAATCTTATAAAAAAAAAAAAAAAATGTAAAAATAAGCAATTTTGGTCCCAGGAAGAGCCCAGAGTACTTGTGTTGAGAAAGTCTTCTCCCAGATAATTTTACGTGCAGAGACTAACCTTGCTGTCTAGCTGAAAAGGAAGTTGGCTTTGCAGCACATTGGAGCCAAAAGCACTGTTATTTCCCATCTGCTGGAGGGACCTGGACTGTTACGTGAGAGGAGATAAAGCCTTCTCGTGACCCTCTGAGCCAGGGCTCATGCAACAGTAAAAGCGCGCAGGGATGGAGCAGGGTTGGGTTTCCTCCCTTGTGGCTTTAACTGCTTGATTGCTGTGGGTTCCCAAAGAGCTAGGAGCAATAATTGTCACCAGCAGATGGTCTAATGATACTGAACCAGATGAAGAACAAAGAAGACCCACCTGAGAGGTCGCAGCTCGTATAAACCGTTGCGGTTGCAGGGAAAATCCCACAGATGGTTTGAAGGTAAGTGTCGGGCTAGAACAAATTAAACAACAGCTTTCAGTGAACCTCTTCAAATATGAGTATGTTCCAACTTATGAATAACTACAGAGGACCAAAGGTGTTGTATCATATCTTCCAGCATACATCATGTGTTAAGTCTCAACAGGCAGATTTATCCGATTCTGTTTGATCTCTGCTGTCTGGAACACACCACACCTGTGAGACAGACCCCATGTGCTGAGCAGGACTTGTCAACGAAAGCCAAATGTGGCTGAAAATAGCGCTTGGAAGTCAGAACGTGTATTTAGACCGTGCTTTCTCCCAAACTTTGGCTGCTGGTTTCTTTAGGCTCCTTTGGAGCAAGCTCCATGTGTATGGCTTCTCAGGTCTTGTTAGGGACAATTTTCTTGGCACCAACCTCTAGCCAACCCGAAGAGACTCAGTTTATTATTAACCACCTGGTTACACCTCTCTGTTATGCCAGCCTCTTCTCTTAGAGATAAAAAACAGGTTTAATTTGTACAGCTCGGTCACAGAAGCTTCTTGAGGGAAGATGAGGCCTCAGTATGTCTACTCAAACATGTTCCTGCCGTTACCAGGCTGATAGTCACCCAAACTGTCCCTTGGTGTCTCCTGAGACCATTGCTAAGAAGCATAGCTTGATGCTCACCACCCAGCAGAACAGGAGGGCATTTAATACGGGGTGGTAGATTTCTCAATTTTCATATATTCTGTAAGAAAGGTGAGTCTTTGAAGTTTTATGACTGAGAGGGCTCTTTTTTTCTTTTCTGTTTTTCCAATCTTGCAAACACAAATCTGATACAAACATTTTTTCTTTTGCCAACTGATTCTCTGTCTCCCAATAATCCAGTATTAAAAAGTGTAGGAACTTTTGCAAGCCCATTAAATTCAGCTGCAAATACTGGATGCAAATTAATTGTGCCAAAAAAAAAAGCCGCCTTTAGAAACATTTTTATAACTCTTCTTAAGACAGAGTTTCTTCTGCACGTGAAGGAATCACAACTGATCATCAAGAAAAGGCTTAAACCCAGATGCCTTAACAGGTTTTGTACTTGAAATATTGCCCAGTGGCCTCTGTGTGCTATTCAGAAAAGCTGAACACAAACCCCTGCAAATCCAAACTGCCCTTGTTGTCATAGTCATATGTGTATGTGAAAGGGAGTCTCGGTCTTCTGAAAATTCAGGTTCTAATTCAGCAGGGGAACTGTATGAACAAGCCTCCTAAAATTGTAATTTTGTGGTGAGGAAAGAAAGTACCGTTCTCGTCTGGTGTCTAAGTAATTTTTCCTCTTGCATTCCGTGCCAGAGGTAAATCTCACATATTTTTCTAGGAGCCCAGTCGGTACTGAAGAAGGCCCAGACAATACTGCTGAAGACACAAGCAACAGAATGTACCGAAAGAGCCTGCCACCCAGACCACAACATTTAGAAACTGATGGGCACGTTTTCATGCGATGCAACTGCCACAGATCCCAGAGAAGTCAATTTGGGAATGAAAGTTCAACGTGAGCAATTTACAGTATCACAGCATTTGCCACGTGTGGTGGGAAGATCATCCATTTCTGTAGCCATTATCTCCAGTGGCTTTTTTTGGTCTTTGCTTGGAACACCTGCAGCCCAAAAAGGATTGCTGAGAGCAGGACAATCACAGATATTTTTTGAAATGCCATGTTTCATGGGATACACCCCATTTGTCTTCACATGTTATTTTCAGGGAGAAAAGCGTTTACTTCAGCTATGTAAAATATTGCAGAAAGACCTTTTTTGCTGCATACACTTAGCTCAGCTGAATAAGGTGCTTGTTTCTCTAAAAAAATCAGTGACACCATGAACTGAAGGGGCAGATATGAGGGGCAGAGGCATTGGGGAGGAGAGGGGGGATTAAACTCTTCTTATATGCTGTTCAGATGTTGCTTAGAAATTTCTAAAGATCTGGTGAACCAAAGGTCAGTCGGGGGTTAGATGTGGTAGTGGAAAAATATCTGGCTGGCATAGTCCATGGAATGTGTTGCAATTGCTTTGAAAAAATCTGGGAATCCAAAGCTGAGGAATTTTATAGAAATTAAGGAGTTATTGGCAACATTTTTGACAGAAGACGCCTCAGTGGAAATATCCTCATCCTGAAAAACTTCTGATGACATTTCTGGCTCGTTTGCTTTTATTGCATGGCAATAGACTGACATCTAGTGGATAAGGTCCTCTCAGGAATGCTGGTCCTAACCAGGACTGAGGAGAAATTGTCTGATCTAAAATTTTTTTTTTTTTTTAATCAAAAAGTATATTTTTGACTAGGCAAAAGACTTTCCTGGAAAATTTTCTCTTGCTTTTTCATGGGAAACCACAATTCTTTCATCATCTGCCTTTCTGAAGGACTTCCTCCCCAACAATTGACACTTTTGGCCAAAACCTAACCTGCAGTTTTCTTTTTATTTTGGATGAAATTTTAATTTTTTTCCAGTTTCATATTGAAATTTTCCTAGGAGCTACATCCCTGATCTCTGTCCCTGTGAGATATCCGTTGCTGCTGATTTATCCCCCCAAGGAGAGGTTTGTGGCCAGAGCAGGACCACAAATCTCATTTCTTAGTGGTGCCGGGGGCACAGCAGCCCCTGCACGATCTCTGCTTTGTGGCCCAAGACCTGTTGCTTTGGTCTGAGGGGTTCTTGTTTTCTGGTGAACATTTTGCTGTGTTAAACTGTGGGAGAGGAGTCAGTGGGGCTGGGAGGTGAGGGGCTGGGGGGTCTGCGACCAGCCCTGGAACATTTAATGCTGGGGGTTGTAAAATATACACTCTGTGGATTCAGCTGTTCACAAAGTCTGAGCAAAAGAGCTTTATTTAGGTGGGACACTGTGAAATATTGGTGAGAAGTTTCACTGAGTTTGTTTCATTCTTCAGACCAGCCATGGGACAGTATTGGGTGTGGGACAGCAGGAAAGCCCTCCTTGTCTCCGTCCTGAACTGGGAAATGGGGACTATAACCGGCTGCCAGCTGCCTGTTGGCTTGACCTGCTGGGCTGGTGAGACGTCTCTGTGCCTGACAGAAGAACAGTAATGGTCATCCCCCAATGAGTGAGAAGGCAGCAAGTCCCTCTCTGCCCCAGGGAAACAACACCAGCAATGACATCCAGCCTCTTTACTCTTTTCCCACTGCAAATGCCAGCAAAATCCAGTATTCAGTTGCCTTTACCTCATCAGGATCCCTGCTTGAAGGAAATAATACATTTAATGCTGGGTTGTAAAATATGCACTCTATGGACTCAGTTGTTGACAAACTCTGAGCAAAAAGAGCTTTATTCCGAGAGGAAACTGTGAAATATCGGTGAGAAGTTTCACTGAGTTTCTTTCATTCTTCAGATTTATTCAACTAATAGTTTTTTTCAGCCGACTGGTTTGACCCTAAGCCCGTGTTGCTGAAGAGCAGCTGGGACAATAAATCACATCATGCCTAAGAGTTACTGCTCCCTGCTTTAGAGTACAAACAGGACCTGCCTTAGGAGCAAGCACACAGGCGTTATACCAAATGACGTAGTAGTTCAACTGCTGCAGAAAAAAAATGAGTCTGGAAGAAATAATATATACTTTCCCAATCAAATTTGATTTGATTTGAGCACACACACAGAAATTGCTATGGTTCGCAAGTCTTCCCGTCGCCTGCTTTCTGTACTACAGCAAATATTTTTCCAGGCTTGTTTTGAAGCATTTTTCATAGTGTTATTTCATTCCTGGAACTAGAGGAAAAAATGAATGAGGAACAAATTTCCAGCACTTCTGCAGCTGGGAATTTCACCTCGACGGTGAAGAAGGGTCGGATCCAAGCTCGGAGAGGGACCGGAGAGAGGTCTAACAGGTGCTCAGACACGGTATTTGTAAACCTTCTTCTATTCAGCCTGAAAAAAGCCCTGAATCTGCCCTGAATGTATTTTAAACCATAAACAGATGTGATAATACTAGAACACTGCTGTTTTCCCATTACTCATTGGTTCTGAACTGCTGGAGAGGGGACAGCAGAGGGCTACAAAGATGATGAGGGGCCTGGAGCATCTACCTTATGAGGAGAGGCTGAGGGACTTGGGTCTGTTTAGTCTGGAGAAGAGCAGACTGAGGGGGGGTCTGATCAACACCTATAAATACTTAAAGGGTGGGTGTCAGAAGGATGGGGCCAGTCTTTTTTCAGTGGTGCCCAGTGACAGGACAAGAGGGAACGGGCACAAACTTGAAAACGAGAAGTTCCACCTAAACATAAGGAGGAACTTCTTGACTTTGAGGGTGGCAGAGCCCTGGAAGAGGCTGCCCAGAGAGGTGGTGGAGTCTCCATCTCTAGAGACATTCCAAACCCACCTGGACACATTCCTGTGGGACCTGCTCTGGGTGGACCTGCTCTGGCAGGGGGGTTGGACTAGATGATCTCCAGAGGTCCCTTCCAACCCCATGTGATTCTGTGACTGTATTCACTAGAATTTGCTGTGGTTATTATTGCCAGCACTAGCAGCCAGGATAAAGGGTTTGGGTGTCTTTTAAATACCAGAAAAATCAAGTGTCTCGTGGAATATCCTAACGGTATTAGCAGGCTGTGAGCAGCGCTGCTTCGCTGTCACTGTCAGAGGGGCAGCGCACAGGTTAAATGAGGCGACTGTGCCTGCCTTGTCCCCCCTCATCCAGGAGCAGCGGCAAAGGCTTGTGGTCTCCCCTGCCCCCCAAAGCCCAGAGGCCGTGTCACTGGTGGCAAATTCCTCAACGCCAGTCTCATCAGGATCAAACAGAAACAGAGCTTTCTGGGCTCAGAGGAAAAAATTTAAAAAAAAAAAAAAAAAAAAAAAGACCCAAGCCCTGCCAAACGCTGCGTCTGGTGCAGTTCCTCCCTAAATCCCCATGGGAACAGGGTGGGAAATCAGGGGAATGTCGTGACGGTTTTCGCACTGTTACTCCATCCTCCGTAACTGTAAAATGCTACAGCTCGGGTCCGCGTTTAGAGACACGTGTAAGAAGCAAAAAGCAGCAAAAGCAAATTTACTTTTCTTTGTTAAATTGAAAGTCTATAAAGAGGAGTCAGCTCACAAGGTCTGAGTGCCCCAAGCCCCACAAAAATCTGAGTTTTAGGTGTCTGGCTTCAGTTCGCCACGCAATGCATGGGGTGGGCTGGGTACCTCGGGGCAGGACCTTCAAAACCAAGCCCAGCACTGAGTGGGAAACCAACAACTCTCAGCAGTGCTTTCAGACCAGGGCCCTCTGCTCTCCCCCCGTCGCTTCTGGTACCGCACTTGGGTTTTAGGATTGTCTCCCTGTACTCAGCACTGGTGAGGCCACACCTGGGGTATTGTGTCCAGTTTTGGGCACCTCAATCCAAGAGAGATATCGAGGTGCTGGAGAGAGTGCAGAGGAGGGCAACGAAGCTGGTGAAGGGCCGGGAGAATAAATCTTATGAAGAGTGATTGAAGGAGCTGGGACTGTTTAGTTTGAGGAAGAGGAGGCTGAGGGGAGACCTCATCACTCTCTACAACTACTTAAAAGGACACTGTAGAGAGGTTGGTGTTGGTCTCTTCTCACAGGTCATTAGCGATAAAACAAGAGGGAATGGCTTCAAGCTGCAACAGGGTGGGTTTAGACTGGACATTAGGAAACGATTCTTCACAGAAAGAGTGGTCGGACACTGGAAGAGGCTGCCCAGGGAGAGGGTTGAGTCACCATCCCTGAATGTGTTTAAAAGTCATTTAGATGTGGTGTTGGGCAATATGGTGTAGGGAAGAACTTCGTAGAGTAGGGCTGATGGTTGGACTCGATGATCCCAAAGGTCTTCTCCAACCTGAATGATTCTATGATCCAGGAGTCATAATCCAGGTCCCTGCAGACAGGACCCTGACTATTTCTAAAAGGACTAAAGGAGCACCGGGTCATTCCCTTACTCTTTTTACCTCTGCTCCTGGTTCCTACCCCTCACAAGAGGTAGCAGAAATGACTCCCAGTTGTCTCCTCTGTCCTCCTCCCACCACACTGTCCTCTCCCCGAGGACAGGACACTCATAAAAGAGGGACCGGCATGTTGCCAGGGTTATTCTCAGATGTGTGGAGCATCCACAACCCTGAAGGCCTCCAGTCTGCATTAATGGACAGCCATGGGATGTGGGGAGGGCAATATAACAGTGAAAATCTGCTTTAAAATCCATCTTTGCTGACCAGAGCTGTGGGTTGCATTATGTAGTGTTTTGGGACACCACCGAGCTGGTTTGGGGTAGGTGACACCGGCTGCTGGTGCTGAGCGGTGGGAAGAGTGGCGCTTTCTGCTGGTTTCCTGACAGATTTGTGCCTTTTGCTCTCTGGGTTTGCAGCCGGAGTGTCTGCTCAGCAGCCCAGCCGCAGATTAGCAACTGCTATTGCAAAGTCTGCTTTTTTTTCCGTTTACCAGATGGCTAAAGGATTGCACCCTTCTTTTTTTTTTTTTTTTATTTTTTTTTTTTTAATATATGAACTGTGCAACTGTCTTTTGAGCCTGTCTCAGCTGGAGATGAGATGATGATGCTGAGCTCTGCGCTGGGCAGCGGTTCGGCTCCGTTTGGAGGCTGCAGCAGATCAGCTCAGCCCCCACTTCTGATGAGGCATTTCCCTTCGTGAAGACACCAGCTGCGGGCTCTGCACAGACCTTGCTCTGGCCACAGGCTGTCTGCCAGGCTGCGTGTTTAGAACCAGCCTTGGGAAGCTGGGTCCTTCCTAAAAGATGTCCCCTTTTCCCTGTGGCGGCTGCTCGGAGCTGCCTTAGCAAGGTGCTGCTGCTGAGCCCTGCTGTTGTAGGAGCTGGAGCAGGGCAGGGAATTCTCTATGAGGGCTCAATATCTTGGAAATTATTTCCCCCCCACCTCCAAGCCACATGCAGTCATTGGTCTCCAAGAGGGAGTCGTATTCCTGGCCTGTGAGAAGGTGGGTGGAGAACCCGGGGACATAAAACCCTGCGGATGGTAGAGGGGTGAACTCGTTTCCATCCTTCTGATCCAGCTGGGTTTTGGGGCTACACTCAAGGAAATGTAAAGTGATTGTTTTAATACAGTTCAAGGGGTGCCAAAGGTGCTAGAGCGCTGGGAGCACTTTCTCTTATGAGCCTCTATATAAATAAAAAGTCATATATGAAAAGAAAGGAGAAGCAGGTTCTCAAGACTTTTGAAAAGCAAGTTTCTACCCTTTCTGCTGCTGTGATTGGCAAAACCAGCCTGCTTCTGAATGCCTGGGTGAGAAACTGCAACCCTAATTTGTGCCACTGGGCTTTATGGAATAATGAAACTCTAGGGACAATTTTTTTACTGAGGAACAACAAAACATACCCCCAGCTTGAGCTGCCACCCCAACACCAATTTCATTAGGGGCACAGGATGGGAATTTTGGGGAGCAAGAACTCCTGTTTTTAGGGAGCAGAGGTGAGGGGGGTGGTTATTGAAGTACAGCGTTGGTTTAGCTGTGAGACCAGAACGATGGCTGATGTGAAACTTTTAAGAACAGGTTTGACACATACATGTCAGGCACGACCAGTGGTCACGGAAGCAGGGGAAATAATGGTCAGCTAAAGCTCTCAGCAGCCCTGTGTTCTGTCTTCTCTGGGATGCTCCGTGAGTCTCTGGTCAGGCCTACAGCACGCTTCGTAATTGTGACTGCTGCAAATCTAGACACAACCAATAAAACAGTTGGGATTGAAATATTAGAGCTGTTTGCCTAGAAATTGGCCAGAGCGGGGCTGGGAAGATCTGTGTGTAAGGGAAATATATGTGATATGCCGGGTGGTCTTTGCTCATCCTCCAAAAATGCCTTATGTTCCTAATTTGCTGCCTATCTTTATTAATTATCATATTTATTTGAAGCCATTTTAAAAGCATAAAGCATTATGTCAATGGAAAAGCTACTAGAGGACTGCTGGAATCCTTCCATTTATGCCTCATCTGTAAAAATTACATCAGAGGGAGGAAAAGGGAAACGAGCCGAAGAGAAAGGGAGGGACACCAGGTGAGGAGCGATCAGGGCAGCATGCTGCTGGTCCCCCTCTCAGCCACAGGACTCACTGCCAGGGGCCCTGAAGGTCTCTCTTCACTGGTCTTGGACCACAGAGGGCAATGGTGCTGCCAAAAGGTCCTAATGGAACAAAGCCTTTTCTTTTTATTCCCTCGGGGCTCCTACCCACCTGCCTTCATTCCTCATATCTCCAACGGGACAGCGATGAATGGAGCAATGGTGTTTCAGGTGGGATCCCTGAATGACTCCGAGCTGCCCGAACTATTCTGGGGCTCATTTATTACCCCACTATCATCTCAATTGATGGAGTCTCCTCGTTACAAGCCTGTCTCTGACTCTAAACCGCTTTCACCAGCAGGCAGCCACCCCACAGAAAGCGTGCTGCCCTGCGTTCACCCTGTGATGGCTTTGAGCTGGTGAGACGGGATAAAGCAGCATCCAAAGAGGAGAGTCACTTCTGGCTGAAAATCAAAGGAAGAAATTGATCATGGCAGACAACACTGTTTAATTGTTTAGAAAAAATTAAGTATCCAAGACCTTTACAAAGGCCAGTAAAACACACCAGTGGTGATCACCTCTTCTTGGAGTTGTTTCTTGTGGGTGCTTTCTGCAGCTCAGCCCATAGGCATAAGTGATAAATTTAGGTTGGAACCTCGAGAAGATTTCTCACAAGCAGAACAACGTGGATGTAAATGAGATTCCCAATACAAGACCTAAAAGGAGTGAAGGATGCCAAATGAGGTGGGCTCCCAGAATGTTCTTGGAGGAGCCCAGTCAGCTACTGGAAGGGATTATCTAATGCCACTGGCCTCAGGTCAACGGTCTGGAAAGCCTCCTCCTCTGGGGATGTGTCTCCTCCTTTTGGTCGCAGCAGGATCACAAGGAGATCTCCTGCTACCACAAGGCTCCACATGCCCCTCTCCAAGCAGACATGGATCAAGCCACCACCTCCTCCCAACCCAAAGGCACCAGGAGCTACAGCAGTTCATCACTCCTGGAAACCTGGCCTTGGAGTCACCTCTGTGACTTTAACTGCTCTGGAAGCCAGAAGGTGCAATGGCTTTCACCTCTTTCTCGTTCAAAAATTAATTGTTCTGATTATGTCTTCCTTAAAAAGGGACTAACGCTCATGCTCATGGGGGCTTCAGACTGATTAGTACTGAAAAAAATAAAAAAGCACTGCATAGCAGACAAGCACAGAATAAACGGTGCTGGGAAAGACAAGCATCCAGGAGGATTTTCAAGTTGGCAATTATGCAGTTTAGCAGAGGATGCTGGTGACAGCACAGTAATCATCTGCTCCTCTTCATAAAAACAAGCAAAAAAAACCCCACGCCATTTCAGCTGGACAAGGGAAAAGGAACAGAGATTTATGCTGTCTATACTTTCCAAAAGCATTAAATCTGAAGAGCATAGACTGAGCTCAGTTGCTGCAGATAAAAGAAGGGAAGTGGAGAATTATTACAGATGTCTACTGCAAAATGCTAATGCTTACATTGTCTTTACCACAGATGGCAAAAAAAGTGAGGAAGACAAAAAAATGTATCTGAAAGAACCTAGAGAAAATAAGGACAATGGGCATCAAAGCGGTGGTTACCTGTTGTTATCGGTTCAGAGTCCTTCGTATTTGCAGAGTAGCGAGATGAGCTACAGAGGGAAAAAAAAAATGCAGTGAAAGACATAAACAAAGAAAGGATTTCCAGTTATGTTCTAAAGAGAGTTAGAAAATCCACAGCATGGAACTGAAAGGAAAGAGAAAGGAGAGAAGGAGAGAATATGAACTGCTGAGAGGAGAGCAAGCCAAAGTATTAGTCATCCCTTGAGTCTACCCTGAAAGGTTAGTGTTATTTTTAAGAACACATTCCTTTAAGGAAAAGAATAATTTCCTAGCAGAGGTAATTTCTGGATGGTCATAAACTCTCTCAAGGGAAGCAGAAGCACCAAAAATGAAGTCAACAAAAGCTAGGCAAAGGAAGGCCAGGAGGAAATCTGCACAGGAGTCCTCAGGACAACCCCAAGAGAGAGCTGCTGCTGGAAGGGCAGAGATATAGAAAATCCTGGCAGAGATGTGTTGTTGGGTAGGTAAAGATCTGGGTGGGAAAACATCTACAAGGAAAGGGAGCAGAAAACAGGTATGTGCTTCCTAGAGACCATCTGCAGTTAGATGGCAGTAGTGTCCCTGTTGCGGTGACAGGAAGAGAATGCTGACACAGCGTCATTGAGTTTAGATTTGCTTCATTTGAACAATATCAGATATTAATGGGGGTGAAGGCAGGCCACAGTGTTGTCACCCACCCTGCAGCCCACGATACAGGATCTGTGGATTTGTGCCCATCTTTCCTGTAGGCCCCCTTTACATACTGAAAGGCCACAACAAGGTCTCCCCAGAGCCTTCTCCTCCAGGCTGAGCCCTCCCAACTCTCTCAGCCTGTCCTCACAGCAGAGGGGCTCCAGCCTTCGCAGCACTTTCATGGCCTCCTCTGGACCCTGCTCCAACAGCTCCATGTCCTTCCTGTGCTGAGGACTCCAGAGCTGGACAGAGTGCTCCAGGTGGGGTCTCACCAGAACAGAGCAGAGGGGCAGAATCACCTCCCTCGCCCTGCTGGCCACACTTCTTTTGATGCAGCCCAGGATACAGTTGGGTTTCTGGGCTGCCAGTGCATGTTGCCGGCTCACCTCCAGCTTCTCATCCACCAAGACCCCCCAAGTCCTTCTCGGCCAGGCTGCTCTCAATCTCTTCATCCCCAGCCTGTATTGATAGTGGAGGTTGCCCCCACCCAGGTGCAGGACCTTACTCTTGGCCTTGTTGAACCTGATGAGGTTCACATGGCCTTGTTGAACCTGATGAGGTTCACATGGGCCCACTTCTCGATCCTGTCCAGGTCCCTCTGGATGGCATCCCTTCCCTCCAACATGTCAACTGCACCGCTCAGCCTGCTGTCTTCCGTAAACTTGCTGAGGATCCACTCAATCCCACTGTCTATGTCATTAATGAAGATATTAAACAGCACCGGTCCCAGTATGGACTCCCGAGGGACACCACTTGTCACTGACCTCCATCTGGACATTAAGGGGATGTTATGGAGGGGAAGGAAGTCATATACTTCTCACTTCTTTTTCAGTAGTATCAAAAGGGTTCAGGGAAGTGCAAATAATGCCCCACCTCTTGCCAACTTTCTGAAATATCAAACACTAATTCAGTCTAGAGTTAAAGGTATTTTTAATAAATAAGGTCAGGAAGATCATTTAAGGAAAACTATCACAACTCAGGGAATCTGGAATATTTGAATCAAATCTGAACCTCAGCTTACTGAAATTTCCAAGCTTCTGCTAGGTGAGTTAGACCGCGATTTTTCTACAATTCCAGAAATGTTTTATGGTCTTTTCCCTAACTTTATGGTGAATTACAACTTTTACAGAATGAAATCATTGCCATAAAGTGCTGAATGATGGCATTGCAAAGATATGTAATACACTCATGGTGAAACACTCTCAAAATAGAAAAGTCTCAGGAACATCTTGGTTTGAAAATTCACATTCAGCATCAAAACTGAAAAGAAGAGAAAGAGAAAACCAGGAAATTCTGAGAAATTTCTGAGGGTATCTCCTGGAATTATATCAACAATTTCTGCCTCAGGGTTTGTGAAAAAGTATGGAATGATCCTAGCACCAACTGTTTATCAGGAATACTGTCTGCTGGTCCCAGATGATCAGACACCCCGTACAGCACAGGACATACAGCGTTCTGAAGCACAGCCAGGTGAGCACATCTTTTTTCACCTGTACAAGAATGTATGTTACCCTTCACTCAGACCCGAACATTTCCCAGTAGAGTTGGCTGAAAAAGGTTTTTCCAGCCCTAAAACGCTTTGCTTCCTAAACCTTTGCCATGAGATCAGTCTCTTGGAGGAGTAAAACTGTTGGCTTTTTCACGGCACTGGGCAGCACGTGTGCCCAAGACACAGGAGCTCTCTGGAGCTGGTTCTAAATGGAGCCGCTTTATCATCCCTCTGCAGGCTGCAAAAAGTCAAGTATTAAACCACTGGAGAAATTGTACAGTTCTGATATTCCCAAATTTCAGGGCAGAAACTCAGAAATTTTAATGAAGCTCATGTTTGATTGGGATTTTCCAATTCATCTCCATTTCTGATTCCGAAATATTCAATGTAAGTGCTTGAAGATGGCCTAGAAAATCAAAATGCACCTGGTGGCTGAGTGTCACATCTGCACTCTGAGAAGGTGCCTCAGCTGAGACTCATGGGTGGCCTTCAAAGAGAATTCCAGGCTCTGCCTGTGCTCCAAGTGCTGCAAGGCGTGCTCCAGTGTGTGCTAATGTTTAGATTACTGCTCTCAGCAATGAACAATATTTTTTTTAAAAAAAAAAGTTAATAAGGCAGCAGTTGATTTTTAAAATGGATGCAATCAGTTGTTTTCCAGATGGTCACACGACAGTGGCTCAAGAGCAGCAGCTCTGGTGTTTGCTCTGGCCCAGCGTTGGGGCTTCTTTCATGGGCATCTGCACCCCAGAAGAATGGAAATCCAGCGAGTATCTGATGAGTGTACATACCTCATCAGCTCATTTGGAGATGGTAAGATGAGCTCCTGCCAGGATATAAGACCTACATCATTGGGGCTTTCACAGATTTGGGAGGATTTCCAATGTAAAGTGTTTATATGTGCAGCTGCAAGCTGTAGAACAGAAAATAACAAACTGCTGTGCTTCTATTCAAGCCATACACATGGGGATGTGCAAAACCAGTAACTTGCAGAGGTCAAAAATCTCTCCCTGCAGTTGTCGCTGCTCCCAGGCAATCCTGCAGGTTGGGCTGGGTTGATTTCTGCTCCATGAATTTGTGCTACCAGCTGCGTTCTCTGTGGTTCTCTCAGCCAGGGGAAATGGTGACTGGCAGCTCTAGCAAGGAACAACCAGGATGGGCTTCCTTCTGTAAATATGGGATAATATTCCTTCTGTTAAAGGGATACTTGGAAAGACGCAGAGCAGTGCCAAAGAATTTTTCAAGAGCTAAAAGTTTAAAGATGTCAGGACATCTCAATGTCCTTGCTCATTCCCTTTCTGCGTTGCCCTTATGGAGGCAGGGAGTATTCTCACCAGGAAAAGAGAAATTCCCTGTTTGTTTTATTACCCGTGTCATCAATCTCCATCTTCGGCCATCATGTCGGCCTCCCAAGGAACAAGGGATGTTTCTGTTTGGAAAAATCAGGCCAATGGTTGCCAGCCGTCCTTGCCAACAGCCACGTCAGGCAGCATCTCCTGCCCAGAGCGATGCCCTACGGCAGTCCATTGCACGCTTGACCCCTTCAAGGTACAATCCTTAATGCAACCTTTCCTGGAGTTTGTTGACAAATATGAAATAACCACCGATTGCACCGCGCTCTCCAGCACAGCAGTGAACGTATTCCATGTGACAGATAATTAGTCACTTATTTAAGGGGCCTTTTTTTGCCCCCCCAGGCAGCAGCAAGAGTGGGGTTACTCGGTGAGAAAGCTCACGAGGACTCCTAAGTCTGAGACACCCCAGACGGGCCCTGACTCTTGGGGTCTTGTGTAGTCCTGGGCTCCCAAGGCCCTTGCACAGCCAGCCACAGCACGTAAAATGGGGCAAAACTGTAAGTACGGCAAGGAATATGATAATAGGAAGGGTTGGGACGGTGCCAGCCTCATCTACAGATGCATTTTAAAGGTACGGGGTGTAGAGCTGCACTTCTGCCTAACAGCCTGCCTTCAGCACACGCTAAATTCGGTGATAAAAAGTTCATTTGTTCAACTTCTGTTTATACAAGCAAATAGGAGCTCTGGTTTCCTGGAAAAGCGTAACTAGTAATCCAAAGTGTTCTTGTCACCTTGGTTATCACAATCTTGCTTTCTGTGAGGGTTATGATGTGCCCAAGGTATGTCCGGTATCAGCTTTTTTCTGGTTTTGTAACCTCTAGCATTTTGATTTTATCCTTGGGGAAGAAAACAGTGAAGAAGTAGGAAAGTTCAGCAGAAACATGATACAGAGGACAAAGCTTGGCACGGAACCGCAGCCGCTGATGAAAACACTCCCTGGGCAGCTCCCTCGTACTCTGTGAGGCTGAATCCGCTCACTGTGATTGAACAACGCAGCTGTAGCCAGCACAAAGTTATCGTTTAAATCTCTTTACAATAATGATTTATTGTTTATAATAATTTATGCAGCTCCGATCTGCAGTTTGGGTGCCCACACACATTTATTGGGCACAGACAACCCCTGAAAGACACAGAAATTCACTGTATCTGATAGGACACCTGATCCTGTACTTTCCAATGAGGCATGTCCAAGACCGACTGTTTCCTTCTGCAAATACTGTGAACCCTGTTATAAATGAGAAGCCCCATCTCCCAGTGGTCTCACTGTGCTTTTAATAATCACCATTGACTTATGGAGGGAATTATGGGCTAGATTTTCATTGACACCACGTAACCCCACTGTTGTGACTTCACAGCAGCTTTTCAGCCCTTACCGTAGCATCAGCAGAAAGTTACATCTTGCACATCTCAATAGGTCCCTTATAAAAGTCATCCAACACCATGCCATTGCAGCAGAGCATGCAGACCTGAGCTCGTAACAGAACAGCACTGGAAAAGACACCAGGAGATCCCTTATTCCATCTCCACCACCTGGACAGACTCATACAGACCCAGGTGCATTATCAGCAGATGTTTGTCTAACTTGCTCTCAAAGAGCACCTTGCTGAAGAAGCAGGCTCTCTCCCACAGTAGCCCACCCCACCGTTTGTTTGTTCTATTAGGAAAGTTCTCCCTGATGTTTAAACCAAAACTTTCTTTCCACAATTTGATCTGGAAGAGGCTACCCAAAGAGGTGGTGGAGTCTCCATCTCTGGAGACATTCAAACCCCACCTGGACACGTTCTTGTGCAACCTGCTCTGGGTGGACCTGCTCTGGCAGGGGGTTGGACTGGATGATCTCCAGAGGTCCCTTCCAACCCCATATCATTCTGTGATTGCGTGAAATTATTCTCCTCAACTTTTCAAGAGTTTTTGATACAGATAGAGAGTTGTATTTGACCAAGAAACATCTTATCCCACACGCCTACCTCCAGGCTCTTCCACACTAACTCATGTAACCTCCCCACAGTGACTGTGCTTTCGCAACAACCTTTTCTGTCTGCCCCTGGGAACTCCATGGCCAGGCCACTGGTTTCCTGTCACAGACCGCAACACAGCACAGCCGTGGTGTTCCCAGTAGCTGAGAAGTGGGAGACCATCACGAGTCTTCCAAGTTTTGGTCTTGTTTATACAACATTGGAACCTGTTCTTTGTTTTTTCCTGCTGCAGCTTGCTGTTGTTGACTCTTGCTCAGCATGTTTATGCCAGCGTGCCCTGTTCCTTGACATCCCTCATGGAGTGATCACCCTCACATGCACGCTGCACGCGATGCAGAGCAAGAGCAAGAGTCATGTTCAGGCCGATGGAATGCATCCTGAATAAATGCAGGAATGTGTTTTTTGACCTTTGGTGGCATCACAGAATGGTCAAGGTTGGAAGGGACCTCTGGAGATCATCCAGTCCAACCCCCTGCCAGAGCAGGTCCACCCAGACCAGGTCCCACAGGAATGTGTCCAGGCAGGTTTGGAATGTCTCCAGAGACGGAGACTCCATCACCTCTCTGGGCAGCCTCTTCCAGGGCTCTGCCACCCTCACAGGAAAGAAGTTCCTCCTCATGTTTAGATGGAACTTCCCATGTTCCAGTTTGTGCCCATTCCCTCTTGTCCTGTCACTGGGCACCACTGAAAAAAGACCGGTCCCATCCTCCTGACACCCACCCTTTAAGTATTTATAGGCCTTGATCAGATCCCCCCTCAGTCTTCTCTTCTCCGGACTAAAAAGACCTGAGTTCCTCACCCTTATTGTCCCTCTCCTTGTCACCCCATGCCCACGTCTCCCCGGCTTGGGGAGAACAAGATGGCTCCTGGCTCTGTTTGCAGTTCACATGGCTTGTTTTCAATCAACCTCTGGTAAAAAGGGCTGGGTAGGAAACCTCCTGCAAGCCACATGTTCCCCACAGCTGCCAGGTGAAAGGCGCTAATCTAGAGGGACATGGGGTTTGGGTTTGCGTGTGAGAAAGTTCCTGTATTTCACCTTGTGCAGTGTTATCCCAGTCCTACTTACTGCAAATGTAGAAGAATAAAGTCATTATGAATAAGTGGAAAAAGAATGAAACTAGAGAAGGAGCTGAGGCCAAGCTGGGCAGGTGACACTGGGCTTTGTTTTCTGGATAATGCACTGTTAAATGTCTCATACTCCTTTGGTGAGAGGTACCACTTCGAGACCACACGCTGTGCTTCCTCACGAAGAATTCACACCTTTTTTCTTGGCTCTGCTTCTCCTGTATCCTGTAATAAAAGTCTCCTACACTGTGGTTGGTCTCGGCGTATTGGGAAAATAGTGGATGGAGCCGGGGAAGGAACCATGAAAGCTGTAGCGTCCCATTTTAGGTGGAGGAAGCAGGATACATGGCAATGGCAAACTCACTCCTGACAACTGCGTCAATACAATTTACTATTGTTTAACACTAAAACTGTTCACATATTTATTATTCTAACTAATATGCAATTAAAATCAGGGAGGGAGGAACAACAGACCCAAGCTGCATGTGAACAATGGACCAAGGAAGACGATCGTGCGCAGGAAGAAGACACATTAATCATATTGACCCTCACCCAACATCCAGCCAACCCATTCGTCTTCAGATGATCGCTGTGGAGATGATGCATCGTTCATTCCTGAAATCAGACTGCAAACTATAAAGGGAAAATCCTATGGCACCTTGCTGGTATTTGCTCTTGTGCTGAACTTAGAATACAATGTACAGAGAGATCTCTGCCTTAATTAGCTGCCCACTGCGCTAGAGCTGGCTGCTAGCTCTTCTCTCCATATGAAACCACAGAGCTTTCTCAGTACATTATTTCCACATGTGCTTATATTACTATCCCTGCCCCCTTGATCCAGCATTTTAACAAGCATTCATCTCCAAAAAAAAAAAAAAAAATATCTATCCACTTACCCAAAGCGTCCCTCGGCCCAATCCTCCCTTTCCATCAGCATGAGCCAGAAGAATCCCCGGGGAGATCCATGGAGCCTCCCCGGTGGGTGGCTGTCGAGAATCAGATCAAGAGACTCTTTTTTCATAGGGTTTGATTCCTCTTTATTAGGGGTACGATTTCTCATTCTTTCCTCCAGACACATTGAAGTCCTCTCTTGCCCACGCCGTGGAGCCGGGGGTCTCGGGACCCCCTGTTAGCGCCAGGCAGACGTGAGCCACCACGGCGACGGGACCAGGACACTGAGACCTGGAAGGGAGCACCACCAGCTCGTGCCTGCCAGTGGGAACAGGTAATTCAAAGGTGTCCACAGGTCAGAAACAAAGAGGAGCCAACACTTTCACAGAATCACAGAAACTTCTTGATTGGCAGGGACCTTTGAGATCATTGAGTCCAACCACAAAAAAAAAAAAAAAAAAAAACCAAAAAAAAACCACCACACCAAACAGACAGACACAAACAAACAGACACAACCCAACAATCTCGGGCACTAGAGCATGCCCTGAAGTGCCATGTGTACACGTTTCTTAAATACCTCCAGGGATGGCGACTCCACCACCTCCCTGGGCAGGCTGTTCCAGTGCCTGACCACTCTCTCACTAAAGTCATTCTTCCTGATATCTAATCTAAACCTCCCCTGCCCCAACTTCAGACCATTTCCTCTGGTCCTGTCATTATTCCCTTGAGAGAAGAGGCCAACACCCACCTCTCTACACCCTCCTTTCAGGTAGTTGTAGAGGGCAATGAGGTCCCCCCTCAGCCTCCTCTTCTCCAAACTAAACGTGCCCAGTTCCTTCAGCCTCTCCTCATATGACTTGTTCTCCAGACCCCTCACCAGCTTGGTGGCTCTCCTCTGGACACCCTCCAGCAGCTCCATGTCCTTCCTGTAGTGAGGGGCCCAGAACTGAACACAGCACTGGAGGTGAGGCCTCACCAGTGCCCAGGACAGAGGCACCATCACTGCCCTACTCCTGCTGGCCACGCTGTTCCTGACACAGGCCAGGATGCCATTGGCCTTCTTGGCCACCTGGGCACACTGCTGGCTCATGTTAAGCTGGCTGTCCACCAACATCCCCAGGTACTTTTCTGCTGAGCAGTTTTCCAGCCACTCTTCCCCACTTCTGTGCCCCGTACACCTGCATCCACCCGACACTGCCCAGGACTACTCCTGTAGGAGAAGTCATGATGCTCACACCAGTATCTACACTTCAACTCAAGCTCTGGTTGCTTCTATGTTTTATCTTGTAGCCTGCACCAAATCCACCTTTCCAGGAACTGGTCTTTGGTCTACGCGAGTCACCTTCCCAGTTTGCTTCGTTTAGGGATAATATCAATATCGAAACCAAGAATTTTAAATTGATTGATGGCCAAAGTTGATTTAAGATGTTGCTTCATGTTACATTTATACAGTCTTGGGTTTGTTCATATTTAATACAAAAATATTTTGAAATTAAACAATTATTGACAAAATTGAAATTCAAATTTCCATGTAGGTGACTCAGTCTGGAGACCACAGTACCAAGCACCTCCCATACGACTGCAAAATTAGTTTCCTGTTATCTACTACCTTACAAATTTTATACTGTCTGAAAATTTAGCTGTATATGAATTTCTTCTAATAATAAAATACATTGAACGGCATCGTAATAAACTCAGTGGGTTTCTCTCTTCTTACGGGCTTTCATGAACAGCCAATCACTTTTATTACATTCTCAATGACTGTAATAAGAGTTAGTCTCGAAGTACGATAAAAATAAAGAAATACATAGATAGATAGCTGAATGAGGAGATCATTTAGGTGCTCTGACTGACCCTTTTCAGAAACCCATCTCCTTCCACCAATTATTTAGGCAAATTCAGAAGATTTGCCTCCCCAGTCACTCCCCTGAGGCCACAGTCCTGTCACCCCTCAGGACTGTCCCCCACTGGGAACACACGACGTGCTAGGGACAAGGGGTAGGCTCAAAGGAAAGGGATCAAAGGGAAACCCAGAAAAGGATAATTTGCAAAGCCTGCAAACAGCATCCACTGTGTTATACTTGGAAATTTCTAATATTCAGCAGTCCCAGCCTGCGGCAGTTCTCGTGGCCATTAGCAATCACCACTCCTCGGTCCCTAATAACGGGGGGAAATGAGGCAGAAAGGGAGCGAGAACAAACGGCAGACGTTGGGCAAACGTTGTCTTCAGCAGAAGGGAAAATACCCTTTAGAAAACAGAAAAACCATGAAACCATCTTCCACTATGGGAAGTGCTTTCTTATTAAAGAAAGATCAGCATAAGTTATGTGTTAGGGATAAGAACACACAACTCAAACATATGGCGCGAAGATTAGGCAGGGAATTTTTATTGCTTTATTATCTTCTCATACTGGGCAAAAAAAAATAACACTCCACAACTCTGCGGCTCTTAAAGCAGTTACACATATGGGAGGAAAAAGGCAAGAAACAAGACTGAAATATTCTGTATCTTTTATCATCTGCTGCCATCTGGAAATAGGTGTATTTTCTACAGATCTGGGGGTTGTGGGGAGAGCTCTGGGTGAGCAAAATAAATGATAGAATGGGATTTTTTTCAAAGCTAATCGATACAGTGATTCTACTTCAGTGGATTCTTGATCTGCACAACTGAGATATTTTAAGTTCTATTGAAATAAAATATTTCCAGATTTATACTCCTGGGCTTTACTTTATTTCCCCACAAAAGGATGTTACTGAAACAGAGAGTGAGAGACCCAATTGTAAAAAACTTGTACCAATGCAGGAAAAGGCAGGTTTTACCTCAATGGCAAGAGGGTGGTGTGATCTCAGCAGAAGGGAAGGGGAAGCAGCAGATACAGATGGGCAGAGGACATGAGAGACAGCGAGGAGACACCTGTGTCTCCACTTCGTCTTCTAAAAGGACAGCTGAGAGAGTTGGGGGGGTTCAGCCTGAAGAAGAGAAGGGCTCCCCGGAGCCTTAGAGCCCCTTCCAGTCCCTAAAGGGGCTCCAGGAGAGATGGGGAGGGACTCTTGATCAGGGAGCGCAGTGAGAGAACTGCGAGGAGAATTAGGGAAAGGGAAGGTCATGGAAGCCAAACTTCTAAAGCACAAAAAACTACAGCTAAAACAGCAATTGACCTGAAAAAAAAACCAAAAAATTTCACATTAATTCAATTAGGTTTTTTATAAAATTACTTATAAAGGTTACTTTAAAGATACTTATAGGGATTACTAGAAATACTTATAAAGATTACTTGGAGCTCTTTCACTGGCACCCAGGCCCCACACAGCAATAAGCTCTATTTCTGAAAGATTTGCTGGTTTGCTCCTGTTCCCAGAGAGCAGCTCCTGAGGTTCTCCATAAACCACAAAGGGCCTGAGGAACTTAACTGCGTTCATCACACACTCTCCAGTATGCTGGTCCTGTTGACGTTAACAGTAAAGCTTCCACTAGCTTCATGGTGACTAAAATAATACGCTTTTAAAGTGTGGTTGCTGGAAAAGTCCCAAGCGATGACACGTAAGGCCATGGTCAGCAGCCCAGCCACGGAAGCCACCATCACGCCACTCCAACCTGAAGACACACAACAGGAACCTCCATCTGCCACAGGAGGCTGCCTCACTAAACAAGCAAACACTAGACGTGTGTTATTACAAGTCATCTTTAATAGAATTTAAAAATAGCTATTGCAAACTTTATTTGAAGAAAAATAAATCAATGACAATTTTCCAAAATCCCGTGAAACAGTTGAGTTCCTCAATATTTGTTTCACTATTTGCAAAGGCAGAAGCAGTTGGCAGAGCTAGCGTGTTAGTGCACCTCCCTTTGCTCAAAACCATTCAGAAAAGCGTTCTTTTCCTGCCATCTCTGATTTGATCAAAAGTGGAAAGGTTTATGATGACCTTAAACTAGGCCAAAACGGGTATCTGACCATGTCTCAAGGCAGCCAAGACTTTAGTTCCAATTGCTTGAGGCCTGCTGTGGAAAAAGCCAGCAGGACAGCTGATGTACGGTAGATTGCACCTCCTTATGCAATACTTTCTTTGAGCCATTTTTTTTTTTTTTTTAATATTTTCTTCCTCATCTTAGTGCCCCACCCAACCTACCCATGCTAAAAACCACAACAAAAACATCAACTCATAACACAACATCACGAGATCTGAGCAAGGATGATGAAGCTTCTGGGTAACCACTAAGAAATACAAAATAAAATGTATGATTTGAAATTAAATGGGAATCTTAACACTGGAGTTCTGGCAACTCAAAGGTAGCACATAAGCAATTAATGCTCACACAATGGAAACTAACAAGCTGTCTATTAGGAAAAATAATCACTGGATTCACCTAATGCAGCACACGGTCAGGCTTTATTGCATAGAGCAGCATTAGTGCAACGATATTTCCAAGTGGCACAAAAAATACAATAAACTGAATAAGACACAACACTGAAGTCAAATATTTTGACGCAGGGTAAAGGAGAATCTAATAATAACTCAAAAGACCCAAACACGTAACTGCTGCTTATGGATAAATTACTACGGAAAACATCTAATTTCAAAATCTTTGATGTATTTAGAGGACTAAACACATAAATAGAGCTCACTGCATAAAGATTCACGGTGGAAGAAGGAAGGCTGTAACAGGAATATTATTGGCCGTTAGAATTAAAACTGAATACTCTTCCTTGGTATTTGAGATAGAAAAGTTATGCCGTTAGTAAAGCCGGTACCAGCTGCTTTCCAAATACAATCTTTCCTAAAAACCTAACTGTGTATTTTGAAAACCAGAACATCACACTGTGTTGTTGGTTTGGGCGCTTTGTGAAGATCTCATATGTTTTTAATTGCACACACGTTACACACCGCAGCACACTGGAGCCTAAAGAACAGCTCCGCATGTACACGTGCTTCCTACAGGAATCTGCTTAAACCCAGTACTGTCAATATTCATACCGACTGGGACAGCACACTGGGAGAAATATTGCTAGGATAATATTTTGAAAACTGAATAAAAACAATTTTTGAACCTTAGATTCGATTTTCAACAGAGACTTTCAAGGCAAGAGAGAGGCACGTTAACGCTGGACCTTGGCTCTTCTGTTCCTCCTGCACCAGTTTGGCCACTTGACCCTTTTCTAACTGGCCATTGATGGGCACAAGCCACAGGCTCCTGCTTGTGAAGTCAGTGGGAGCAAGGCGGGGGGAGATCCTTCAAAATGCATGATGTTTTTGTTTTAAACTCAGTCCTAAATAAATTACTATTTCTTATTGATTTAATAGCATATTAATGGCCCTGTGTCCACTGATGGCACGTGGCTGGAGAGGGTTTAGGAAGTACCAGAGAATACTCAGATTTCAAAGAAACAGCAACCACACAGAAACGTTCAAGCAATGACTCCATCACCAACTACCTTCTCCTGACTGCTTTTACCATCACTCCTTAAAGACCTAGTTCCTAAGGATTTTTCGCTAACAGGTTTCCCAATAACTTCAGCGGGAGCACAGCCCCTCTAACATCAGCAACCGGCTGTTTGTTCACCAACTCCGACAATCCCGTGATGTGGTGCATCATGACCGATGCTTTTTAGGGTGGGCGAGGCAGCCAAGAGTCATTGAGAAACACGTGTTGCTTGTCTCAAAAGCAAACGTAAAGCAGTACTAATAAAAGCCGCAATATCTGAAATTACGGTGAGCAGTTTAAATACATTTTTCTGGAGGATATTCAGGAAGCTGGGACTGCCTGCAAAATGAAACTCATTTATTCCTACTCTCTACTGCAAAGGAGTAGTTTATCTCCAGTACAACTTGTCTAGAAAATAAGCCTCTTTATCCTAAGATTAATCAGGCTCCTCTTGGAAGCTCTACATATAGTAAAAACTGAAAGTCGGTGAGCTTTGGGTTCTAGAAATTATATTAAATGGAGGCAAATGACATGCCAAGGCTGCTGAACCCAAAGGCCACCAAGAAATCAAACCCACAGCAAAACACACCCCAGTTCAGCGTGTGAGTGTTCTCCAGATCCCACACTCGGCACAGTTCACTCTCTGCTCCCACACACGGGGGACAGGGTTTGAGGCACAAAGATACGTTTCAGTTTGTATCTCGGTTTCTACCAGCTTTGGACTCATGTCATCAAGGGCATGACTTACAGAGGGGCAGATCCTGTGTCCTATTGACTAAGTAGCACTTCGGATTTCCAAAAAATCAGTATAACTGCCTGTGGGTCGGGGCAGCACGGGCACTCGCGTTAAGGCACTAATCAACTTCCAGGGCTGGATCCAAAGCGCACCAAAGACAAGTGAAACACATGAACTGAGTACAAAGAACCAGGCCTAAGCTCTGCCTGAGAGACAGAACAGAACCCCAGGTTTGGGAAAAACATTGTAGATTCTAAGTACAGATAAAGTAAAACAAATGACCCCACCTAAACTCATTTTACAGTTAAAAACGGACACCTTGACATTAGAAGGCGCCCAGTGCAGGAAGTTCAGGGCTCTTTCCGTGCTACCGTCCACCAGCTTCCTTTGTGAACAGAAGTACAGACGAGCATAAAATAAAAAAATATACAGTTTAAGCAGCAGCAAAATTTGAATAAAAATTAGAAATCGCTCAGGGAAAGTGACTGCCATATTATTACATGTGCACACGTGCACACTCCGTCTCAGAAAGGTAGGAAGGGAATCAATAGCCTTAAAATTTCCCCCTCTGTTAGTCGGCATGACAGCTATTAACTCCATTGCAGTGACCAGGGGTGTTATGAGCTTGGCTCCCCTATCACAAAGAAGTAAGCACTAGATATCAGGGGCAGTGTTCCAGAAGGATAAATCAGGGAAGACGTTCATACAGAGGGAGGAGTTCCCAAGGTCTCACCTTTTCCCGTCCATAGGGACCCGTAACTCTCCCCACGTGCAAGGAGCAGGTCTGGGTGTAAAAGTGGTTGCTGCTCTTCCCCATCCCTCTCCTCAGGGCCCCGCAGTCGACGTGGCACAGGGAGAGCTAAATAGATCTTTAGGGCTGATAAACCGCTCTTTGGGGTTATGTCACTTAAATCGTTGTCAAGATGATGCTGCGAAAGCAAGACATAAATGATGCCCCGGAGTGACATTTCCCGAAGACTCCTACAAACCAGAAAAGGATCAAAGCAACCTTCATCCTGCTGGCCATAAATATGCCAATGGCCACCAGCGTTCCCACACGGGAAGAGAGTTAGGTTTGTTTCCGAAAAACCCTGGAAAAATGAAGTCTCAAGCACAGATTCCATCTTTGATACATTTACAGTAAAAGCCTTTCAGAGTAAAATGCATGAGAACATCCTAAGGCCTTATTTTCAAACATGAATAACTTATGAATTGGCAAACCATCCACCTAGCTTGTCTGTAATGATAAAAAAACAGACTGACAACTTTCTGGAGTGTTCAGCAGTTTGTGAATGCAGCACTTCTTGGCTCTCAGATCTGCCGTGAAGCCAGCTCCTTATATTTTTCATATTATTCCCCATAAGAGCACACAGCAAAATTCAATATTAAAGATAAGTGTCATGTCTGCAGAACAGCACAAAGCGAGCTCTGGTACCAAGCTCCCAGGGCTCTGCTGCCCAACACCCCAACAGAGAAGCAGCCAGATTTCAGAAAAGCACAGGAAACTAATGTACAGCCCTAAAAACCAAGGAGCAATGAAAGCTGGGGTAGAAAGGGAGTGGGAACACAGAGCTGGGTTTGTGTTTTCTCAGGCTGCTTTCTCGGCAACTCTGTGCTTCTTCAGAAAATAACTGCAGTATGAAATGAACACTTGGAAAGTTTTTTCCAGCAGACACTTGAAGACGTTTTCTGGCCCAGCCAGAAATGTACCGCCCGGGCCAGCCCAGCTCCCCTGAACGCGGCAGGAGTTTGGTCGCTGTAATCACTAAAGACGGGCTGGTATCTGAACATAAGATTTTCTTTGGATAATTTATGGAAATCTTAGACGTGAAACATAATCCGTCTCCTCTTACAGCACCCAAGTGCAGAGGGAGTTGATGTGAAGGACAGAGAGCAGCCAGAAGAAGGAGGCCAGTGAGGAGCACCGAAGCAGGGCTGGAGAGCCATCGCGGTGGCAGAGACTGCAGTCGCTGTCACAGAAGTCACAAGGGGTGACACTTTGCATTACCCCCGAGTTGTACCTTCTCACCGCTCTTCTCCCTGTTCGGAAAGATTAGTTAGCATTAGTTAATGAGCTTCTGAGAACTTACCAACAAATTAGCTTCAAAAAGAAAGCATTTTTAAAGGATGCACTGAACTCTGATGCAGACCTCGTCATACCCTGCAAAACCCTTCCCAGAGCGGGTGCTCAAGCCCAGGCATTAATCTTTGTTCTTCTCCCAAAACACCAAAGTGCTCTCAATACATTCAGGCAAAGGCTTGGTGAAAGGCACTCTCGTGGACTCAGTCCCAGCTGTTGGGCCCAATCTGCTCACAAACCTGGGTGAAACACTTGAAAAGGGATTTTGCTCCTGCCCCCAGAGCAGCTCCCACGACAGGAATTCAGAGGCGTTACCCACATGAGGCTGTGACATTTAAGAGCTAGGTCTCTCATAACCGATGCCTTCTCTCTCAATAATATGTTTGGAAGCTTCAGCTTCCCAACTCCGGGATCGCCTGCCTCACCCAGCTCCTGCTCCTGGATTTCGCTCCCCCATTCCCCGAAGCATTGCTATGGAGCCAGACCAGGAGCCTGGAAAGTCCTGTTCATTTCAAACACATCAATGCACAGTGGTCACTCACACAAGTTTGTGCAGTTTCATTCCCTTAGTGGGTTTTTTGGTTTGAAGGTTTTCATTCCAACTAGGGACACTGCGATTTCTTTTTTAATTAGTAGTATTTTTTAATGGAAATGATATTCAGTTTCCTTTCAAGCTTCAAGGTATTAAAGAAGTTTGCTTGCCCAATGGTGACACCCAACTAGCCCTGGCCAAAGTCAGGTCACAGAAGCAGCAGCCATTTGAGCAGCTGGGTACAGTGACCCTGGCGTCCAAGGCAGTTCTGACACCTCTGCCACACAGAAATAACTGCTTTGACCAAATAACTGCTTTGATCAATGCCAGAGCACAAGGACTCCTCAGACATCTCCTGGCTCTGAATATAACCTGAATTTGTCACCATCACATAAAATATACACCTGCAGCTGGGGTCACCCACTCTGAGAGTCATGGAAAATAACAGATGAAAATAAAAGCAGGTTCCGGTATTAGACAGGAAGGAGTTCTCCCAGGAGAACTCAGAATCATGGCATATGTATATATGTTGACCAACAATAATTCTATACTACATAGCGACAGGAATGGTGTCTTGTAAAATAATATTTGAAGCAATCTTTTTTCTTAAAGTCAAAGCTTTCTATTGCAGCACTGCTTATGTCACAAATTTTAGTCCCTAAGGATATTAATTCATGTCTGTCTTTAAATTAATATTGATCTATTAATTGAGAATTTATGGATACTAAATGTATTTAAATAGAATGAAAATATTTACATGTGTGCATTTATATGTGACTTTTTATACACATATCCATGAGTCTAGCAGCATTCTTATAAAAGTCTAGGTCCTGAGCTCTTCTCCGAGGAACTGAAGCACACGGAAATTTGTTTTCATAGAATCACAGAATGCTTTGGGTTGGAAGGGACCTTTAAAGCCCATCCAGTGCCACCCCCTGCCCTTGGCAGGGACACCCCCCACCAGACCAGGTTGCTCCAAGCCCCGTCCAACCTGGCCTTGAACCCCTCCAGGGATGGGGCAGCCACAGCTTCTCTGGGCAGCCTGGGCCAGGCTCTCACCACCCTCAGTGTAAAAATATTTCTTCTTTCTATCTAGTCTAAATCTTTTCTCCCTCTTTGAGTTTAAAACCATTACCCCTGGTCCGATCGCAACAGGCCCTCCTGAAAAGTCTGTCCCCATCTCTCCTGTTTCAGCTGGCTGGTGTAACCAGAGCCTCTCTAATATCTTCTTCAGCACCTTGTAATCTCTCTTTGCTTTTCCTTTTGCCAAAGAGCTTTGTGCGTTTCTGCCTTCCTCTAAAATACACTCTACACACACAAAAAAACAACCCAAAACCAACTCAGCCCAACCCAAAAAACTTTGAAACTGTTTTTCCCATGTACATCTTTTTTACATAACTACAGAAATCAAAACACTGGCATTTTCTCCAGTCAAGGACTCTTAGTTTAAACAAGAAACAGATGGAAAAGCTACTCAAAAGATAATCATTAACTTGGTAAGTGAACCACAGTGAAGTTCCGGCCTCATTCTGGTAGTTTCGGGAACACATTGGGCCAGACCAAAGCCAATTTACACCAGCTGACAATTAAGTTATGACAATTCACACCAGCTGAGGAACGAACCCATTAGGGCAGTAAACATATATATGGGAAAGCGCAACTATTTGTTAGAAAATTTGGCATGCTGATGTCCAAAAAGGCTGCAATTAAATGAAAAAAAACCAAATTTCAGTTCAATGTGGCTTTGTCTTCACTAAAATTTGTCCTATTTCCATGAAAAGAAACTTTCTTTTCAAATTCTGAGTCACTGAGATCCACTTGGAATGACTGACACTTACTAGGTTCATAGTAATCCACCACAGTCACCGAAGCGTCCTGGATATTTGCCACTTTGAAGTCTCTCACAGCCGGAATATCCACACAAACCTGTGTTTCATTTAGCTAGAAAAACAGAAGAGAAACAGCCTGAGAACCCCGGCGATGGTCTTTCATGGAAGAGGCAAGGACTTCCAACTCAGCAGCAGACTTGGAGTCAGGATGCTCAGAAAGATGCTTGTCTCTTTTGTAGTCGTTTTGGCCAAATTACAGACTTCTGGAAATGTCTGCCACCTTATATATGATTTTTAAGAGGCCTCATTTAGAGACCTCTTACAAATACAACCGAATTGTACCCATCCAATCCGTATCACTAAAAAATGGTGGAACTATTAATTCTATGTGAACAGCAGATGTTGATTTCCCCAAAGAGTACAACCACAACGTCTTTCCAAATTTAAACCAAACAATGGCAGAGTCAAGATTAACATCACTACAAACACATTTCTTTTTTATTTTCTACTCACAGAGTCTAAGTATAGGTTGACTTTTCCATTGTCCTTTTCCACCTTCTTCACTGTATTATCTAACGGAACGAAATCTGGTGACACGGAGAAACCGCTGAGTAAGCCCACTTCCATGAGGACCATCCCACTCCTGGGAGCTGTGCCAGAACCCAAGTACCTTTTCAAAACACAGAGACAAAAAACATTTTAGTAGAAATACCGTAGACCACTCTCCAAAGAAACTGTCTGATCATTAAATCCCAACTATAGAAGCAATACTACTTAAGAATACTTAAGAAATAAATGGAACAAAATGCCAACAAGAAAATTCCTAACTATAAAGAGATAATAATTGATTTCTCTATTGTTCTGCTTGATAGTTTCAACTACCTCTGCAAAAGCAGGTTTAGCACTGAAAAAACTACAGTGCATAAATCATATGAGAGACTACACTGACACCACCAGCAGCTTTCTGTTGGCATCTCTAAGTGCAGGTTTATCACAAACATGCAGGAAATATTGCAATTAAACACGTTTCAACAGGCGATGGGACAAGAGGAAATGGCCTCAAGTTGCACCAGGGGAGGTTTAGGATGGATATTAGGAAAAATTTCTCCATGGAAAGGGTTGTCAAGCCTTGGAAGAGGCTGCCCAGGGAAGTGGTGGAGTCCCCATCCCTGGAGGGATTTAAAAGCCAGGCAGACGTGGTGCTGAGGGACGTGGGTTAGTGGTAACTTGGCAGTGTTCAGGTAATGGTTGGACTTGATGATCTTAAAGGTCTCTTCCTACCAAAAAGATTCTGTGATTCTAACTAAAGCAGGTGGCAGAAGTGTTTCCACCCCCCCTTGGCATGGAGGGTAATTGATTATTGTTATACTAGAACAGAAGTGTCTCCAGTCCTCATTTTGAAGGCCTGACAGGAGTTGAAAGTAATTGAATAAGACTATTTCTTTGTAGAGCTGGATGGTTTAAAACCAGAGAAGGTTTGCTCTCAAAGCAGCGCTGCTGAGCCTGGCAGAGAGGCTGACTGAAGGCAGAGGTGGCTTTGAAAGAAGAACAGCACAACTGCTGACTTCAGTTGGCTCCTGAGGTTAGAAACAAATGAAACCATCTGCGGGATGATGTGCTGTGCCAAAGTAGCTGCTATTGAAAACAAATAACCAAATTGGAACTGGATGTAATTATTGCTGCATAATTACCAATAAGAGGGGAGGAAAATACCCAAGCTGTCTAGCCAGCCTGCGGGGCTACTAAAATACCAACGGGCAACCAAACCAGCTTGGTATTGTCAAGAAGTGAATAAGATATATCCCTAGAAGTTATGAAGATCTGGCTCCGAAGAAAGATAGCCTTGGGAGTGGCTCCTGGTATCATCTCTTCAACTCCATAGTCTCGTCAAAAATTAAAAAAAAACACCACATGAGAAGAGTGATCAGTCAGAGAAAGAGAGAAGCCTTGAAACTTGTACCTGAAGAAAACGGGGAATGCTTTGAGTTAAATGTTATGTTTCAGCTCCTCAGCAATAGGAGATCTGTGTGAGACCCTCCCATGGATAATGCAAAGAGGAGAAAACAGTACCAAGCTGGTGCAGGCAGAAAGCATAAACAAGAGCATGAGTAGAACCATCAGTGACCAGTTTCCCACACCTGGAAATGGTACCCAGGCAATGAGACTGACCAGAGACACCAGCAGCCCTGGGTATTTGCCTCCCAGACAGGGAGTCAGGTCCTCTAACCCAGAATCAGCTCAATTTGAACGAGACATCACCTGCTCCAGCATCTTAAATGACACCCAATTGAGTGTCAATTGACCATGGCCAACCACCATCAAGCTGGTTGGAAGAAGGTGGAATATTCTGCAGATTTAGAGAAAGAAGAACATTGCAAAGCTGCAGCCTGCGTTACCTGACTGCGCACACCCACAGCTGGCTGAACTGGCTGAGGTTTCTGCAGTCTTTCTGCATTTGCCTCCTTTGGCTTCTCTACCAGAAAGCCACACCACGTTGTAAAGATTATAACTAGACCAACTTTAAACTAATTCAGGAATTTAATATAGATAATCAATATATTATAGGGAAAACAAAGAAGAGGATGACTGGTCTATCAAGCCAAGCAACTAGAGACAGAGTCTCAGCCTAAAGAACAGAAACACAGACTTATTAGAAATGACACCAGTCCACTTTCTACAATAAGAGTCAATGGATCTTAATGGTCCAAATATTCTCCTGGGGCAGTTTTATAATGCCACTAGATTTTCCTCTACCCTTTGAACGCTTTACAATTAAAACATCATCACCCTCAAGCCTGCCCAGAGAGACGGAGCCTTTCCTGTCTGTATTCCTGAGCCAAGGGCCTTCGCTAGAAAATCAGAACGCTCAGCCAAGCCTTATCCCAGAGCCGTCATGTAAACCCTTCACATGTCAAGAGTTTGTGCTAGACTCGAGAAAGCCGTTGACACTTCATAGAAAACTTTAAAGGAGAACAAGCCCGTTCTATTTTAAGAGCTCTCGTGTATTCTCGTGTCTCTGCCCACCATCTGTATCACACATTAAACCAGGGCTCTGGCTTCATGCCCGCTGGCTGTTTCCCAAATTAAATCAATCCTCTCTCTACTGAAGTCATATTCACTGTGGCTGATTATTTGTATTACGGTGTCACCTAGAGGCTCCAGCTCCAGTCACAGCTCCCTGGTGACAGGCAGAGGACAAAATAGTTCTAGGTGTTTAAAGTTTAAATAAATAACAAAAAAAGGATATGGAGGAAAGGAATGCAAGAGTAATCACGGGGGATCAGGTGGTACTTGGCAAATCTTGCATTTACAAGGAACCCATTATAACGTCACAAGAAGAAAACAGTGTTTCTAGAGAAAGCATTCACAAACAGATGAATTCCTAAAATACAGAGAATGTAGTCATCTCAACATCCTTGTAGAGAATAAAAGATAAGAAGATTAAAAACATAAATATAGAGAGAGATACAATGTCCTCCAGGGTTCTCTGTGAAATATGCAGTGCTCTTTAACTACAATTAGAAGTGCATACTGAAGAAACCGCCAGAGAACAAACACCTTCATATATTTCTTTTAAATACATGTATAAACAGTTTCACAGCAAGTAAAAGTGAGGCAGCAAAACAGTCAGAGAAACAACTTGGTTTAATGACGGGCTGACCTAGGAATATGCAATGCGCCTGTTCAATGTCACCTGTCCCCATCTGATCCAAATGCAGCTCCACCTCAATCCAGGTGAGATCTGGTGGCTCCTCTGGGCTCTCTGAGATGCTACTTCAGCAGTCCCAGATCCGTTCCCAGGAGGTGTTTGCTGAACAAGAAACATCACCCTGGATGCACCACCCCCCTCCCTCAGTCAGCAGAAAGAACAGAATTAGCCCGGGTGGAAAACCCATCACCATTTTCAACTCCAGAACGATGCTTACATTATACTATATATAGTATATTCGGAACGATAAGACATATTGCTAAATGCTAGCTAGCATAAATGCTAAATGAAAGACCACAAAGATCCTTGCACAATAAGACAAAAGCCCAGTTGAATTTATCATTTTATAAACATGGGGTTTGACTCCTGCCAAAATTCTTCTGAGCAAAGTTTATTAATAAAGATGACCAAAGAATGATTATTCATATTCAATGGTGTTTTCAGCATGTCAGAACTTCCTTCTCTGTTTACAAAAAAAAAAAAAAAAAAAAAAGTAGTATCTACTTCTAGAACAAAAGTAAAGCTTTGGGTTCACAAAAGGCCAGAGCAACGGGCAGTTGTCACACCCTGCTACTAGTAGAACGTGGAAGACATTGGTTCAGTTCTCAACTCTGTTCACAGCTCTCCAAGCTGTGAGCCAAGAAGCACTTGCACCGAGCAAGCCTGTGAGTTTCCTCTCATATTTGATACAAACTCTTCCATACACCTCTACCATTTAGGGTACCACCATCTTTATGCACACCAGTAAAAAAACATCACCTGGCCAGCAACAGCTCTGCACTAAAGATCTACCACTCTATTTACTGGCTTATAAATTGGTTCTTAGTTTAACTACTGCCATTTTTACAAAGTCATTCTTTCATTCTCTTTAGTTTTACATTTCTATCCCGTACATTAATAAATACATAGAAACAAGTGGATAATTGAACTCATTTAAAATAATTTAAAAGCTGTATAGACAAAGTGGTATGTGAGACACTCCAATGGAATCACCTACCTTGTGCACACATTCAAGGTCAAATGGTTTTTATCATCTTTGTCATCCTTTACATCGACATTCAAGTCAAAGGCTTCTTGTTTTCGGGCAGATCTGAGGCTCTGATCAGCGTGCTTTGTGTTGTAAATAACATTGAGCTGTGGGTTGCGAGTAGAGACATGAGATGACAAATGTAAAGCAAATCTGTGTGGTTAAAACAGCAAGTTCCTAACAGCGTAACGTCAGAGGAGCGCTCCCACAAGGCAGGATGCACGGCCTTGTATCTGGCAGCTGCACGCGTGAGACTCATAGCAATTCTCTGAATGAAATACCTTTTCTGAACACTTTGTAACGCAGCAGAACCAGTGCGATTAACTGAGGACAGTTGCGGCAAGCTCCAGGGAGCTCTAGGACAAGCAGCGATTTTCTCCCTAGTTGTCTGCTGGTTTATGGTGTGTGCAGCTACTTCCCGAGAGCGTGAAATGGGATGGAAAAGGGCAAACTTCAGAGATCGACACATAACGCAGAGCAAACACATAACGTATGTAGGGAACTTGTCTCCAGTCTTCACGTCACAGCATTCGTATGCTCAAACCAGATGAGGACCAGCACGTTACCCCAAGCTCAGAACACCACCATTTTCTGGCAGTTAAGCAAGTAGTTTCATCATCGGGTTCATCTGAGCAAAGGCAAAGTGATGGTCCTCAGTCTGCCCCGAGGACAGAGCTCTGCTCAGCCAGGTGAGGAGGCACGACGGGATGTCCCGTGAGGGACAGCAACATCAACATAAAATAAATTCATCTGTTCAGCACAGTTTGAAAAGTTTCCAGTTCTTCCAGTGCAGACAAGTATAAGATGCTTGAAACAGTGGTGGAAGAGTGGTAAAACCAGAAGCCCTTAAAAGAGACCTGAATAATTAGGAGATGGCCTGATTACCTCAATATCCTATAAAATTACTACTGCCGACAGCCAAAGCAGAACTGCTGGAGCTGGAACTGAGCAACCAAAGAGTACTCTCCCGTTATCAGCCATGGCAGAAAATCAGGCAGTGGTATCAGTTGTCCCAGCCCATCTGCTCCCGCGTACTCATGTACTTATACCCAATAAAAGACACCAAAAATTAAATTTAACTTTAAGAAAACATTCTAAGGTGTTTCAGGCTGATTAACAGCCAGTGCGATGCGGATGGTAACTGCAGCAGCCCTTTGCTGTGGCACCAACAGGACACCACCCCTGACAGAGGACAACAGAAGGGGTTGCTAACTCAGCACTTCAGCGTGATGAATCAGAAAGCCCAAACTTTCAAAACCCTAGGATGACAAAATCAAATAGGAGAAACTAAGAAAATACTTACTATCAAAGAAGAGTTGACTTTATTTAGCAAAACAGTTATTTTCACCAACAACAGAACAGTAAGTTTGCACACATTTTCACATACAAACTAATAATCATTATCTATTGCCTTATTCATCACGATAAAACGCGTGGCAGGGCAAGGCAACCACCTTCTTTGATTTTGGTAGGAAAATAGTCAGAAAATGGCTCAAATAACCCCTTGCAAGACCCCAACACGCACTTTGCTTGGCTAAGGAGAGGGGAATGAAGAGTGCTTCTGGAAAATCATAGTCCCTTTACGAGAGGTCCTGGCAGCAAACGGAAAGCTGCCAGTCCAAACGTACAGGTATGACGGGGGGTTGTCCAAGTTACAGGTTAGCAAGTCTGTGCAGAGTCTTTAATTTCTGATTTTTGCTTTTGCTGCTACATCTCTCACTCCGTGGTATGCCGGCTCTGTGCAGGCACCCGAGGATTCATCCCACACAACCTCTCCACAGGAGAAGGCCCTACCAAGGATGAAGCCAAGCTAGAAAGCTGCCAGCTGAAGGCAGGCAGAAAGCTTGGTGAAGACAAGCTGGCAGTGCCTCAACGATCCGTCATGGCAGAAACAAAGCTGTTTAAACTTTTGCCAGAAAACGCTAATGAATGGGAATTTACTGCCAGCGCAGGATGCCTGAAACCACACACTGAACAGGTCAATCAGTTGGTATTTTCATGGAACAAGTTATCGCTGTCACGACCTGACTTTCCTTCCCTGACTTCTCATGACAATGAAGGAAAAATCTTTTTCATGACACAGAGTTTAATTAGAGCCTCCTTCTATATACCCTCTTACTTTGGGGACAGAAGGCTATTATACAGAAATTACCATTAAACCAACAAAACGAGCCACTGCGTTTCTTCTTAACCCCCTAAAGAAGCAGCTGACAAAGCTACAGGCAGAACTGGTCCAGTCTTGTCACACCACAACCCGTTCCGGTGAGAGGCCCAAGAAGAGAAAACTAAAATGTGACGTTCTGCCTGACAGAGGTGCTTTAACTGTGTCTGACCCAACTGACTGCACTACGTTTCAAGAACACAACTCATTTATAAAGCCCTAATCAATGTCTCTTCCCCTATTCTTTTTTTTTTTTTTTCCTCATCTGGCAGCACAAACGTGCTTGACTGAGGACATGAATTCAATGAAATCACCTCCGATATTTTTCTGTTCCTTTTTGAGCACTTAGCATCCACTCAAACTGTAACGGAGAAACATGTGCATGTCACAGGGGTACCTTCTGCGGTGCCATCACACCGAGTAACACTCAGCCTCTGCCTAAGTCTAGTAAAAACACGCTGACTGGGAAAATTGGTCAGTGCTTTTCAGTAACGAGTCACAGGTGATTCTCTTTTCTTTCCTCACTCCCTCCCTGAGTGTGGCCAAGGAGACCTTGTTGACCCATCCTCTTTGTCCACACCCATCCTCCTGGAGCCTGCCCACCCTCTCCTGGTGCTTGGTCCTGGATTTCAGTGGCGTTCTCCTCCCTTCCACAAGGCACAACCCACACCAGATTGGTGAGGCATTTGTCAAGCTTAGGTCATGGCAGTTCCGGAGAGGTGTTTCTTCCAAGACCTTCAGCAGGCTATCTAAGATCACTTCTTCAACATCCTTCTCTAGAGAGTGCCTTTCGTATGCCCTAACCCTACAGTCACCCTCTTCCCTCGGGCAGAGTCAGTGTCTCGGGTCACCCATAGCACGTGCCCATACCATGAAGGGCTGAGCCAGGAGACTTTGTTGACAGCAGGACCATAAAGCTATAAGTGAATGTCTGCTTGTGCAATCATACTATCCAAAATAAACACATTTATGAGATTCTGCAGGGTCAGGAGTGAACGCTCTGCCAACTCGCACACACAGACAGTGAGATTTCACAAAAAAAAAAAAAGTTTGTTTTTTTTTTTTTTTCTAAGAATCCATTCTGTTGGGAAAGCAGCCTTTTCCATTAATGGACCAAATCTTGTGTTTTGTGATATTTAAATGAATTACTGTTTTGACATGCTACATTTGGCCAGAAAGCCAAATCCCAGACCAGTGAATCTCCCCATGGTACTTTGGCGGCCCTAAGACAATGAAACCCAGCTGAAGAAATGCGATCAAAATGTCATACGCTCTCTGATTTATTAAATGCGACCCAGTTTTGGCTTGTGTCTGGGAAAGAGAGAAATCTCATTCAAATGGCATCAGTGCTCTTTCTCTTAGAGTACCAGACCTGCCAAGGGAAGCAGAAGGAAAGAACTGATCCCAGCAAAGAAAAGGTTCTGGAGAAGCTACTCCAGTGTGTCGAGTTCACTGTTTTGAACCAAGTCACAGCATTTCTGACTCAAAGCTGCGGGGGAAAAGGCAACAGCACAGTGACCTAAATGAAGAAGGCAATCTGGTGTTGGATCCTGGACACCAGACACTTGGGAGCGTATTTTCATGTTCATACAACAAACCAGGAACTTAAGCCATGGTGCTATATACCCTCAAGGAGCCCTCTAACTATGGAATCAACTCTGACTGTTCTGGATGGAAGCCTTCTGCTCAGCCTTCACCAGACACACTGGTCTGGATGCGAAATTTTCCTGCTGGCAAAAATACTAACTGGAACCAATGTGCTCCCACTAAAGGCGTTCTTTTCAACAAATCAGCCTCTTCCAGCAAGAAACAATTTGCTGAAAAGTGTTTGATCAGCTCGCCTGACAAATTACTTGACTGAATATCAGGGAGTATTTCTCAACAGTGATTGAGGTTAACGAGTCTTAACTGTTCTGGAGCCCCACTGTTACATTCCACACACACACCCCCACCGAAACCACAGCCGTGTGAAGGCAGTCCTGCAGAGACCTTCATTCCTAGCCTGGCCTGCAGGTCTGAACCTAAATTAAGCCCTGAAACTTCTGAACTTTTCTGTAAACTTCATTTGCACTTCTTGGAATTAATAAACCCAGGTCGTGATTTACGGCACGGTGGTTTTGCAGACCAGTGCTGGATGATTGAGGTGTATCTCCAGCTGCTGTTCACTGACGGTAGGCAGCTGGGAAGATTTCTTTGTAAAGGTCTTTTATCCAAAAGCATATTTACCAACCACCACTGTGCCTTTTTCTCTCCTAGATGCATAAAAACATTGAAGTGAAGGCCAAGTTGGAAGGAACTTAAGGTGGAATCTGACCTGACATAAAACTTCAAGAAGATTAAGGGCAGCCTAAGTTCAGTTTCCCCAAGTACGACTAGGAGTCCTGTAGGAACTCTGTCTGGTTTCGCGATACACTCATTAATTAGAGTTTATCTGCATACTTCCAATCAAATGACTCTCTCGTGCTCAGAGACTAATATTTCTGTATGATCCGTAGCTTTTCAAAGTTCTCCTCTTCCATCTGTGTGGTTTAAGCCACTATCATGGACAGGACAGCAGGTAAGAGAGGCCCATTAATTTCCATATAGAATCATAGAATGGTTTGGGTTGGAAGGGACATTAAAGCCCATCCAGTTCCAACCCCCTGCCCTGGGCAGGGACACCTCCCACCAGACCAGGTTGCTCCAAGCCCCATCCAACCTGGCCTTGAACCCCTCCAGGATCAAATCAGATTCAATACTGGTTTTTTCTCTCATGATATTTCTCATAGGGTTAGGGAAAATCCTGGTGGTGAAATTCCTTCAGAACATAGTATCTGCGATGGGGGAAGAGCAAGCAGCTGAAAAGGTCATTTACAGTTTGCTAGTTCTAAACACTGCGTGCACTGATCCCAGCTTCATTTGCTTAAATGTACGTAAAGATGTTTGAGTTTATACTGCCAGGAGACAGTCTTCTGGAGGACAGGCAGAGAGGTGGTCACTGTGCCCCCTTCCACTCTTTGCTGTGCCCCCAATTCTGGCTGCCGCTGAGCGTCTGCTACTGTCAGCAGTTTGCAGGATCCTTTGGCTCTGCCTTTCATGCTCTTCCAGTACAGTGTACAAATTGTTGGAGAACCTGGCTCTAATACTCTTTTATTATTAGCTTTTACACTATCACTGTATTCTACTTCAATAAAAGGAAAATAACTCTAATACCTGGCAGTGTAATCTTGCTCTGCACAGACCTGGGCCTTACCAGGGTTCCCAAGGAGGCACTTCTGCCTGGTCCACACGCCGTTTTTCCTGTGACCCTTGTGCCTGCCGAGGTACCCCCTGCAGTCCCTCGTCTTGCGAAGGGACACTGCATCTCTGCAGGAGGACAGAGGTGCTCTGACGTGGCTCTGGCCCGTGGAAGTACCCCAAAACAGTCAATCCAATCATCCCACCACGCTTAAAACGCCAGGCCATCAGACACAATCAATCACATGAGCATGTCCATTCACACACTATTTGGTTCACAGCATTCTTCAATTAGGAAACTGCTTTGGCACTGATTTAAGACATTTCAGAAGATTGTTCTTATTAACTGTTTTTTGTAAAGCTCCCAAAATATACCTTCCTTATAGAGAGCATATCTTTAGCAAGATTAGTTGCATTGCGTACCTGAAAGACAGCAAACCCTGTCCCCTCCGCTGCCACTGTCATTGTCACTGGTTGCACAGGGGGAATCTGAAAGAAAGATGAGTAAAACAGGATTTTCAAAGTACTTTCAGTCAGCAGACTTTACGAAACTATTTCTCGCTTTCTACAGTACCTCCTTGGTCTGAAGCAGGAAACGATTTTGAGTATTGATTGAAAATGTTTCTGGTGTTTTCAGAGAAGGTGCTGTCACCGTCACATCCATTTCTGTCCCGCTGGCAGCGGTGAGAGCTGCGAACAGACTCAGGGCTTGCAGAGCCACCACCGTGTCCTGTCGAGAGAAACAAATCCTTTGTATGAAAGAGAAGCAGCTGCACAGACAACTCCTGTGTGTGGGCGATGTCTGGGGAGCTCCCGGTCCCTGCATTGAACCATTTGTGGATTATGCTGGAGTCTTCATGCAGCCACCTCCGCATCTCCATTGGGATCCCACCACAGGAGAGGGGTGACAGCACAGGACAACGAGGTATCTGCTGTGACACGCAGCAGAGGACGAGGTGGGAGTCAGCTGAGGACATTTTCCTCTTGTGCAAGGTGTGTGGAAGACCTGGCACGTGGGCAGACACAACAGTCGGAATCACACACCGCACGGACTTTGATGGGAAAGTAATGACACTGCTCTCCTCCCTAGATTTATTTAGTGACTGTGCATTAAAAATCCAGTAGTGCACAGGAGTTACTTAGGGTACCTTGATCGCTGAAGCAAAAGCTACAGGTTTGAAAAACTATTAACGTTAATTAAAAAAAAAAAAGCCTGAAATGAGTTTCTATTGGATGCCCGGCAACAATTTCAAAGGGGTTCAGCCCACTTTTTATGCTCTGTATTTGATCAAAAAGTGTTGTGCAACGGTTTAACCACTGCAGAATATGCTTATAAACACATTCTCAGAGATATATATATATATATATATATATAAAATTCCCTTTTGTTTGTCTTTGTGTGCCAAAGTTGCTGGTACATGGAACCACCATGGCTGGGATCCCAGCTCCCAGCTTAACCTGGTGGGACAGGATGGATGCAACTCATGAGCTACAGGGAGATTTAAGGAGAAAGCAGCAAACTTTTCCAGTAGGAGGCCAATATTCACCCTGAAAGAATGTCTTTGATTACCCCTTTGCAGAAGACAAAGCATGTGAATGACTCTGCCCTCCCTCAGACTGCTCAGACACCAGTTCCCGAGGAAGATCTGAAGTTTGGAAGCCCGAACCTACAAAACTTCTTTCACATTGAAGTGAATGAAACTACAGCAACCTGTCACATCTGTAGATCTGATCTACCTTAGGGACCTAAGGAGCTGCAAGACCTTGTTGGAGAAGCCAATTCTAATCCTCTGAAAGCAGAAATATGCCTTCCCTTACCCCAGTTGGGGAAACCACAGAATACCTCAAAGTGCCTCTTCGTGGTAAGCTGTTCCGGACACGAGCTGCTCTACCCCGACTCACAAAACATCACACGTGCAACTGATTACCTTCCTCCCTATTGCTTAACAATACATTAAGTTTCTAATGTAATAAACTCATGGATGGAAACACTCCAAACATATTTTTTTTTTAAAGCAATCTTAGAAGTTAACAGAAAGTATGGGGTCATTTCCACAAATTAAAAAAGGCATCCAGAGGGATCCTGGAGTAATTTTGAAATCAAAATAGTTTAGACTATGGAAGAGCAAAAGGATTAAATTCATTTCTTAACTTCACCCTCAGGGATAAATGGTGCACCGCTGGATTTTCAAACTTTCAAGTAAAAATGGTTTCTGGAGAATAGAGAAAAGCTTTTTCAACTCATTTAGTGCTTCCATCAGCCTCTTCAAATAATAAGAAAGAATTAACACATTAGGAAAATACTAGAACCTCAGGGGAACCAGGCTGGTTCTTAAATTGCATTTTATTTAGTAGAACTAATTTCTCTCAGATTAATACCAAGAAACACTTGAAAATAACGCAGGATAGGCTGTACAGCTTGGTACCGAGCACTATGATGAAATGTGACATTTCACTGTGACCAGCATTTGTAGTTAATTTAAAAGCTAGTTTAAACTAATGCAGTCCAAAGTACTATATAAATTTTCTGGATGCCAGCATAGCTTACAAGATGTGGTTTCAATAACATGGAAACCTCCTGGAGATAATGAAGATCTTCCAAATTTCATGGCCCATCAAAAACCTCCGCAATAATGAGGAAAAAGTACATTATTAAGAGCAAGTGCCAGCAGAGGCTCTGGGTTAGGCTGCCCCCTAAAATCCATTCCCCCTTCCCATCTCAGCTCACAGCCCCCCAGGAGTCTGAGGACCCACATATGGAAAGAATAGAAAGAGGTTTCTCTCCCTGGAAAGAAAGTAAGCACAGATATTTATCATACTGGCTTGGAAAATCTGATTAATTATTTTTCCACGGGCATCACTACTTCTTCTTAATTTAAGATCTTTCGTTTTAATATTTTATATAAACAAGGTGACCTTCCAATTCTGTTTTTCATTATACTTGCCAAAACACTAAATCTGGTGGTCCAGTTTTAAGATGCCAATATCACAAAGAATGCAAACCTAAACGTAACCAAGGGTGTTACAGCAAAACAAAATTCAATAATTATTACGTACAAAAACCCAAATGCTCCCTTTTTTCTTTTTCTTTTAAATACACAGTGCTCATTTAGAAAGCACAACAGAGCCCCTTGAGAGAAGATATTACCTGAGTAGATGAAAATCCCCCAAGGTGATTTCTTTGTTGACTTAACCATTTCATAACGGGGATCCCCTCCGCTATCCTGTCTTGGTGGAAGTGGGAGAGCAGAGCGTACGCTGCAAGCTCAATATCAATGGACCGGGGCTGCCAGGAAGCAGAAATTTCAGAAGCAGGTGTTACCCAGAAACGAAATTCTCCTGCAAAAGGAACCAACAATAACCTCAGATCCACAGACTGAAGACTTTGGACCTCTGGGAAAGACTTAAGGGAAACCTCTTAATTAATGCTTGCATATGGGATCTAGCAAGGTTCTTTAAAATTGTGTTAATATTTAGGTGAGTGTCCCATAAAGGACCGACTGAAGCACTTCCTCAGCAGGGGCTGAATCTAGATGCAAAAAAAAGCTGGAGTGCAAATAGTCACTTCCGTGGATTTCAGTGAACTTTACGTTGATCCTTGTGTTCTCAGCCCAAAGTGCTCCCATAAAGGAGCCTTTGTGAAGAGGCCGCTGGGGTGCTCCTTTCTGGGGTGCTCCTTTCTCTTCAGGACCAGAGAAGGCACCTCAGTCTGCTCCCAAGGCTTGTTCTTGAGTGAAGCCTTCAAAAAAAGTGACCTCCTCCCTTCCCAAAAGCGACTGTCCAAAAGGCCTGACTCAGTAACCACAGAGGGACACCCAGGAAGCCCTGTTTCTAGGTGACAACATGAATTCCTTCAGATTTTTCAAGAGGACAGTTACTATTTTGAGCCCAAAAACTTCCATTTCTTGTATTGCATATGGACTGTTCTTTCTCCAAAACGGGGAACAAAATTCAGTCCTGCTGAACTCAGAAGAGGTTAAACATAATGAGATGATGGGACCCCACAGAAAATGCAACGGAGCAACAGGTCTCTGTATTGTCTGACAAAGTTCAACCCTTCAACTCTTCATTCCGATGGTGATTTTAACTAAATGCTCCCTCACACCCTCCTGATCTATTCAAACCTGACAAAAGCCCGTCTGTAGCACCGCCTGAGAGCGCTGTGCAGTACCTTGGTGTTCTGCTCTCTCGTTCAGCATATTCAGTGCTTCCTTCGCTTTGGGGCTCTTTGCCCAGGACAACGCATACGTCACAAGTGCCAGAGTGTAATTATCCGAAATGCCACCTTCTAACTTATCTTCTAGAAAGTTCGTAGCACTCTTGATGACATAAGCATGCTGGAAATGAAGATCGTATTGAAGAACACACAGTGAATAAAATACATATTGAAATATTATAACTTAAAAGAAAAATACGTACATACACAGAACCATTACTATCAACAAACAACAACCAAGAAATACTGAAAATCTCTGTCGGAGTCACAGGCACGAATCTCAAGACAAGCCTTTTGATCTGGCACTGCCTTATGAACTTGAGCAATCCCAATGAAATCAAGTGGAACGACTTAACCTCTCTACAGATAGTTCCCCCCATAAATTTCTTTGCAAGTTCTTGGACTAAAGCCATGACAATATTCTTGCTAAAAGCAACAGCCTTTAGATTTTGCAAAGGCATAGAAAATGGAAGGGTCTAACAGCACAACTTTGTATTGTCTTGGATAGATACGGGATGTTTAACAAAATCATCTCTGTTCAGACGTCCCTCTGTTTCCTTACTCTAGCAAGAGCTTGCCAGGGCCTGTGACAATCTATGGAGTGTTCCAGTGACTATGAATTCTGTTGATGAATTCCAGTACCTGCTTATCTGGGAAGCCCAGGAGGGATGACATGATGTAAGCCGTGAGAGTGACTGGGTTGTTGGTGCCTCCTTGAAGATCACTGTGTAACACTCTCCCAGGCTCCTGAAACTCTCCATTTACCTTCTGATGCCGGACTATCCATTTAGCTGTATCCCTCAGGACGTCTTGGTCAATGTCTATGAATGGACGAGCTTGAAGGAAACATCTTAACACAAAAGCTGATAACCTTGGGGAAAAGGTTAATCAAATATGACAAAATCAGCAACATATTGCAGCTTCTTCTCTTTAAGACGGTGTAAGAAGACCGTGATGCGTAAATTGTTCTACACACACCTCCCAAGCACAGAGGAAAATACGTGCTGCACCCAGACAAGCAAGTAGATTAAGTTTAATCCACCAAAAAATGAAGCTATGCCCTTGTTCCCAAACATCACCCTTTTGCAGCTGTTATGTTTCAAAAATAAATAGAGTACAGACTCCCAGGCACATGTATATCTTTATCTAATGCTGCTCTCCCGCCTTCTGCTGGCAGGCTGAAGTGGCAAAAATCACAGCTTACGAAGCAATGCAGTTATGAGTGTGATGCTAATTATCATGATTATGTAATGATATCGAAACAACCTTTGCTGTTTTATTACTAATAATCCTGAGTTCTGCTTTGATTCCCTTCTTTGCCAAACGTGCATCCATGTGACCTGTCACTGCACTCTTTAACAACCAGAGTTGGCAGCACAGATAAATTATCTTCATTTTCCAGTCCATTGATACTGAGTGCAAGGCAAATCCCGCTGATGGCAACGAAAGGTGCTCACTGACTCTGGAGGGAGTGACAGAGTCAGTGGCCCAGTAACTGGGGTGGCTCTGTTTAAAGTCAGCAGCGTGTACTGAAACACATAAGCGTATTTAACTAACTGAACACGGGTTAGATGAACAAAGTGCTGGGGGGTTGGAACTCAATGATCTTTAAGGTCCCTTCCAACTCTAACCATTCTATGATTCTATGATAACTTGTCTCTGTTATCTATCCGGCTTCCACTGCTGTGCTCACTCTGCTTCCCTGGGGGAAATTCAGCACTGAAAAGGCTATTTCAGCTGTATTTACAGTCTCAGAAAAAGGAAGTGTGAGAGAGGTAAGAAGGAGAAATTTTTACCACCAGTAACTCTGTTCAGCCCTTAGGTAATCATAGAATCACAGAATGGTTTGGGTGGGAAGGGACCTCAAAGATCATCCAGTGCCACCGCCTGCCCTGGGCAGGGACACCTCCCACCAGACCAGGTTGCTCCAAGCCCCATCCAGCCTGGCCTTGAACCCCTCCAGGGATGGGGCAGCCACAGCTTCTCTGGGCAACCTGGGCCAGGCTCTCACCACCCTCACAGCAAAGAATTTCTCCCCACATCTCATCTCCATCTCCCCTCTTTCAGTGTCAAACCCTTCCCCCTCATCCTATGGCTCCCCTCCCTGATCAAGAGTCCCTCCCCATCTCTCCTGGAGCCCCTTTAGGGACTGGAAGGGGCTCTAAGGTCTCCCTGGAGCCTTCTCTTCTCCAGGCTGAACCCCCCAACTCTCTCAGCCTGTCCTTACAGCATCTCTGTGGCCTCCTCTGGCCCATTCCAACAGGTCCATGACATGGACCGTGAAATGCCTCAGTCAGTCTGAAAACCTGTTTGAAGCAATGATGATCACAGAGCCCTAAATGGTTTCAGTCAACTGCAAGAATAAGTCATTTAATTATTATTCCCTTGAGAAAAGCAACAGAAAAACTTCCAGACCAAGCTATTCCCCTGGCTAAAATAATTCATCATTCATCTTTTGCAAAATTAAAACGCCTTGCCCTAATAATGGCTTTGACAGCACGTTACCCAGCAGAACGAGCTTAGAGTTGGCCTAAACACCTAATGAAAACCAGCCAGAAGGCTAATACAGCTGGAAATTTTTACCAGCTTCACAAAAAAATTTTTAGTCGCAGGGAAAATATCTAAAATACTCAAATTCCACAGTGAATCTGGCAGAAATACTTACCACGTGCTCCCAGAGGGATCTTCATTTCCAAAGGCACTAAAAGAGCCATCATCCCTCTGGAAAAGCAGCTCTCGCTGGTAGCCTGAAGTGGAAAAGCAGAGATGGGTATTGAACACTTTCCTCTCACGGGTGTTCCAGCACAAAATTTCTGCTGATGTGAAGCGAGGCCCTTTCGAAGGCTGAGAAGGGCAGAACTTAATTTCCTATTTTGTAAAAAATCTCCCAGACCAAACTGCACAGAAGCTGATGAGAAAGCGGGGGGCAGGAACACAGAGGGTCCATCTACGAAAGCACCTGCAGATTTTTCAGTGTCCAGAAAAAGTAAAGCTTTCTCCTGATGGCTGAACTTCTACAACAAAAGGTCCCCAAGGGCTCACCAGCTCCTCACCACCACCAGCAGTGCCCTTGCCCAACAGCTAGTGTCAGCGCAGAACCAACGTTTGTTAACGTTAGAAATGGAGAGCCTCCGATGATACGCTACTCACGGTGGCTTCTGATATCTAAAGCCTTCCTGCCCTTACATTTCGCTTGCCATTGGTGTATCCAGAACAATAATCGTATCGATTTATAGCATTTCACAAGGCATCTTTTCATCTTTCCCCCCACCTTGTCTTCTCCTCGGCTATTATAATTAAGAAAATAGATTCCTTAGTCTAACAGCTGGCAGATAGAGACACAACACTGAACCAGCCAGGCAGAAGGAAAACCATCATTAAGTCCTGCACAAATGAATGAGTTTACAAATACACCCCATGAGATCCACCCAACTACAACCACTGCCCTGCAAAATGTTCTTGCTTTCACTGATCAAGGATTAATCACTCGCTGAAGTACCATCCTCAGTCTAGACACGTAGTGACTGAGTCACAGCCTTAATTACTGAGGAACAAAGGGCCCAGTCCCTCAATCTACCTCACAGGGTAAGATGAAATCCTAGTCGGGGTCTCTCTACAAGAGAAGACATATAAAGTCATGAATCTGAGCTGCTACATTACAGCAGTGCACCTCCCCATGGAAACTCCTACCCCAGGTTTAGCTTTTGTCTCTTTGGAAGACTTTGAAATTACAATTTCCACTTAAACACAGGGTTTGGTTTTTTTAACAGCAGTGGGTTGTTATGATTAAAACTGGTAGGTCTTTCCCATACAGACAAAGCTGTCATCTCACTTAATGGTCCTGAGATTAGGATTGCGGTTCTTTTCTATCTTAAATTTACAAATATTTCAGCATACTTACTAGCTTGGCTACTACAGTGTTAAAAACATATACCTACATTCAAAACCCCGGGAACAAGTTAAGTAACACAATGCTTTGTATATAGTGACATTTAATCCTACAATTTTCACTTGCTTTGAAATAACTTTAATAAATCTGTTACTGGGAAACTTCAGAACATTCTGGTGGCCCAGCTCAGGCTGCCTGAGTGGTGGATTGCTTACAGGCTGCAGAGCAGCCGTTCACATCACACATCTCTTCCTCCCCCCCTTACTCTTCCATTAAACCCTGTAGTAGGAAGGGTTTAAAAAAAAAAAATCATTTAATTTCTTTTGAAAGAAAATTGGGATCTTGATGAAAGGAAAATTTATTTTGAGCTGAAGACAGACACCCCTGGGATGAATACGGCTCCCACTGACTGATTTTCAACCTCCGTGCCTCAAGCAGAGGTCAGGAATGTTTGCTCACACACAGTTCTATCACAGGAGAGATAACAACCACTAAGTAAAACCATATAAACTACCTTCTAAACCACAGGTTTTCTCTGAAAATTAACTACATGGGTTTTTTCTAAGCAAACTTGCCCTTGTAAACAAAATTGTTTGCTCTTTAATTCTGTCAGCCCAGAAGAAAGGGAAAAAAAAAAAAAAAAAAAAAGAGGAATATGAGTTTTTCTTCCAGTTTTCATGACACCAACAGAGCAGGACTTCAAAACCCAAAGGCAGAGTCACAGGTATCTTTTACCAGTAAGAGTTCTTAAAAATCTTAACACCCTTCTTTTAAGCATACGGACCTTTTCGCATAAAAGATACAGCTTTTGATCTAATATCCTCTCTCAGCTGCCTGGTTTTAGTCAGGTATTGCAGAACATAAACGTTTGGAGCAAAATTGATCATATTCTGTTCACCACAGCCATACGGCATCTTAATCAGTGACGACAAACCATTAATAGAAGGCCCGAGCAAATCACCTGAAAGACAAAATGTAATGAAAATACATTAAAACCTATTGGAAATAAATGCATATCTATCACTTACAGGGTGGTATCATCTAAACTGGGCAAAAATATGAAAATATGTTACATTGGAAATGCACTAAACACCACTAATTGGACAGAAAACTGCATTAAACGTGCATTCTGCATCTTCTGGTGGGCTTTGTGTCCACTGACTCGTCTCCCCACAGATCTTTCCAACTACAGACTAATTTCAAACAGGCACCATTAAAAAAAAAAAAAAAGAAAGAAAGAAAAAGGAAAAAATATATTTCATCCAGGAAAATGCTTCAGTAATGTTACATATTTGAAACTTCCTGTATTTCTTCTCCCACCCACAGGTACCAAAGCTCAGGTGTCACCAGGAACAACAGTCACTCAGGTTTTAGGTCCTATTCTGCAGACAAGCAGAATTAAACCAGGACACTAATGAACCACATAGGAGCTTCCTTATGAAAATCCAATTCCCTCTCTAAACCCGGGAAAGGATAGTCAATACCGTAATAACATAAATTAAATAAATGCAAGGAATAACACACTCCATAAAGCCTTCCTATGCTTAGTCCAATGCATGATGATAAATTACTTTGAATTAATGTCTCAACCTATTAATACAGTGATTAAATAAAAATTAATGCATTTCCCTACAAATAAAGCCACACAGCCATATCGGGCAAAATCTTGTAAGGGTCCTTCAGAAGGGACTCTGGGGGTGGCAAACCCTGCTGGGGCAGCCCAGGTTATCGCACACCAACCTCCCTGCCCTATCTGACAGAGGCTACTACTTCTCGTTACTCCTGGCCACTGCTCTGTTCCTTAAAAACCACCTATGCCCACAGCACAGAAGGTGCCAGCAGCTGGATTATGGACACACACATCTTAGATACTGAGTTTGTGCTCAGCAGGCAAGAAACTATAAAAAAGAAAAAAAAAAAAAAAAACCAAACCCATACAATACAGCTGAGCAGCAAATAATAAAAGGTGGCAATAGAATAAAACGGCCCTTACCAACAGCGGTGACCTGCACTCTCTCACTGCCACTTACAACATCAGGTGGGAAAGTGAACTCCAAGGTTTTTGTCAGCGCTTGTGGTTTATTCCCAGCTAAATCCAGAAGGACGGTCTGAGAATACGTCTGCTCCAAGCCTTCAGCCTACCAAAATAAAGGCAGGGTTAGTGTAACTCCAGCAGCGTGTGGCTTCAGAACCGGGGCTGACTGTACAGGGGGACCTACACCACTGCCAGGTGTTTGTCCTGCTTGCTAAAACATCAGGAACCCCAGATACCATCATCCAAACTGAATGTTTTTCTTACAGAGACCTACCTCCACTATTTGTATCTGGAGACCACGTGTTAATTACCAAAATACCCAGACAAAGTCAATGAGGGCACCTCTGATTGCAGTGAGCTCTCTGCCGAGCACCGAGCTCCATGCCAAGGCCAGAGGTGAGACCTTTCATGATGCGTTCATGGTCCCTGCAGGGGTTCAAGACCAGGCTGGATGGAGCTTTGAGCCACCTGGTCTGGTGGGAGGTGTCCCAGCCCAGGGCAGGGGGTGGGACTGGGGGGCTTTAAGATCCCTTCCCACCCAAACCGTTCTATGATTCTATGTCTGCAATCAATCCTACGGCCTGTCACACAAGGAGGACTTAAACTGCAGTTGGGTACATGACCATGAAGGTTTCGTTTCCTCACACCTGCAAAATCCCTTGAGAAAAAACATCCTTGAAGCAGAGAAAATAAATGAGTTTCTTTCCTCAGCCTAGGCCTTCATCCGCCAAGCTCTTATCCTTTTCTGCACAACTGAACTTCAGCAGAAAGGGCGGTAGGTGGCTGGCTCTGCTCAGAAAGAGCTCCAAGCCCTGTGGGAGAGGGGTCTAAAGACCCCTGAGAGAGCTGGGACTGGTCAGACTGGAGAAGAGAGGGCTAGGGCTCAGGGGCATCTCACCAACATGTATAAATACCTGGGTGTAAAGAAGATGGAGGCAGGCTCTTCCCAGTGGTGCCCAGTAGCAGAATAGGAGGCAAAACACACACATTGAAATGAAGGGACTTCCTTTTAAACATTAAAAAAAAACCCCTTTTTTTTAACTGTGAGGGTGTTCAAACACTGGAATAAGCTGCCCAGAGAGACCGCGAAGTCCCTCTCCTTGGGGATATCAAAACCCTGACTGTACGTGGTTCTGAGCATCCTGCTGCAGCTGATCCTGTGCCGAGCAGGAGGGTTGGACTGCACCCCTCCGGCAGCGGCCATGCTCTGATTCCATCATCTTAAGCATTTGTTTTAAGACAAGACGTACAAGTGTCTTCCACCTTCCACTGAAATGGAGCCTGACATGAACCAGGCTTAGATGTCCAAAACCAGGCAAGTTTCTGGTTTATCAGAAAGCCTAAGGGCTGAATTACCACCACTAGCAAAATACAGAAATGTTCACATAAAAAAAGGTTTGAACTAAAGGCAGGTGGATGGCAGAACTGGTTGCACTCATCCATAACACAGGTATTTGCTCCACTCCAGATGGAGTGGACGATAACACAGTTATTTGGTCCATAACACAGTCGTCTGGTCCACTCTGCAGGTTACTGAGCTGTAGCACCAGGACCGCACTCGCGCACAAATAGGTTTCACGCTGCTTTCAGAACCATGTGAGACATGGTCTGCTGTAGGACAGATCTATGTGTCCGCTCCTGGAAAGGGATCTAACAATTTTCAAGGAGAAGTTATTTTAAAAGAAGTGTTTTCGGCTTCAAGCTGCCTGACCCGGAACCAACTTTGCAGAGCAAGAGGCAGAGAAGGGAACGGGTTTGCCTTTTTGCCGCGTTCTGTTGTCTGCTGCAGGGAACAATTTCTGTCAGGCCCCAGCCCAGGGGCAGAGCGCTTACCTTCACCAGAACCTCCCGAACGACAGCATCAGCAGCAGCAGACGATATGGCTGTCACTTTGATGGGAATCTCTCCCAGCTGCCGCGGCTTGATTGGGAATTGAACGGTTTTCCCGTCTTCACTCGGTACGGATACAGACTGTTGGTTTTCTGTGGCATTTATTTCACTGGATGTCAGAATAATTTCAAAAGCATCGTTCATATCCAGGATCACAGTGACCTGCCAACACAGTAACATTTGCAGTACAAAGTGTTAATGTGGGAAAACTGCTTTCATACGCTGCCACCTTTTTGGTGTTCAGAGAAATAGTTTTTCGGTCCACCCACTGGAGAAAATATCAAAGTTTTCACAAGAGAAAGGTGTGGTCTCCACCGGTGATGAAGACCTTGCAGTGTCTATAATGTTCAAGTACAGACTGTTATTTTACCTCAGCTTCTTCTTTCAAGTAATTAAAGATGTTCACTTCCAAAATGAACTGCTCTCCTCTGACGACAGAGTACGGAAGGTTCAGGAAAACGAAGAAAGGCTGAAAAGCTTCCAGCTGCAAAACAAAGTCAGCAGTGAACCCCTGCAGTGAGCTACCAGCCAGAAAGTGACTACACAGCTTGTCTTCTGACCACTTTGGAATTCAGCTGGCAGAGTATGTTCACTTGTTCCCTGCAGGTGACACCACGTATTGCTGCAGGGCTGGGGCAGAAGCCAAGGATGCTCCTGGTTGTCCCCTCAGCTGCGAGCTGGTGACAGCCCCGGCAGGGCAAGGGCTGTCGCAGGCACCTGAAGTGGGACCGAATGCCTGTCATTCAGCAAGTCTGGAAGCTGTGTCTGCCCTGGGATCCCCTTCAGGCAACGGTGAGCTGCTCTGAGTGCACAAGTCACGGGTTATTAGGGATCCATCAGGTGCCTGTCTCCATGTCAGCACAGAAACGCACACTGGAACACAAAATAACTAGCTTTTCCAAATTCTGTAATTCACCAGCACCTTAGAATGATGTGTTTCTTATTTTGTAAGATTAATCTCGGCATAGGTTCTTCAGCTATATTTCTAAAAATACATATTTTCTTAATTAAAAGAAAAGCTGCAGGAATACACCAGCAAGCAGTTGCTTTTATCTGTGAACAGAGGTTTTTGGATGAAGTCTTGGCTCTGGGAAGTCGGTGGTAAACTCTCATCAAGCTGAATGGGATCAGAATTTCACTGCTTAGGAACATCTGTACAATGAGAATGGCTGAAGCATGATATCCTTTATTACTGAAATGTCAACTAAAAATGGTTTTAATTTGGTTTTCATTAAAAAAATTCTTCCAAGTGTTTTGAGTTTCAGATCCAAACCCCCCTCAGATTTCTCTCTAGCTAGCAAATATTCCAACATTCTCCTTTTAAAACTTTGAAAAGTTGTTTGCTAAAGCTTTCGGTGTCACAGACTTCTTTAGATATTAGACACTAGGGAAGTTCTGCTGGAGAAATTTTGGTTAGTTCTTAGTTGAGGTTTTCTCTGTTACCTATTTTCTTTGGGTTTTGGTTTGGGGGAGGGAATTTTTTTTTTTTTTTTTCTGCTTTTCTCTGAAACTCTTGCAATACTGAAGTTTTACATGTAGGAATATCGTACAAATATCCCAGTATATTACAGTAAAATATGATAGGGTAAAGTTATCAACACCGTGTGGTAGAAATGAAATAAAACCAAGATGCAAAGTAGCAAATGACATTAAGGACACAGATGTTACTTATTTATATCCCTGTCACAGTTTTCATGCATTTCTTTTCTTTTCCCCTCTGTATGGTACCGTTTAACATCTTTCAGCCATAGGGAACCCTGAGCACAACCTAAACATCCCAAACAAGGGGGAAGGACTGAGCAGTACGTGTGGTGATTACAGTTAAATAATAATCTCCACATCTGTTCTACTTGCAGCCTTCTCAGATCTGAGGATGACAGGCCAAGTGTGCATTTTCATACAGTTTAGATCAGAAAACTATTCCTCTTTCTGCCCCATCTCTGCCAAGTCGAGTGAAAGAAACACGAATCGTGATTCCAGTCTCAAAGGAGCCTCAGCCACAGAATCCAGATGGGGCTCCAAGTTCTGTGGTGGAGTTATGATGAGGGTGTCCAAAGCACATGTTCTGTGCCTGCTGTAGGAGCCAACTACGGAATCTGGACCTGGATCTTGGTTTGGATTCCAACAGTTACCCCTCCCCAGGAACTGGAGGGCACGGGAACTTCCCTGGGTAACGGGTTGTCTCCAAGCTACACTCGCACTAGTCCTGGCATCAGGCTGGAAATCCATGACCCAGCATGGCACAGTTTCAACCTCTCTGATCTTGGGGGCTTCAGTGGAGTTGTCTCCATTAGGAATGTAGTTTCTCTAGGGTCTTTACATAATTAATGGAAGGAGGCAACTACCTTCACGGTATATAAAATATTAGCTAAATGAGACTTCAAAAAGAAATTCCTCTTCTAAACAAGCCACTCTGAGTGGCTGTTTCCACGAGCGCAGAGTGAGCCGAGGACAACTGCGCTCACACGTTGGGAGTCTCAGGTTAGAGATTTCACCTTAGGAACACTGAATTTAGCTTGAATTGCTAAACTCCTCGAACATTTGGAAGCACAAAAAGAGCCTCAGGAGACAGGAACATGGCAGCAAGAAGAATCTCACCACACCACTGGCTCTCCGTGGCCACTGTGCTCCTCAAGCCAAGTTACCCAACAAGCAGCACCTAGGTTTAGTCCAAGACTGGTTCTGACAGGGAGAAGAAAGCAAGGGCAGAATTCAGCCTTTTAGCAATTCTCCCATCGTCCCTCCTGGGGCTGTTAGAGGAGCAGGGCAGTGGCATGAGTCCCTCTCCCATCCCAGACACCTCTTCCCACCTCCTCTGTGCAAACCCCCCTGCATGCGTAGTCCATCCAGGGAAGGTCCTCTTGGCAGAGCCAAGGAAACATGGAAATACCCTTTCCTCAGGCTGTTATTCATTCCTTCTTCCTACATATGAAGATTCTGAAGTGAGCACATCCTGAAAGTGCTCTTACCAAAACAACTGCTCCAACAGAAACAGGCACCCAAATGTCTGTGTAATGTCTGAGACACTGATACGGGCAGGAAGGGGAGGCAGATACAGCATCACATAAATCATCAGTGATGATGTTTTCTCTGCACGGCCTCTCAATCATTTTATTAGTACAAGGAGATGGCTGCTGTTAGAACTAAAATACAGCTTCCAGTATAATCCACAGTGTTACCAGCATTTAAGGGAGGACTGTCTAGTGCTGCGGTACCTCCACTGGAGCGGTCGTCACTCCAAGCCCGCTGTTCGCAGACATCACAAAAGCACTGGCGACCCAGGAGGTGATGGTATCGGGTACAAGGACCTCCATCGTGGTCTCTGTGTTGGATCTGAAGGGCAAAAGAAGTCTTTCAAAAGCATCCATTTACAGACATCCCTAAGTGGACATGAATGTTTAAAAGGCATCAAAAATTAAGCAGAAACTCTTGGCAGGAAAAGCTGCTGATTATCTCTTTTTCTTTTCCTAATCATTTAGAAATATTTGTGATGGGATCAAGATGGTTAAAAAAAACCTTAAATTATTTTAAATTACATGAATTGAAGGTAACTACACTGAATGCCATTACATGTCATCAACTTTTACAGATCCTTTAAAACAATCCCAGGTGACGGCTGCTTCCTGACCCTCTCGGCTGTGAAAGAGCATGAGGTTTGTGCTCCGTGACACCGGTCAGATCTCACAGTCATTTGACACTTTGAGCTGCTCCTTCAATTAGGCGCAGACAGGAAGAGATTTCCCTTTCTGGGCCAACCACCATCCTCTCATGTACTGTAGAGAAAGAGACTGGGTCTCCCTCTCTGTTATCTCCCCGTCTGTAAAAGGAAGAGCTTCCTTTGTCTCCAGGATTTTTATCTGGTTTCTGTTGAAACTACAAGGCCTTCAGTCAGGCGTTGGCCTGTTTGGGCCATTGTACAACCCTCCTTTGGTGGGTCTCCAATCTCACTCCTGGCCTCTAGGTGGTAGCAGAATATAAATAATACGCCGTTTTTAAGCAGCGTTCAGCACAGGTTCAGAATGCTACTAAAACCTACAACATACCAACCGCAAGTATTAAATTACTTTCCATCTGCTTCTGATCTCATACCTAGTTTTAGTGTCAATCCAAAGCCAAGTCTCTGGAAAATGTGTCCTCACGTAGAGGCTGCTGAAATCAGGAGGTCCGTTTTTAGATAGCGGCATATCATCACCAAAACCATCCTCGATGGGTATCATTCCACCATCTACGAAATAAAAAAAATATTGCCCTACATACAAATATCTAGGTTTAAGAAAAATACAAGAAAAATCGAATTAATACAGTGTTTGGAGTATAATCTATAGCTTTTTTACACATAGTAACACTACTCTGGGACACTAGGAACTTTCTTTTTTTTACTTGCTTATTTTTCTTAAGAATAAAAACAGTTTCACAAAAACTTAAATTTCTCCATGGCCCCTCTGGAGTGCGTATGGAACTGGTGTAATGTGGCTACACACAACAAACCACTGCCACATCTATCAACTGACACTGCACATAAAAACTCCCTTCACCCCCAGGCCCAGGTAGTGACGCTCAGGATGGCAGGAAAAAGGAAGTTTTTAAAATACTAGTCATATTAAAATTCATTAAAATACTTGTCATATGCATTTTGCCTGTCTTGAACCTTGGAAATGGTAACGGCTTGCGAGGCTGGATGCAGTACAGTGAGAACCGGGGGCCCTAACCCATGGACCTCCTTCCCCACTCAGTAAATGGTATTTGGCTACGTTTATTTTTATTACTTACAAAGAAAATGTTCCTTATCCTCCTCAAGAATTGCATCAGTGGATACCCAAAGGCTGCATTTCTGGATAAAATTTATACAGCATATTTCAATACAGGCCATTCAGGACATCAACAATACCTATCTATTTTTCTTTTCCTTCTTTTTAAGAAAATAAAGTCACCATAATAAAGCAATTACAGAACTTATGCAAGTAATATACAGGAACCAACAAAACTGAGATCATCCGAATCTGAAAATTGCCTTAATGACTGAAAACTTTTCAAAGGGAAGACAGTATCAAGCATAAAGCAATCTGTAATTACGGAAGTATAAACCTATCTCTTTGCTGAGTATTTACATATTGATAGATTTCACAATTCAGAACCTATATAAGCTGTGAAAACATTATGTGAGTACATGTGAGTACATTGTTTATGGTCCCGAACTTTTAAAAGGGCATTTTCTTCTAGCAAGTGGTGTGCAAACCACTAAGCAGTAAAAAACCAACAGCTTAGTATTTAAAAAAAAAAAGAATACCTGAAAGACCCCAAAAGACCCTCTGACCAGGGGGAAATACTGCACCGTGCTGTATAAATTGAGCTCATGGAAGACCTAAGACAAGAAAAAGAAAATCATCCAAAGAGTGAATGCAAACTCTCATTTTTCACAACTTTCACTGCTGTAGACGCTGATTCATAGGGCTGCACCTCAGGCAGCAGCTCCCTTAGCTCTCTCATCAAAGGGAAAAGAATCCTCGACAGGGTGAAGGGGACCAGGCTGAATGTTTTCATGATTAATGGAAGAGTGACAAAGACCATATAAGCCTAAAACAAGAACCTACAGCCCACTAATATTCTATGGCACTTGGGCTATGTCATTTGAGCACTTGAGGAATAACGGATCTTGTCAGCTCTTTCAAATTGTTGGTGCACTAGAGTTTCTGCAAGCAAAGGGAATTCAAAAAGACTAATAATTTATTCTGCTCTCCAAAAAATAAAACTCTCTCTTTCTTTTATATCACTAACTTTAAAGAGCACAAAGCACAAATCATTAGGGAGTTTTTCTGACTTTTTTATCTTTCCTGAAAAAAAGAAACTGCCAAGTGTTAACTGAGCAATTTATCAAGGGAAATAAAGTATTAGTTGGAATTAGAAATGCTGGGCCTATTACCTTGTAAGCTTTACAGTCCTTTCCGCTCATGTTGCTAAACTACTTGCAGAAGTAAAAAAATACTTGCATAATTAAGGACTAAATATCCTACCCCAAAACCCGTTACTCATTCAGCATATAAACCGTAATTTCCATCAGCATGCATCTTTCATAGGCACAATAACCAAACCCCTTTTTCCCACGTACTCACAGAATCTTCTGTTATGTCAGTACTTTCTCCTAGGAGCTTTGTACTTTTATCAACAACCGCGAGTCCAATGACTGATCCTGGCTCTGTCGTACTGATTTTAAGGGAGACTCTCTCAGATGGCTTCGCCTTATCTTTGCTCCAAGAGATTTTAATCTAGAAAAAAGTAAAAAACAGCACTCATTTAAATGATACAGCATTTAAATTATAGAGCGATATTTACAGCCACTAACAACTCTGAGGAAGCATTTTCTTAGCTTAATTGGCTATAATTAAGACCCTGGGTTTGCTTTTCCTAGGACCATTGGGAAAGTACCAGGGCATTCCTTTGGCTCTCTCACCCTCCCAGCTGCTCAGCTCCTTGGGCTGGTGAGGAGTCAGCATCAGGACCTGGGGCCATTCCCACCAGACCTTAGTATACAACTGGCAACCTCTTGAGCCACAGGGATACACCAGTTTCTGCAGCTGAGGGCAGTAAAAGAAACGCATTCGCTGTCTATCAGTGCACAATGCATCATATAACTTATTTAGGGAAAGATTATTCTGGACAACTTCAGCCCCCAAAGATTACACCTAAATGCTCCAACAGCGAGATCGACACAGAGAAGGGATCCTCCCAGGGCTCACGCTCCATGCGATGTGACCACTGCGGGGCTAAAGAAAGGTCTTTGTAAAGGTTTACAGTTCCACACTTAGAGCACTTCTGAGTACCTTTCCACTATGTTGGCCAAAGCAATCTTTGCCTCAGTCATTGACCAAACTATTAAAACCCGAGGAGATGCTGTGTGTCTATTTATGGGAAAGACACAGGGCTAGCAGAGATGTCTTTCAGATATAAAGTAGCCCTACATTTATCGCTGGACCCCAGCTGTACCGGTATTAGCAAAAGTCTTTCCATAGACTTACACAAACCTCAGATTAGATCCTCAACGAGGGAGGTTTTACATTTCCAATCCCATGATCTAAAACACTGCTTGCCACAAAACACATAGGCAAAACCATGGTCTCAGACTCGAGTTCAATATTGTCACCTTGTCATCCAAAACAGGCTGAACAGGGACGGTGAGAGCATCGTTCACAACCACGCCAAGCTCATCAACGTAGAACACCAGTATACATGCCAAAGGAGCCCAGGAGTTTTCTGCTGTCAAAGTGAATGTTTTTGCAGCCTTTGTGCCAAAAGCCATAATCTGTTCCTTAGATAACACCTGAAAGGGAAGAATTAGACACTCAGTCTGTTGGTATCTCAATATACCACAAGCTCTGCAATTCCTTCTACAAATAGTCATTAAAATAAGAGACTTATAGCTGTGATTTTTTTTCTTCATTAAGTGGTTGACCACTTCTGAGACTGGGTATGGAACATGGGGGAAATGTAATATATTTAAATATTAGAAATAGAGTTTTTTCATGCTTTAATTCCTGTATCACTACGGTCAAGTAAAGAACTACAAGGAGGAGTGCACAGCACAACAACTGCTACGAGAAGATAAAAATGCAACAGTCACACGTCTGGGCCGTGTGGGTCATCTGTAATAGCAGTTGAGTTTGGATCAGGAATATGATTTTAAAAGCAAATCTTCCAAACACACCTACTTACCAGGCTTTAGTTTGCACCACGGAGTGTGTGAGCTGGGGCCCACCAAAGAGATATTCATTCTGCTACATCAGATCGGAGCTGAAGGTGCCTCCAAACACCCGGGGCTCAGGCCACAGCACCAGCTTCTCCTCTCTAAACCTGCTCCCACTGGACCATCCCACTGACTCATGAGGACAGAGCCATGAAGGGCAGTTCCCTGCCTCCCTGCATCTACATGATTTCCTAAACCTCTTCTAGAGGGCGCTTCTGTTTTAGAAAATACACGAATGCCCACATTTTATATTGTTTACTATGAAAGACTCTAAAAGGAAAAGAACTGCAGTTGTCATCATCATTACGGTGTACTCTGTGCACAAGACACACATGTGTTCAGGAGAGGGTGGGAGACAGATGACGGTGTGTACCAAGCCACGTATTCCAAATGCTACCGAGGAGGTTCCCTCGTTAACAACGCTGCCCTGCCCACTGCACCGTTTTCTCAGCGAGGTCTTCTCCCCTTCTCCTCGCTCTGGGCTGCAGCTCGGCCCTGACAGTCCTGAGCCTGCACCCAGGCTCCTGCTCCCACCTGCATCTGCGGGACCTGCTGGCAAGTCCCAGCCTGGTCCCAGTCCCCGCTCCTGGGACATCCCTGCCCCTTCTCCTACAGTGGGTGCTCTGCACCATCAGAGACAGTGTCTCTCTCACAGCTGCACCTCGTCTCCCACATCTGCAAGCAGAGACAACCCAACACCCAAACCAGAGATGCTCTTCTCCCAGGGAGCACCCCCTTACGTTGCCAGAAGCATTTCTGCCAGGTAGCCAAGAGGAGCTCTCTCTGAAAAAGGACCACCCCAGTGGAAAGAAAGTGTTTGGGCCATCTCTTTCATTAAGCACAATATAAAATGCTGAATCTCTCTATTGTTCAATCACGTTCCACCCACTGAGTGTTTCTCAGGTTGGTAAAAGTCATCTTGGACCGTCCCCGTATGTGAAACCAGTAACTTACCAGATAGTGGAACTCTCTCACTGGCTTGTTGCTTGCAATGCTCAGCTCAAAGGGCTTCCCAGCCTAGAAAACAAGTATGGTTGATAGGGATGAGCATGGAAAGGTGATGAGTAATTTGAAATGTTCTTATCTTGGCAAGCTTTGTCTCAGGCTATACCTTTATATCCTGGCTCTTCGTTTTAAGCTGGAGATAGGTCTGGCTGGGGGAGCTGAACACGTCATAAACACCAATGTCGGTCCTGCTGCTGAGGAACTCCGCCTGCGGGACAACATCAAACACAGCCCTTAACACAACAGCAAGATCTGTGTGATGTTCACATACACGTTACTCTTTACAAGAGCACGGTAACCTAAACACAGTAGCCTTACGGGCCACCTTACTGCTTGCTTTGGGTATCTGTTTGTTTTTTCCCCTCCCTCCCTCGGTGTGATTATTTAGATCACATAGACGGGATCCATCACTTTCTTTCCAGCTCTAACATGAATATGAAGTAAGGAAAATAACAGTAGGCGACCCATCAGCTTGCAGATGGCAGGAGCAGCATTAATCACAGGCTGCTCAGCCTGCTGTGTTGCTGTTCCACAGTAACATATTACAGAGCAATACCTGAACTCTCAGAGTTTTTGTATTAGACAGGATTGGAAACTCAATATCAATAATTCCATTTTCCGGGACCGTGTAATTGAGCACATGGACCGTCAGATTTCTCTCCTCTGTTGCCTCGTTCTCCAGGTGAGAAAGCGAGGAGTGGTGAAAAAGCAGGTCTGACTGTTGTGCGGTGATTGTGACGAGGTTCTGCCTCTCCTCTGCCGTCAGCTGGTTGCTGTCGGAGCGTGTCACCTTCAGCTAAAAGCAAAAAGGAAGAAAACACCTATCAACAGCCCAAAACTAAAATTCACAACACGTAACAGGTAACAATATATTTGCACTCACATCATATCAAAAAACCAAGGGAATCCTCAGATTTCTGAGGATAACTTTATCAAATATCAATAACTTACATTTAATCCCTTGAGCACACTGCAGGCAGGCAAGTCAAGTCAGCCAAGAACAGAATTATTCATAACGCCAGGGAGTAAAAAAAGAGCAAAAGCAAAGCAGATGGAAGCCACAAGGTGACCTGTCTTTCAGCTCTCCCAATCACTCTTCTTGCTGAAAACACTCGTCTCCCAGGGAAATTATGCATATGCTACCTAAAGCCTGGATATTTAATTTTATCACTTGTATCTCACCACCACCACAAAGGACAACATAACATTCCACCACGTGCAGGAAAATGTGCCAGATGAGCAGAGCTGGTACCAGGTTCATCAAAAGAGCTGAAGAAAAGACTTAAAACAGGCGCAGAATGGACAGTCTGTAACTTCTTCTCCCCAGCATCCATCAACCAGCACTACAACTTACACCAGCCTTTATTCCCATGTTCAAGGAGCTTCTCATCCATAGTAAAACAATTCTCCTTCTGCATTAAGCACTGAACTAATGTTTCCCTTCTCTTTTTCAGTCCAGAGGTCTGTCACTCCGTTACCTCTCCTGCTCTGCCACTCCTTTCCTGCCCCCCTCTGCACTGCCTACGCAGACAATGGCTCTTCCCCCCCGGCTCTGGTGCAGAACTGGTACCTCCTCCCAGCGTCGCTAAAGGCTTCAGCTGCCTCTCACCCACCTCATCTCTGGGAGAGGCAGAAGCAGCAGGTCAGAGCTGGAATCAGACCGGGACGCTGGCAAGGAAAATAGAAAGGAGAAAACCCAAAGACCCAAATGATGAGGCTAGAACACAGCTATGGCTTGGGCCAATCTGCTCTGGAAGGGCATATTCAGCCCGTTTTATTGGTATTTAGGTCTGATTTCTTCAAAGCAAAGGCTCGAGAGTTGTAACGTCGATTCCCCTTTTCAAGCAAGATGCAGTGATGAACACGCAGCCTCTGCCAGATGCAGAAATGCTGAACGCAGACGATGGGCAGCGCAAAGAACGTGGAATATTCCTGCGAGGGGACTGCAGCGGGCAGGAGAGAGACAGGACAGAAGGCAGAAGAGGCACTTCCACTTGAGAGCAGTGTGGTTTGATGAGTTTATTGAATTTTGTAACAGCTGCTTAGTTATGTATGTATATATTCATTATATAAAGTATGTGTTTGTGTGTGTGTATACATATATATACACACACTTCCATACACAAATATCAGTAGTAGGGCTGGGCCTCAGAAACTCCTCTAGTGCTTTAAAGCGCAGTCTCCTCCTGGGAAACAATCAGTTGGAAACTGAAAAGGTTTCTCTTCCACGCGAATGCTGACAACCTGTACCCAAGGACACCCTGCCAGCACCACAGCATTCCCCGGCGCTTTATCCTTCTCTACAGCAAACACTTCTCAGGGTAGCATTTGCCGATAGTTACCATAAAAAAGAGGTAATTTGAAAACAAATCTGTAAATTATACTTAAAAATCTGAGGCAAACTTTGGCATCTAAGCAAAAATACAGGAGAAGTAGTCACATTTGTTTATGCCCAGATCATAATAAAACAAAAGAACTTACAGTAGCTATGAAGTTCAGAGAAGGTTTTATAACTCTAGAGTAGTCCAGAAATTCAATAAAATAGTCGCTTTGCTTTGGAAATATGATGGTACTTGAATTTTGGGAGATTCCTGTTGAATAATTGTATGTGTTTAGACAACATGCTTTTAACATCCACACTCCTTTAGCAGCAATACTATTTACTGACCATGATTTTTAAATAATTCTATCACATTTTTCTCCATTTCCACTCCTTTCTCTCTTCATCCTCCCAGCTAAGGATCAGTACCGAGGTGGTCTATGCAACTGCTACTGTCTTCCCCAACGCCAAAGAAGTCCCCTGCACGCAGACTGCGTCAGAATGACACAAGAAAGGAACTTAAGAATCCCAAATCAGCCAACTTCACCTTGCCAGGCTCCCTACAGAGAGTCTGTGATGAAACCCAGCTCCTGGGACAGGCAGAAATTTTGTACAAACAATTTTTTTTCTAATAAACAAGGTGCAGTAGAACATGAATTCACAAAAAGGCTCAGTTTGCAAATCTAGAAGAGGTCTAGAAGAGGGTAAAGACAGTACAACATGGGGCCAGGGAACTCCTTCTACTGATGAGGTTTACAAACAAACAGGTAAGTTTATGATTAAATTTAAGTTTGTAAGACTCGGGCCAGTGCCAGAAATTCTTTATGCCTGTTCTTCCCATCAATAGTGCTCAGTCATTGACTCTGAGCCCCTGCCTGAACCTTTCTCTTGGTTACTGAACAAACCATTTAGTGTAGAACTCTACTCAACTGAGTTAACAGCGAGTTAAACTACTTAATATCTAGGCAAGCAGCAATTCAGAGGATACTTTTTTTCAGATGATATATTTGCATGTAGACGTCTGGTGCTGCCATCGGCACACACCGCTCTCCTAGCACTCCTTGAGCTGCTGAGCCCTTCCAGCACCTCCTGCTCCAGACCCTGTGCAGCCGTGTACCTGTCAGGGACTCGGTGACCACCGCAATGATTTCAATTGGCTCCGTGTAATCACCATCACCGTGGTGCCACGACTGATCAGCGTTCAGGTTTTGCAACATCAGCTTGTTACAGGTTACATTCACCGACCCGTTTATCTGCAATGGAGAAAAAATTAAATGTGGAACCAGCAAAGCCAAGGACACCTTCTCATCCCCAACAGCTGGTTTCTGGTGAAGTCCTGTAGCTCTCCCCACATACAAGTTCTGGAGCGTCAGCAGGAGAAATTATCAGCAGTGACCTTTATTGTTTTGCTTTTAGTAAGCATTTTTATTAAATCCAGTAGAAGTTCATTACTTTTTAAATCCAACAGCGCCTTATGGGGAAAGTTACTTTTTTTTTTTTTCCTAATATCGATAATTATCCACTCCTGCCTGGCCAGAGCCGCGGTGCCCAGGCATTCCAGACAAATACAAGGAAGAGGTCCCTGCCTGAGGAGGGTGTTATTCCCTGCCCATCCCTGAGTTCATTCCCAATGCTCAGTCTGAATGTAGCCACGCTGTTGTGGAAATAAAAGACGGTTTAACACTATCCACACAAGACACTCCATAGATCACACCAGCTGAACTCCGCACTTGGGCATGGTCCCAGGCACATTGAACCTACAAAAGGAGACACTGTTAAAGTCTACAACGCTACCAACGGCTAAGAGAAGTCTCACCTCCATTGTCGTTGTTATGTTTCTCTTGTTTGTCCAGTAGGAGACAGAAAGGCAAGTGACCGTTACAGTTCCCTTCACTGGCTTTCCATACATGTACCTGAAACACATCAGTCAAAGTCCAACACTGCACCACCTCCAGGGCCTGGGCTCCTGAAGAGCTCTCAGGGCAACAGATTCTACTAAGACATTTTCCTTGGCCTCAGACATGGCTAGAACATATCTATACTTTGAAACATGGTGTCATGGTTTATCTGGGATGGAGTTCACTTCCTTGCTAGCAGCCGGTGCAGTGCTGTGGTTTGGGTCTGGGATGGGAAACAGTGATGATAACACACCGGTGGGTTTGGTTGGTGCTGGGCAGTCAAGGGCTTTTCTGCTCCTCACCCCGTCCCACCAGCAATAGGCTGGGGGGCACAAGGAGCTGGGAGGGGACACGGCTGGGACAGCTGACCCCAACTGCCCAAAGGGATGTTCCATACCGTATGACATTATGCTCAGTTTATAAAGGTGGGAGGAGAAGGAGGAAGGGGAGATGTTTGGAGTGATGGCGTTTGTCTTCCCAAGTCACCATGACGCTTGATGGAGCCCTGCTCTCCTGGGGGTGCTGAACTAATTCCTTGCTTTGCTGTGCCTGTGTGCGTGGCTTTTGCTTTACTTATGCAACTGCCTTTATCCCAACCCAGGAGTTTTCTCACTTTTACTCCTCTGGGTCTGTCCCTGACCCCAGCCGGGGAGACCGAGCGAGTGGCTGCGTGGTTCTCCTGCTGGCTGGGGCCAAACCACGACACGGGGACTTCTCAATACTGAGAGCAGTTTATTGACACTAACTAGAGAAGACATACAGTGCTGCTCGTTCCTCCACACAAGCTCTATAAACCTACTACTACTATTATGGGCTATACAATGTAGGACAATTAACTATATTAAGCCAAGCTGGAAGCAAGGTGTGGAAGAGAGCACCCACGGACCATTATAACTACTATGCACCAGGGTTAAAATGGGATGTGGGAAGCCCAAGTGTTTTGCTTCCCAAATGCTGCTAACACAAAATAAGGGATCTCAAGATATTTGTACTCAAAGTATTTAGTAATCACAGTCCAATGCAGTCATGTCATGACTACATGGCAAACATAATTTGCAGCTGAGGCAAACCCCAAAACTGTACCATATTCACTTCTCAGAACTGCTGTCAGTGAGCGTAATAAAATAAAGATTTTGTACACGTTTCCAAGTTATACATGAGACACCATGACATTATCAGATTCAGACAGAGAAAGGGGAGGGAAAAAAACCCAAACTCATCCTAGTCCATCAGCAGTACACATTCAGATGCGGTAACTTTGAGTACTTTAGATCAGTATGGATTTGACTGGCAGCCACTTAAGAAATACCAAAGGTGAAAAGCAGAGGGAAAAAATAATCAAATATCGTAGTTAGAGGAAGAACTCTGACAAGACTGTCTTGCACCTGCACTCAGTCTTTCCATCAGACCTAATTACAGTAATAAGCTGCCATTAACCTTGAGATGCTACTGCCATTGAGTGCCACCCCTGCACTTAACCTAATAACACTCCAGAGATGAGAAAGCAAAAGGGGTTTATGACATTTACAAGCGGAAGGGACATATAAACTCTTTGTATAGAGAGGCATTATGCCTATAAATGCAGTCACCAGGAATTAAGTCATTCCCAATAACTAATTATGACGTATCAGAACAATTTTGGTTCTGCCGGGGTTGACTCTCAGACAGGTCACTGGATCCAAGCTGGATTCATTGCAGCAGCCACGTACGCTTTCAAATGCCTCTGAGTATCGACTCCAATGAAGGAGCCAAGTACCCTGGGGAAGACCAAAACAACTTAAAAAAAAAAAAAAAAAACATATTGGCATATAATGGACTCCAAAAGGAAAGCAGAATGAGGAAAAAAATTGAGGAAACCTTTTTTTTAAAAAAAAAATAGCCCCTCAGGAGAAACCCAGATGGTTTATAGTATCAGCTTTACACCTCATATAATATGCAAGCTTTTTCCTAGAAGTCCAAACATTTAAATAGCTTGTTAGTCAATCCTTTCTGCATATCCCTTATAAATGGAGTCCTTGTTTAGAAGGTGTGTATTTTATGGAATTAAATAACCCATGAAAGACCTTTTATTTCAGGTTGTCTTGAATGGATCTATCAGGTAGCTCTGTCTCTCATCTTCCCAAAATCAAATTAATTTCTGTTTGAGATTAATGCATACTGAATTTTTTGTCTAGATATTTATCTAGATATATTCAGCTGAAAAATAAAAAATTATTTATACAATAGTCTACAGTGAAGTCTCTTTTGAATTTCTTAAGAGTTTTTAATTCTTCACCCATTTTCAGGTATAGGTATTTTGATAGGCAGAAGCAGCCTATATTTCAAATCCACAATGTGGATAAATTGAAACAAGAAGGATGTGGATAGAATTTTGCATAATTTTCCAAGTGGAAATATAACTATATTAAACCAACTACAATAAAATATAGTTACTCTACTACAGACCTTGACATGGTAAGTTGGAAAGCACCACAAGAGAGCCATAGGAACCAAAAAATGCCTCAAAATATACATCATAAGCAAAAGACTCAAGAAATTTTCTGAATAAGGCAGCTGAAAATGCCTTGGCTATAGTCTAGGAACACCTTTACCAGCCCAAAAACTTAACTAGAAATCTGAAGATCTATCTAATACTGTTACAACAAAATCCTGTAACCAGAAATGGATGCGAGACAACTAATTTTGTCAAGAAAGCACTTTGTAGCATTCTAAATGTAAGCTTTCACTTTGACACTTAGGGACCTATAGCAATTTTCTTAAGAGCGAGGGTGGCAACGGTACCGATGATTTACTTACTTTGCAGTGACAACACCAGTTACATCTTCCTCTCTCAAGGAGTAGTATAACGGTGTGGTGATCATAACATCAAATTTTGGTAAAACTGAAAAAAAAAAAAAAAAAAATTACAGAAAGCATTAAATCCACACAAGAAAAAATATCTTTTCCTTTTAAGTAATGAGTAGAACATGTAATCTGATACAGACTGCTACAGCTCCCTAAGGAACATAGGTAGGATATACTTTTAACCCATCTCTATGGATGCCTCAGACTAAGAGTTTTTGTTGAAAGGACACCACCACATATCATAAAAGCAGCCTGCTCACAGCACCTAAGGCCCTAATACAAACCATTTAGTCTATTCAGCCTTTACAGAATCATCACCAAGCTCCATGATCAAACATTACACAGATATTTTGGGATGAAGACATTGCCTGCATGATCCGGTAAAAGCAGGGACAATCACTGCATCCCACAGGCTTAAGATAAGTATTTTAAAGATCGTGTGACATCCAGACACTACAGTAGTAGGTCACTAAAGCTACCAAAGATAAACAGGGCAGCTGATAAGATGATGTTTTTTCCAGGACACAGAGAAGCAAGAGGTATGGAAATTAGAGTTTCCGGGATTATTCAGAAGGTTTGTGCTAGTCAAGGGAAGCTTGTCTAAATTAACGGAGAATCAACTACCAATCTTGGTCACTACTAAACGCCCTTAAGTGACACTTACCGTATTCCATCACTTTAAATCTTTGATAATGAACTTGACCCTATTGAAAAAAAATCATATGAGAAAATACATACGATTGTGGTTAAATGAGCAAGTTTAACACACCTTCCAGGCCAAATCCCACACACATTTAAGTTAAATTACAATTTCAGATATGATGTAATTTTAAATCATGGCTCAACCATTATCAGCTCCTGTTACGGAGCTCTCGTAGGAACCAGTAGTATGTGTCTGCACCACAGAAGGACACAGAAGCTCACTTGCAGCAGACTGTAGATAAGTATAATGAAGAGCTTGTGGAGCTTCTGATCTGCAGACATCTACATACGGCTGGTTTTGTATAAAATAACCAAATATCAGAGCTATCTAGCATAAAACTACCTGGCATAGGTACCCACAGTCATCATGATGAGCCATGGCTCACCTACCAGCAGTACCTTCCATAGCTCACTCAAAATTAACTCACGTATCTCTATACGGAAGGGAAGCTCTCACAGCATCCATCTAAAGAACAAGACCATTCCAAAACCACATATGATTTTAAGGTTCTTCATTTGCTCAAAAGGCAGCTAAAGTTTTGTTACAGTCTAAACTGCATACTTACCTCAGCAGAGACATTCCTGGGATGTAACTTCTTGCCTTGTTCATTTGTTAGTTAAAAAGGCTTCTATTGAAGTAAAAACCAGACTGCCACTAATTTCATTAAGTCACTGACCACCAAAATAATTGCCCTACTTATACTCCTAGTTTGAAAAGACACAGGCAGAATCTGCTATTTTCACAACATTTGTACAGATCATAATCCTCCCAACACCAAACGCTGCAGCGCTGATGCGCAGTCCCCAGTCCCATTGCTATCAGGTAACCGTAGCAGCAGGCACCTTAGGAAATGACCTGTAGTGACTTTATCTCGTGCCTGGTTCTCTGGACATCCTCTATTTCCAACATTAAGCATATATATATCACCCTTGCTGTTAAGTAAACCATTAACAGACTGTTACCCCAGCTGTCAGGATGAAAAAGCACCTCCCTTGAAAATGAGATTTTGCTCCATGTTACCTTAGAAGTTAAAAAAAAAAAAAAAAAATAAAATTAAAAGCTAAGAGAGCTGTGAGCAATAACAGATTCACATGAGAGTCATGGTCTTGGCCGCACCTTCTATAAAAGACCCCCTTTATGACAGAAAGCAAGCCGTGCCCCCCAGGGCAGGGAAAGGAAAAGACCCTGTAGCTCATCTCGGTGATCTGAACACCGAGGCAGATTTCCCAACGGCACAGGCTTTTCAGCCAAACCGGTTTGGAATGGGACAAGTAACAGCACTTCAACCGCTCCGCATCGTTTCAGTTCCTCTGGGCATGGCTGTCTCTCCAGCAAATGTTGTCCAAATATTTTGAAGTGGAAGTTGTTAAACCAGTTTCCAGGAGTGGTGGCTTTTGAGACGAGCAGTTAGTTATATATACAGCCCAAGAGAGATTTGCCTTTTGTTTGTTTGTTTTTAAGACAGGAAAACAACACTGTGTCTATCCCACTTGTTTCCAGCCCTGATCAATTATTCTTGTATGGTTTTTGGTTTCCATGCCTTTTCCTGCTTCTTAGACACACTCACCCTTCCAGACTATTAGCGCTTTGCTCTCAATCAGTGTTTCTTAAACTGCAAAACATCTATTATGCGCCTCCATCTCTGTGCTGCAGCTAAAGAAAAGGGATTTTTATCCAGACAGAACCAACAGAAGCATTTCATCATAACCTTTCATTAGCATTTCGTATAACCTCAGACTCAAGGCATGAAATGTGGAATCTGCAGCTGATCTAGCGGTAAAACATCACAGAATTCACTGTGGATACACTGTAAAAAAACTTCAAAAGCTAAAAAATTCAAAGTGTACATTGTATAATCAACCCCAGCTGATTTTGGAAGTTGCTTTATGGCGAAAGCTTTTAATAGAATATAATACTCTTCAAAAATATTTTAGAAAGCCCTTGTTGCACCTGAAACATTACTACTCCTCAATATTTGATGATAAATTTCCAAATAACAACTTCAGTAAATTAGATTATAAGATGCCTCATAACTAGGAACAACTTCAGGTTGGAGATGCCCACTACGAAAACTCAGCAAGTAAAAGTCTTTCAGCACCAGGCTCCGCAACAGGAAATATAAGATATCCAACTAAAATACCAGGTGGAGACTTGGGAACCAGGCTGTAATTATTCTGTCTTGGGTTTCCTTGGAACAGCTGCACCAACACCTGAGCTCTTCTTACAAAGCACGGCGGGACGTGTAACAGCAGCGAGCGGCCAGAACCTGATTTAAAACAGGATTCAGCAGCAGTGCTTCCAGGAATCCAGCCTCGGTGCTCTTGGGAGCTGATCCGTAACCACTGGAAGGGAAAAGCTATCCACTGACCTAAAAACGCTCTTTAAAGACAAGAGGGAAACACGAGGCAGAATGGCAGGACAGCTGTTTCCCTAGAGAGCTCGGGCCGTGGCATCAAGACATCCAAGTCATGGGGAGATCAGCCCCGCTCTGTCACCTGAAGATGTTTCTAAAGCCCCAAGGAGATCCATCAGCTTCACGGGATCCCACAGGGACCCAGGGCCAGCAATAATAGTTAAGGACAGGCATATCTGTTACAAATGCCAGGCACATGCTAAGTATTCCTTAGCAGTAAACCCTCAGTTTCCAGTGTTCTCTGGAAACTCTCAGTGAGAGTTCTCAGTGACCTCTGTTATCAGAAAGGGACCGGTGAATCCACACAGCTTTAAATATGACACAGAAAAAACCCTGTACTTCCCTCGGACAGCGGAACAGCAAGGAATAGCCAGACAACAATTAGGCATCTCCACTCAGAGTGACCCAGGTCACTCACCAGCTGTCACTGACCACCAACTAAATCTCACCACCTCACCTACACACAGACAGCCGCTCATCTTAAACCCCAAACCGAATCCCATCCCATATAACCTTGGATTTCAGGGCCTAAGCTCCCTTGTAACCGAGAGAATCGGAAGGTGTTTCCCATCAGAAAAGTTCTTTTCCTTTATTCTGCAAGGTTTCTTGCAGGTTTCATTAATCCAATGACATTACTGTTTCCTCATGTTACTGGGCTCCGCCACCGCTGGATTTTCCTTTGTTCCTAGCAAACTTAAAAACTCTTCCATGCTTCTACTAACTATCAAGTCCTCCTTGGGATCTTTAGATTTCCTACAGATACGCAAGAGTTCAGGCTTTCATCTGTATTGATACCTATCTTCTAGTTCCATTTTCTTCCACTTATTAAATGCAGCGTTCCTTAAATATTCACCATTTCCTCTGCCAATGAAAAAAAGAACCTCTTTTCTGTCCTGCCCAAGTTTACCTGTTCCCAAGGGCGACCTCTCAGCCTTCCCAGCACCCACCAGCGCTGTGCTCTGCAGCCCAGTGACGCTGCTTTCATTGCTTTGAAATTGCTCCCTGCCTCCTTCACCTGCTGCCCTCGAGCCACGGGCTGGAAGAGACAGCGAACACGATGTTCCCTGTTTGTCTTCTCCCTCTTACTCATGACGTGAGAGACATTCCCTCCCTGCCATGTATTTTCCACGCTCATTAACCTTCTGCAGTAGGTACCAGACGGCTAAAATTCAGAATACCATCTCCTATGGCCGACTAACCTTTCACTTATCTGGTTTTTTTGTAGCTGTTTCACTTGCCCAGATTAATCTAAGACATTTTTCTCTCAATTTTGCAGTTATTTTCTTCCTTTTCTTTGTGGTTTTGTTTCAGAAGGGAGTGGTGTCTTTGTTCAGATCCCGAGAACGGCTGCTGCGGTTCCTTCAGCAGCATCCTCCTGACACAGGGGTTACTCAAGACTTTGCAGAAAAGCCCCGGCAAAATGTCACAAACGCTTTTTCTCCTGGCAAGGGAGCTGTTGAGAAAGGCCACCGCTGTCCCGGGCCTCGGTTCCCACGCCTGAGCCACACGCCTGTGCTCTCCACCAGATCAGCCCCGACTGGGCTGGGCCGGGCAAAGGAAAACACAAGAGACGCTCATCGATCCGGTGGTCCCAGCCTCACCACAGCTGCTTCCCTGCGACCGCGAAGGGACTGAGCAGCAGCCACGGGAAGGAGCAGCCACACACAGGGACGACTTAAAGCGTTTTTCCCACCAAAGACAACAGTAAGGAGTCCACACCCCCAGCAGAACATGTTTGAAAAATGCGGTCCTGACACCCCCTTGAGCACCACCCTCGCCTACAGAAATCTATCCAGCACATAACTGGTACCAGTAAGCATTACTCCCGAGTCGTACATGATCACCTGAGCTTTTCTGCTTTCTACCCATCACCTCCCTCATTAGAGAACGCTCCACGGTCCTGTTTCTACTTGCTACGTGCCTCTGAACAGCCACTGCCAGCCAAGGGGGAAGCGCAGCTCCCAAACTGCAGGCGTTTAACGGAGGCTGCACAAACCCAAGACACAGAGTTCTGAAGAGCCAAACCTCCCGTGATTCTCCCAGGGGGCTCCAGGGTGCACGAGGAGTGCAGAGCTTCACGGACCGGACTGACGGAACGATTGCCAACAGCAACCTGCAAACCAGCTCACAGCAGCTGTGGGAGGCAACAGTTCTGCTTTGCCACTCATCCTCTCCGTTTTGCAGGGCTGTTTTTCCCTCAGTCACTCCCCAGTCGCTGTGATTACTGAAACACCCCTAAAACTAGGCAGAGATTTGTAAATAGTCTTTCATTCCAAACCGCTTGAGACGGTGACTGGCTGCACAGCAGGGCACAATGGATTTCTCTATATTCGCTTACAAAATAAACATAAGGGTGTTTCACTTCAAAAAAAATTTGTACTGCGTAAGATCTTTCTTTTATATTAATATTAAAAACCCTCACTTTTTAAATAACATCTGTATTTTAGAATCAAAACACTGACCTTAGGCTAAAATATGTATGCTTTTTTTAATATCTCTCCTTACAAAACCATATACTGCTGAAAATCTTGTGAAGCTTGCATAATATCTTGTGTTTGCCATGAGGGATGGATTTTCTCATCTTATTTCTCATGCTTATTTCTGGTTTTGCTTCACCAAACAATTTTATTCTTATCTATTGGGAGAAATGAAATCTCTCTGTGATCTGGCAACATTAATACTCACGTTCACTTCCACCTCTATGGACCAGTCTCCCAGCGGAGGGTTCGTGGATAACTGAAATTTTTTGGAAACTACGCCCATATCACCTTCCTCCATCAGCCACTGCTGGATCAGCTTCTTCCGAGGGTCCTAGGAGGAAAGCCAGGCTGCACGTTACAGAATCACAGAATGATACGGGGTTGGAAGGGACCTCTGGAGATCATCCAGTCCAACCCCCTGCCACAGCAGGTCCACCCAGAGCAGGTCCCACAGGAACATGTCCAGGCGGGTTTGAATGTCTCCAGAGATGGAGGCTCCACCACCTCTCTGGGCAGCCTCTTCCAGGGCTCTGCCACCCTCACAGGAAAGAAGTTTCTCCTCATGTTGAGATGGAACTTCCTCTGTTCCAGTTTGTGCCCATTCCCTCTTGTCCTGTCACTGGGCACCACTGAAAAAAGACTGGCCCCATCCTCCTGACACCCACCCTTTAAGTATTTATAGGTGTTGATCAGATCCCCCCTCAGTCTTCTCTTCTCCAGACTAAAAGGACCCAAATCCCTCAGCCTTTCCTCAGCAGAGAGATGCTCCAGGCCCCTCATCGTCTTTGTAGCCCTCCGCTGTACCCTCTCCAGCAGTTCCCTGTCCTCTTGAACTGGGAGCCCAGAACTGGACCCAGTGCTCCAGATGGTGTCTCACCAGGGCAGAGCAGAGGGGTCACACTCTGCTGGTCACACTCTTCCTGATGCACTCCAGGATGCCGTTGGCCTTCTTGGCCACAAGGGCACATTGCTGGCTCAAACGTTAACGCCAGCGGTCTTGCTAGCAAGGTGTAGGCAGCAATACAGGTGACCTTTAGTTGTCACATGAAGCTGGAACACATGGCGAATTCCAACGTAGAACTAGGTTCCTGTGGATACTTACTCGGATGTATATGTTCAGAGATGCTTTGTAAGGTTTGAGATCAGGGTAGACGGTGACAATCCGGAACATCACGTCTTGCCCTGGTTTATACATGGATTTGTCCGTCTGGATGAAGACGGAGATGCTCTTGGACATGTACATCAGGCTGGTGCGGTTGGAGAAGATGCGCCGGCCATCAGCATGGCCTTCTACCAGTAGCTCGTAATTCCCAGCAGCGCTGTTCAAAGGCAGCTAAAAGGAAAATAGTGACCCTCTGTTAACTATCCAAAATATTATTGAAGATGTTATTATTACAAAAACATTCGACATAGCCATCTGACATATTCCTGAACTTGTCAACTTATGTAAATTCTCAAAAAGAGGAGGAGGATTTCAGGGCTTTAAAGTGTCATTTCAACAATTACCCGGAAACGTGTCAGCAGAAGCATCTTTTCAACATATTGGTGGATATCAGTACCTACGGGTTCATACACCATTCACAGACACACACATTGTGCTCTCTCTTTTCACAGATATTTAGAAATTTTGGGGGGTTTGATCTTGGGGGCAAATTCTTTTCCGACTTCATCACTTCATAACTTCATGAATTTAAAAAAGAAAAAAAAAAGAGCTGAAGAAGCTCTATGCAGCCAGTATGAGCAGGACAGTAGGAAAAACTTGCTCTTATGTTTACAAGCTTTAGCTTCACGTCCTATGGGGTAGAAAAATCAAATTCAGCATGAAGATCTCATGAGGTGGGCTACTGATTTTTCAATAGAAACCTCACTGATTTTGTCTCTGTTTAATGAATTCATAATTACAGCATATATTGCAACTCATCTAGGAAGGAAAACTGGACCTCAATGATCCTTAAGGTCCCTTCCAACTCTAACCATTCTACGATTCTATGATTCCCAAAATATTAAGGAATAAAGGAAGAGGCATTTTATATGGCTAGCTTGTTTAGGGTAGACATTGAAGGCTCCTTCAGCGCTGGCAGCAAACACAGCCAGACATCACTGGCGAGGAAATTTAGGCCCCGTAAGATCTGAATAACCAGGTCTCTGTGCCTGTCTCTCCAGCGGACAGGGGAAATCCAGGGCTCCTAATTTAGGTCATTTCCTACAGTCAGGCAGGAGGAATCCCAGCCCCAGGGGTGGAAAGGCTCAGAGAAGAGCTGCTATAGCACTGGGGGACTTCACCTCGGGCAGAAGACAAGGAGCGACGGCAGGGACACCCAGCTGTGACACCAGGCTCTCAGGGGTGGCTCTTTGGGGGAGGAAAAGGTTTTACAACAGTAAATCCGGGGCAAAACCTCCAGACTTGCATTTTTCAGCATAACGTACGGAAACGAAGGGCTGCTCTTGCCCTGGCAATGAGAATTCCAGCTGTGAGCTCACCGGGCACAGCGCTTCAGGAGCATCCTGTAAGGAAGGGCTGCCGTGTTGGCAAAACTCCCTTTAAGAGCACGCGGTGGGGTGCTCTTTGGGACGGAAAGTCCCAAACAGGGAAAAATGTCGCAGGGTGACAAACCAGGTAGATACAAATGTCTGTATCGAACACGTTTCCTTCTCTGTGTGTTCACCTACAAAGAGGAATCAGCTACAATTTCATCCCTCTCTGTTGAATTTCTGTTTTTAAAATCAAGCCAGGAAAATTAAAACAAAACACAAAAAAAACCAACAGGAAAGGGAAAAATAAAGAGGCTCTCTTTTTCACCCACGAGCAGGCGTAGGATGGCACAGAAAGAAGAGTTCCCCCTTTAAAATCTGCACTTATGTAACAAGATTTTAGGTGCAAAGCTCCACGCTGAAATGGATTCTGCATTTTCTTCAGCTGCAGGTTTTTGTGTACATGTTGCCAAGAACATATGATTCACATATTTCAACACCCTCCAACTTCCAGGCCAAGTATTCTGGAATGTATTAAATAGGAGGAACAGCCTTCCTTACTGCATCTGTCAAATATTACCTCAAAATTAATTTTACAAATATTACCATTTATTAAAGAAGGTGTATTCCCTAAAAAGCAGACAAGATTCCCTACAAGGAGTCCAAGAAAGATTATAAATATTCAAAATCAAAATGGGGGGAAAATAGGCTTGTTTTGTCTCACTATAGCGGTGAATTGTGCTCTTACAGCGTTATTCTAACAGATTTGCAAGGGTTGTCTTTGATATCTTCTTTATAAGTCTGTAAATGCCATTTAGAGACCTCACATTTTTTTCTGTATCTTTTCCTGTGACAAATAATGACAGATAGCATGGGGTGCTCCCTGCATTTTTTTTATTTAAAACTGAATTTTCTATGGTTGTTAATTTACAGTTCATACAGACACATTCCAACCCAGTCTCCGTAATGCTGAGCTGCTCATTGCTATTCATTATCCATCTATCAAACGTTTCCAGATTATTTCACCAGAGACACAGTTTACTTGAGATGAGAATTTAAACCCACTGGATTTAGGGATATTCAGCCTAACAGATGTTTAAAAAAATAAATACTTTGGTAAAACTTTTTTCCTGACACAAATGCAGAATTCTTTAGATTGGGTTTTCCGGATGAACATCCGGGATTCATACTCAACACACAATTCAATATTACACTTTTTTTTAACTAGCTCGCTTATGTACTTTCACTGAATGTGCATTTCCAAGGCCTGTGTATAAATACATGTTGATTTTAACATTTCTCAATTATTGCTTTGCAGAATTCTTTCAGCTCTAATTAGCCCCCATGGTGGGTCTGGACTAGAGCCGTAGGTATCAGCCCTTCAGAAAACCCACAAAGCCAAGTTCCGTGTTCAGGTTTTATGATGGTTTGTGCCGTGCTGGGAGTCAGCTCCCAAATCCCCCAGTCACTTGTCACAAGCTGAGGAGCACTTGGTCTGAAAACTCCTTGGCTTGTGGGTCAGTGAACACGCTCCTCTGGGCGTGTGGGAATAGCTAGAGTCACCCACAAAACGCATCATCTCAACGACACATCGTCTCATCGACACCCACTGATGAAAAGTTACTGAGATTCACCATTTCCTGAGCAAAGAGGAAAGGAAAGGAGTACTTACTGCTGGAAGAACAAGAGTCCCAAAGGAATCTGAAGAAAAAAGAAGAAATACCACACTCTCAGAAAGCTTATAAAAACTTACCCAGACATCAACACTAGCAGGTTTAACAAACAGCTTGGTTGCCCTCCTCTGGGTGCATTCAAGGACCTTGACGTCCTTCTGGAATTGCAGGGCCCAGAGCTGCTCGTCCTTCTGGAATTGCGGGGCCCAGAGCTGCTCCCCCTGCTCAGGGTGAGGCCGCACCGGCGCTAATTACAGCAGATAATCACCGCTTTTGCCTGGCTGGTTAGATGTGCTTGGTGCCCCCCAGGACGCGGGCTGCCCTCTCGGTTGCCAGGGCTCACTGCTGGCTCGTATTAACTCATATTTTCCTCTGCTGATCCCGTGCAGTTAGACCTTTTTATATCTCTTAAAAAGTAATAGGTTTATACCAATCTTTTACTCATTTGCTTCATGGAGTAAGCAAAACAAAATTTAATTAATTCATTTAATTTATATCCTTCTTGATCCTGGACATAAAAGCAATCCAAGATGAAGCAATAACTTGAACCTTTGAACTCCAATAAATGTTAATTTTCAAAGTCAATAATCATAGAATAGAATCATAGAATCATAGAATGGCTAGAGTTGGAAAGGACCTTAAAGATCATCTAGTTCCAACCCCCCTGCCATGGGCAGGGACACCTCTCACTAGAGCAGGTTGCTTAAAGCCCCATCCAGCCTGGCCTTGAACACTTCCAGGGATGGGGCATCCACAACTTCCCTGGGCAACCTGTTCCAGTGCCTCACCACCCTCACTGTAAAGAATTTCTTCCTTATATCTAATCTAAATCTCTTCTCTTCCAATTTAAAACCATTGCCCCTTGTCCTGTCACCACTCTTCCTGACAAAGAGTCCCTCTTCAGCTCTTCTGTAGGCTCCCTTCAGGTATTGATAGGCTGTTATAAGGTCTCCCCGGAGCCTTCTCTTCTCCAGGCTGAACAACCCCAGCTCTCTCAGTCTGTCTTCATAGGAGAGGTGCTCCATCCCTCTGATCATCCTCGTGGCCCTCCGCTGGACCCGTTCCAACAGGTCCATGTCCTTTCTGTGTTGAGGACTCCAAAGCTGGACACAGTACTCCAGGAGGGGTCTCACGAGCGCAGAGTAGAGGGGCAGAATCACCTCGCGAGACCTGCTGGCCACACTTCTCCTGATGCAGCCCAGGACACGGTTGGCTCTCTGGGCTGCCAGTGCACACTGCCTGCTCATGTTGAGCTTCTCATCCATAAGCACTCCCAAGTCCTTCTCCTCGGGGCTGCTCTCCAGCCATTCTCCACCCAACTTGTATTTGTGCCTGGGGTTGCCACGTCCCAGGTGCAGGACCCTGCACTTGGCTTGGTTGAACTTCATGCAATTTGCACGAGCCCACCTCTCCAGCCTGTCTAGGTCCCTCTGGATGGCATCCCTTCCCTCCAGCGTGTCAACTGCGCCACCGAGCTTGGTGTCATCAGCAAACTTGCTGAGGGTGCACTCTATCCCACTGTCCATGTCACCGACAAAGATGTTAAACAGTACTGGTCCCAGTACCGACCCCTGCGGAACACCACTCGTTACTGGCCGCCACCTGGACATTGAGCCATTGATTGTAACCCTTTGGATGCGGCCATCCAGCCAGTTCCCTATCCACCGAGTGGTCCATCCATCGAATCCATGAGTTTCCAATTTTGAGACCAGGATGTCGTGCGGGACAGTGTCAAATGCTTTGCATAAGTCCAGGTAAATGACGTCAGTCGCTCTGCCCTTGTCTACCAAGTCTGTGGCAGTATTGTAAAAGGCCACCAAATTTGTCAGGCACGATTTGCCCTTGGTGAAGCCATGTTGGCTGTCTCCAATCACCTCTTTATTCTCCATGTGCCTTAGCAAGGATTTCAGGAGGATCTGCTCCATGATCTTGCCAGGCACAGAGGTGAGACTGACAGGCCTGTAGTTTCCCGGGTCTTCTTTGTTTCCTTTTTTGAATATTGGAGTTATGTTCCCTTTTTTCCAGTCAGTGGGAACTTCACCAGACTGCCACGATTTCTCAAATATGATGGAGAGGGGCTTAGCAACTTCGTCCGCCAGTTCTCTCAGGACCCGTGGATGGATTTCATCAGGTCCCATGGACTTATGCACCTTCAGGTTCTTTAAGAGGTCTCGAACCTCGTCTTCTTGTACTGTGGGTGCTTCTTCATTCCCAGAGCCCCTGTTCTTGCCCTCCGTGACTTGGGCAGTGTGGTTAGGGCCCTTGCCAGTGAAGACTGAGGCAAAGAAGTCATTCAGTAGCTCAGCCTTATCCACATCCTGGGTGACCAGGTCTCCCGTTTCCTTCCGGAGGGGACCCACAGCTTCCCTCGTCTTATTTTTATCCCTGATATATCTATAGAAGTTCTTCTTGTTATTTTTCACATCCCTGGCTAGATTTAGTTCTGCCTGGGCTTTCGCTTGCCTGATCAGGTTTCTGGTGACTCGGACAGCTTCTCTGTATTCTTCCCAGTCTACCTTTCCCTGCTTCCACCCTCTATAGGCCTCCTTTTTGGTCCTGAGTTTGTCCAGCAGTTCCTTGTTCATCCACGCCGGCCTACTGGCTATTTTGCCCGATTTCTTCTTTTTTGGGATGCACCTCTCCTGAGCTTGGAGGAGGCAATCCTTAAATACCACCCAGCTTTTTTGGGCCCCTCTCCCTTCCAGTTCTTTTTCCCACGCTACCTTACCAATCAGATCTCTCAGGAGATCAAAGTCTGCTCTTTTGAAGTCCAGGGTAGCCAGCTTGCTGCGCACCCTCCTTGCTGCCTTATGAATCTTGAATTCTATCATCTCATGGTCACTGCAGCCGAGGCTACCCTTGAACATAATAAATTCTTCCCTGGGACAGTGGCAGAGAGGAGGAGGTCTGGATGGGCTGAATGCCCGTTGTCCCGGCTGCTGCCGGAGCACTGAAGGACAAACCCCATCCACTCAAATTATAACCCGAGTTAAAGCAGATGACTCACATCCCACAGACGAAGCCTGTGGGTAGCACACTCCAGTCCTTCATTCTGCTCTTCAGCAGCCTAACGGGGACATGTGGCCTTGGGCTCTGAGCAACACAGCTCTTGCCACAACATGTTTACGCTACCGTTAAAACCACTATGTTTTTCTCCTGTCGTCCCTCTCTCCTCTTCGCTCCAGCAGCAGCCCAGGCAGTCACGGACTCTGTGCAGCCCCACCGCCTTTCGGGGTTTTCCAGCCAGGAGTCTGAGGGAAAATACACGGTTCTTTTCCCAGCACCCAGCGGAGAGGGCACCCTGCCCCACGGGAGCCCCACACCCGGCACACAGGGATGCAGGACAGCCCCCAGAACACAGCCCCGCAGGGTACCCCACTGGCAGGCAACGCAAACCCCTTTCCACTCATCGATACATTCATTCCCAACACCTGCCCAAACAGCTCCATCCCCAAATAGAATCATAGAACTGTCTGGGTTGGAAGGGACCTTTAAGATTATCCAGTCCAACCATCAACCTAACTCTGATAAAAACCATCACTAACCAAGGTCTCTAAGCTCTATGTCAACCCGGCTTTTGAATCCCTCCAGGGATGGTGCCTCAACCCCTTCCCTGGGCAGCCCATTCCAAGGCTTAAGAACCCTTTCTGTGTAAACATTTTCCCCAATATCCATCCTAAACCTGCCCTGGAGCAACTTGAGGCCGTTCCCTCTTGTCCCATCACCTGTGACTTGGGAGAAGAGACCGACCCCCCCGGCTACACTCTCCTTTCAGGGAGTTGGAGAGAGTGAGAAGGTCTCCCCTTAATAAGGGAGACCTAATTATGCTTAATAATCGCACAGAGACATCATTTTAGCTAAAGGAAACGTCTGCCTTCCTAACTCAGGAGAGATGGACTTACTGCTAACCGGGAAGAATTTTTTTAAGGGCTGATGATATTTCACTGGTAGGGGAGGCTGGGTGGAGGGCAATGAGCAACAACAGAGATGATCCGAAAGGTCCCTTCCAACCGAGGCAATTCTGTGACTCTGTATAAAGCTGCCTCCTGAAGTTTCTTTCGAGTATTCCAAAAGCCTAACCCTTCTCTAGTTCCCACCCTCCTGTGAAATAAAGCAGTGCTAAAGCTGGGGTCTGTGTGACCACAACCCCTGCCTCTGTGCCATCAGAAAAACAAACCCAACACCTTTGTCACTGCTGATAATTGGTTATTAACAAGGAACAGGAACTTTTGTTTGCCACACGCGCCTGGGTGCATATGCACATGGTAAGTATTGCCACAGCAGCTTTAATCTGCCCAACACTGCTAATTATAGCACTGGCTGCGGCAGCGACCTCAGCACGTTGGGAGTCACCAAGCAAAAATCCCATATTCACACCATGGGGTTTCTGTTTCCATCTTCACCCGGGCCAACGCACACACACCAACCTACGCCCCACCTTAAGGCAGAAATACCGCTTTTCTGCCATGTTCCCAGGCCTGACATGGGGTCTGCGCCAAACGTAGCCGTGATGCAGAGGGGGAAGCAGCTGGGGAGGAGGGAGATTTAAATCACAGTCACTTCGAGCGAAACATGGAAAGCCTTTCCCTTCCGGAGCGGCGTTCGGGAGCTGCAGCCTCCCCGGCTGCCCTGACAAAGCCCAGAGCGCCGTCTCATTCCCAGCCAGCCAAACTCATCAAAGAGGCTCTGGGGCATGAGGTAATCATCTTCCAGTTCATGTCACTACATAATTATTTTGTTAGGAGCCGAGCAGCCTGGGCAGAACCAAAACTCTTTGGCGTTGCAGTGAATTTCCCCGCTGTTGCAAGCCTTTCCCATGTTCTCAGAGACTACCAAGCCGCGATCAATCCCCTGGAGCTCTGCTCAGCTACGCCCAGGGGTGGCTTCCCATGGGCTTGAGCCAGAGCCACAGGCAAAATATTTCCTTGATGCCAAATTGCTGAAATCCACCATGTTTTTCCATCCACTTGATTATATTTATACTTTAATAATACTTTTCTATAACTTGATTGTATTATAGTTATATTTAATCCTACAGCAGTCTCAGGTTTATGAAGGGTTAACCGGTGCCCAACAGCCAGCCAGTGGCACTGCTCGGAAAATTTTACTCATGTGTGGTGTGTCACACTTCCACACGATTTACACGTGGCCTCAGTTGAGTCCGCCGTCCCCAGAAACGGCAACCTTTGTCACCCTCCTTCGGCACATCCCCGCAAGGGAGCCCTTCAGTTATTAAATATTACAGGTAACTGTCTCCCGGCAGCAGCAGGGGGTTTGGAAAGGAGCCTGGAGCTGCTACACCCCCTGCAGAAGGCATCACAGACCACAAAAGGCCTCCCCCTGACTCATCACATCCCCTCTGGGCAGCCGCAGAGGAACCCGTGCGGTTGCCATGGGCCACAGAGGGCAAGGACTGGGGTCCCCAGGGCCACCAGGGATCAGCTAAAGCCACCTCCCCACCGGGAGCCGTGCCCGGGCTGCAGGGGGAGGCAGGGAAAAGCCAGTGGACCATTCTAGACTCATCTTGAGGAAAGTTAAAAAACAAACACCCAAAAAAACTCCCCGCAGAAGTGACGTGATCCTTCAAGAAAAAACGTCCTTCCTCATCGCTCACAAAATCATTTCTCTCACAGAATTCCTGAAGCTCATACTGTATTCATTCAATAAATACTCCATTGAGGAAATGTATGGAAATACTGTGGAAACAGACGCCACATTGTCCTGCCTCCTTTTCCTCAGTCCTTGGCATTGAGGACAGCCCAGCAGAAGAGGAACCGAAGGCAACGTGGTAGGGACAGCACTGGGAAACTAAGTCCTCGTTTAAACATACGTTGCCACCATGCCATTTGTTGGAGTTTTGTTATCAGCAAAGCAAATAGGAAGAAAACTCTACGGAGCCAAATACACGCATCTTTTTTTAGACTTCTGGAAAGCTGCACAAACGATGGCATCTGACATTCCTCCCGTTGCGTGGGCCTGACTCAAACCCAGGAACGGAGGCTGCCCCTTCCTGAGCTGACACCACCCACCACAAGGACCAGACCTAAATGTCTCAGCTTCCACTCCCGAAAAAGGACAGAGGTTCCAGAAAAATGACTGTACGGCTTGGCACAGGGACCCAGAGCTTGTGCCAGTGTAAGTCAGGACAGCAGCGCTCCGGTCTCTAATGCATTGACACAAACTCGGGTCTTGACTCCATACTCTCTCTCATGTGACAGGTATCGCTGCAAACTCCTCGCTTAACCATTTCCACCGACATTCTCGCTCCTTCTTAGTCCTCTGTGAGAACAGGAAAATATAGCTGGAATCCCTTTGGATTGACTCACTAAAAAGATGCCACGTCTTTCTTCTGGCAGCCCCGCTCGCATATCCGTGCTTAGAAAATGTTTACAGAAAAGCATAATCTCTGCAGCGGTAAATGGAGTTATTTTCTACCACGGAGTCTATTTGAAAAACTCATTTTAGCATCAGAGAAATTAAAAAATATTGTTCTTCAACGTCCTTCCAGAGTTTTCATCCTATCTGAAACATATACCATTTTGTGGTTTTTAAAAAGAAAAAAAAGAAGGGAGTGGCCAATAGCCAGGGCACCACAACTTTAGAGGACAGGAGAAAGGCAACATGCAAAGATGTTTTTGTGATTAAAGCCATGTTTTACCCAAATCTGCAGTCGCTAGCAGGTTCTAGCTTCAGTCTGCAATGCAGAGGGCAGGGATATTTTCCTAACAACCAGGACAATTCATGACCAAAAAAACCCCAACCCTTTTCCATCTAAATCCAAAGGGTTTCCCCAGTCTGCTTTTACCCCACAATCAGGAGAGCGGTAGAAACCCGACCATAGAAGGCACAAACAGAAGACTCCTGGCCAGGACAGACCAGACACAGATTTATGGAGGGCATGAAGAGGAGGAGAGCTGTCCTTCCTCCCCTCTGCCCTCACCATGGCATTCCTGCTGTATGTCTGCTCCACGTGGCAGAGGAGTGGCGGCACCTCCTTGAGTGTCCCTGTTTTAGCCTTTCTTCTCCTGTCAGCACTGCCGGCTCCACCCCTGAGGGAACCACCATCTCCCACCCCCAGACACACGCTGCCGATGCCGGGTGCCCCTTCCCCTGACCTGCCACATCCACAGTACCTTCCACAAGCCAACACCAACCTTCCTGCAGACCGGCCCTTCTATTTTCCTTTTAGACCTAGGTCATAATCCAGACATTTAATTCTCCACTCAGTCTTCTGAGGTAAAACACCCAACTGTAGGGGTTCTGCTGCTATCGCCACCATCACCTGAGTGCTCGGAGAGCAGCCGAGAACACAGCACTGCAAACTCCTGGTGATTTATCTGAGACCCTGCAACACTGGGGAGGAAAACAAAATCATAGAATCATAGAGTTGTCTAGGTTGGAAAGGACCTTTAAGATCATCAAGTCCAACCATCCACCTAATTCCAATAAAAACCATCACTAAACCATGTCTCTAAGCACTATGCCTACCCATCTTTTAAATACCTCCAGGGATGGTGCCTCAACCACTTCCCTGGGCAGCCCATTCCAAGGCTTAAGAACCCTTTCAGTGTAAACACTTTTCCTAATATCCAATCTGAACCTCCCCTGGAGCAACCTGAGGCCGTTTCCTCTTGTCCCATCGCCTGTGACTTGGGAGAAGAGACCGACCCCCCCCGGCTACACCCTCCTTTCAGGGAGTTGTAGAGAGCGAGAAGGTCTGCCCTCAGCCTCCTTTTCTCCAGGCTGAACACCCCCAGCTCCCTCAGCCGCTCCTTACAAGACTTCACCGTCTTATGTGAAGAGTGACGCCAGAAAATGGCTTCACATTTCTAAAACCAAATCATCTCTTTAACCAGAGACCTTCTGACAGTGTCCAGCAACTGCTGTCCCCGGCGCTTAAACACTAGCTTAAACACAAGCACAGGCTCTTGTCAGCCTTCCCCAAGACCAGGGTCTAGGAGCCATCCACGGACTTTTCGTCACGCACATGACATTATGGCTGCCCACCATACCCAAAGAGCTCTGCCCCCGAGACTACACATGTGCAGCTGTTGGCTGTAAGACAGGTGTAAACTTTCTTGAGAAGAGTCGTCTTCTTTCTCTGTAGAGCCGCCTTCTCTACAGAGAAAACTTTCTTGACGTCAGAACTGCTCTATGAAACTCTGCAGACTGTTCAGAATAATCTCAGACTTAAGCCTTTTACTCAACTAAATGGGAAATTGGGAAATTCATGTCACTCACCCCGTTTTCCCTTGGTGGCCATACCCAAACACACAAACTCCCAGGCATCTCCACATCCTGCTTTCAAGGCACTCTTGGCCATTGTTATTATCCATTCTGATGTCCATGAAATAAACACAGACAAAGCCACGATCACTGCAATTTAAAGCAGCTGCAGTTTTTATTCCAACTTTAAACATCAGGAAATCATACTGGGACAACATGTGGCTCAGCCTGTCTGTGCCAGAGATTGGGCGGTATTAATGTCACCTTCATCGCATCAGTTGCTGCCACTGGAGCAAAAATTCCAAAGTCAAGTCACCTCTCCAGCTCCTTCACTGCAAATAAAACATTCAGGAACTATTTAAGTTTTCTCTTAGAGGGAGTGAAAAAAGAAGGTTTGTTTGCATAGTGGTTTTCTTCTATTTTCTGGAACGCACTCGGAGTCTGTGACGGCAAAGCCACAAAGCTTTTCCCAGATCACAAATTAATTTAGGTATATAAAAATATTACCAGGAACTTCCTTCATTGGTAAATAAAGGTAATATAATTCCCAAACCATACAAAATAAGCACCTGGACCTCACAGCTCCAGGGAGCTGGAGAACTGGGGGAGAAAGGGTCCGTCACATGTTTTCTACACACATATATTTTTGGCCGGCAGTGAATCTCGGTGACCATCATCACTTCTTGCCACGTGCTCCTCAGGCTCTGTAACCCCAACCTCAGCTCTGCCTTCACAAGTCAGGGGTAGCAGAGCACGGGACCCACCAACGCCACCAGTGCAGAGAGTCGCAAGAGTCTCGTGAGAAGAGAATTCACCTGTGTATGACTGGAGACCCCTGAATTCCCCAACTGCCTCCTGCCTCTGTGGGTGCTTATAAACCCCCAACACATCAGCGTGGGTCTCTTTCTAATTAGACACCACTAAGGACATCACCTGAGACCCATCTGCAGACCCACTGTTAGCTCCCACCCCTTTCTCTTCAAAGCTACCTTTTATATATATATATATATATAACCAGGCGCACAGCACACTTCTCCGGACACTTCACTCCAGTTCCTCCCATCTCTCCTGAGATTCTTCCCAGAACGTAGAAGAGACTCCCAGGGTCAAACCACAAGTCTGTTCAGCCCAAGCGCCCGTCTCCAGCGATGGTCAAGGCCCAACATCTGAACAGACCAAGTACTGGGCACTCGTGTACCCTTCCCAGCCCACACAATCTGAGCCTTGGGGCTTGAAAAGCCAAAATTAATGCCTTTGCATTGGACCAGCCCTTGATGGACTTTTATCTCATGAATTTGTGCAATCATATTTTCCATCCACACCTGGGACATGGAGTTCCACAAGTTATTTCCATCTCATGTGAAGGCCCACCTTCTTCTGTCTGGTTTGAACTTGTCTCCTGAGAGATCTCCAATCTTTCCCTCCGCTCTCCCTGGAATCTCTCCAGCGCCCCAAATCAGCGTTCCCCAGGATGCCTACCTGGGGCTGTGAAGATTACCGGAATGCTTTCTCACTGCTTACAGAAAATGTTTCTGTGTATACATTCGAGTACAGCATCTGCCTTCTTCTTCAAGCACCACAGTATTACTTACAAGATTTCACCTTTTTGTATCTTTAAACCATCACCCACCCCCTCACACCCCCCCTTTCCTGCAGGACTGCTGCCTCTCTTTGTTCCCCACCCAGTAAATGAGTAAATCTCTCGTCCCTATACAAGAGCAGAGCTCTGAAGCTGCCCTGGTGAATCACACTCCTTTTTTCCCCCTATTAATTTCCTGTATTGCCAAAACGAGTTCAAACTCTAATCCTCCCTCCCAGCATCCCTGCCTCCCCTTCGCTAATCCAATAAGTGTTCTCCCTTTTTCATCCGCGTCCGTCCTGCTGAACAGTACAGTTTCAGGGCAACCCATTTCCAGTTTGAGAGTGAACCACTTAGAGCTACTTTGTGGAGATTACTTTCCATCCAGCCACAAAGGCATTTAATCAGAGCTCCCTGCTGTCCCCGCTGGCTCGTCAGAGTGCCACACCAGACCATCAAAAGCCTTACTAAAGGCAAAACAGAACCATATCCTGCTGCTTCTCCACCTACAGTCCCTGCCAGCCCGTGGTGGAACACATTTTATTTGCAGGTTTTCAGCCTTCCAGAACCTCTCCCTTCACTCATGCTCTCCAAGCTCCACCAGCAGTTTTAAAATTATTTCAGTCAATGCTCTAAATATTTTACAGGCAATTTTATCAACATCTACTTTCCAAAAGCACTCTTTAGCCTGTCCCTCCCCTTTTGTTGCCTTAATTCTTAACCCTTTTTTTCCCATGGCAGTCCATCGATCCTCCTATTGAAGACTGAACCCCTGCTGCCCCCAGCATTGCTGGCCAATGCCCCTCTCATCACAGCCAGTAGCATGGCACACCCCTCGCTGGCTTTCTCGCTGTCAATATGAGACTTAAAAATCATGCCTTGTTACTCTTCAGATTCCTTCCCGCTCATGGTTTGGTCTTGCCAGTTTTGTCCTTTTTCCACCCATGCTACTCCTGTAAGCTCAACCTTTGTCATCTGATCGCATTTTCACTTTATACACATAGTTTTCCTTTATTCTGTTGGGTTTTGGCCAGTGATAAGATCGTGTTTAGTTACTTTATTTCTTACCCTTCTGCTACGTCAGGGTAACGTGTACTTATCCCTTTAATATGAATCCCTCAAGAGCTTTCTCCGTTTGCTTCCCTTCCTTCTGGTTTCTGATAACATCTTACCTCCCAATTCCTGTTGTTTATTGGCATCATATTTTTTTTCACCAAATTCAGAGTCTTTACTTTGTTTTTCTCTCTCCCCCCTTTCCTGAAAGCTGTAAGGCCCCTCCAGTTCACAGCAGCAGCAGGGAACCCCACACTGGTGTATGTAATATCCCCTCCTTTGTAAAAGCAGCCCCACTGCCACCATTTCTGCTACGAGTGAGGTGTTGGAGCGTGTCCAGAAAAGGGCAACTGAGCTGGTGAGGGGTCTGGAAATCAAGGAGAAGAGTCTGGAGAACTTCTGAGGAGTGGCTGAGGGAGCTGAGGGTGTTCAGCCTGGAGAAAAGGAGGCTGAGGGGAGACCTTCTCGCTCTCTATAGCTCCCTGAAAGGAGGGTGTAGCCAGGGGGGGTCGGTCTCTTCTCCCAAGGAACAGGCGATGGGACAAGAGGAAACAGCCTCAAGTTGCTCCAGGGGAGGTTCAGATTGGATATTAGGAAAAATGTTTATACTGAAAGGGTTCTTAAGCCTTGGAATGGGCTGCCCAGGGAAGGGGTTGAGGCACCATCCCTGGAGGGATTTAAAAGCCAGGTTGACATAGAGCTTAGAGACATGGGTTAGTGATGGGTTTTATCAGAGTTAGGTTGATGGTTGGACTAGATGATCTGAAAGATCCCTTCCAACCCAGACAGTTCTATGATTCTAAGATTCTGGAATAAGGTATGCAGAGGCAACTCAAGGTTAGCAAAAGGGACCGGCGTACTCAGGCCGTTCATTCCCATTTAGCTGTTACTGAAACACGTTACTAAAACAGAAAGCTGTTACTAAACACGCCTTCTGGAAAAAGCAGGTTTTCCGCTGTCTGTATGGATGATCACTGCATGTCAGAGCTTGACAGACATTCTCACAAACTCTCTCATGTTTCGCAAATCCTACCTGAGCATTTACCACGCTCTCGCTCATTACCTCTGTTAACAACTAACGTTTACTCCTCTCTGGAAGTACAGAAAAGCAATGCAAAGTCATAAATGCATACAAGTATCTCGCAGGGAACGCAAGCTACGCATGCTCTTGTAAACCAGATTCTTCAGTTCACAAAGCAGTTCTCGCTCACCATGCCTTAAACATGTTATGGTGTACCTTAAACACCAAAATCTCTAACTAAATCTCATCTTTAAGAATTAAAAGCGTTCACACAGTTGGGTAAATGACACCTTATTACACGTGAAAGCTTTTCTTAAAACTGATTAGATGCTACTTACTCCTTCCAAATCATTCTAGCACCAGCAAGGAAAAGGGACTTTTGAGAAGCTCTGGCCGTTAAGGTGTAAGGTTCCTCACACACTGGCACACACTGCAGTCTCTGGGTAGCAAACCCTGTAGGACCGCACTTCTTGCCAATTCAGACTACACCTTTAGTTATCAAGGACTGGATAACAACGCATGGCAAGAGTCACCCTTCACTGTAATCACTGAGAATCAAGCCACCCATGCATAAAATTTAACTTTCCTGTCTTTTTTGTTGCTGCTGTTGCTGACCCAGAAAACCCAACAGCTCAGATTGCACATGAGCCATTGTCACCTTCCGCAGCCACTTCCAATCAGGGTGAGGATCTCCCCGACACTGCATCCCCACAGAAAATGTGTCAAGGCTCGATTCGGGGCACAGACACAGCTTCACTTCGAGCTTTGTGTGTTTCTGGAGTTGGCTGCAGACAACGGCAACCTGTTCCCTCCTGGTGACGCACTGCGTTTTATTTTTTTTTGGTTGTACTTGCTCACACGCAGTTTACCTGGAGCAGCAACATCCTGCCTGCAGACGTTCAGTGCATCTCTTTTCACTACATTTAATCTAATTCATTTAATTTCTGTACCAAAACATTGGTCTTAAACAGCATCCCTTGCTGCAGTACATTCGGATCCTGGAATATTGAGCGAAGCACTTGTTTAGATGCGTGGGCACGCACGCTTCTTCCCTCACTCCAAAGAAGACAAACTAGCCAGTTATTGATAAATGTTTCTTTCCCTCTGCGATATGAAAGGCGCGATACAGGTGTGACCCAACCTCCACGGCTAAAGCCTTTCTCTAGTGGACAGTTTCCCAAGAATCACCCAGATATCAAAATTCCCCTGCCAGTAACATTAAACCAGTGCATGTTTTATCACCCACCAGAGGGCAAGCACTCGATTTCTTATATAAAGCAAGAGTTATGTTATATAAAGAAAAAATAACTGTGTCTCCAACCTAACAAGCTCCTATTACGGAGCTAACTGAGAAATTTGGAGCAGTCCATGGACTATACCGAGCTGAGCTGGAGAACCAGAGCCCATCCTTCACTTCAGGGAACTGCACAGCCCTTTGCCAGCCGGGTAGGTAACGGCTCTGACGCTCAGACGCTGGGCTGCACTAACAGAACCCGTGTCCTCAGCCTGCCCTCTGTCCCCGGCACCCAAATCCCCGGCTCTGCACCCATCTCAGTCTCACCGGCACAAACATTTGCAAACCCAACCAGGGAACCCGTCTGCCTAAAAAAAACACTCAGCAAAAATAAAAACTTTGTTTTTCAGTTGGATCAGTTTCTCAAAGCAGTTAATCCCTTGCTTTTGCTGTCCTCATGCAAGGAAAAATACAGAACATAATTGAGCCAGCTTAGGCAACAGGGCCGCTGAATGTGCGGCCTCCCCAGGGCAGGCAGTTCCAGCTCCCTGGATATCAACAGCTTCAGCTACACCCTGCTCCTCTCTTAATGCTTATTCCGCACAGACACACGGTAATAAAAGTCATCAAACTCCTGTGCAGCACAGGAACAGTAATACCACTGTATCAGCCCCTCCATGTAACCTAACGGGCCCAAGTGACAGATAAAGCAATGTTTTCTGGGCACTAATATATGCAGCAATGATGTCATTTAAAGATTTTGTGTGCCCGGAGATATGTTTGGGGTTTTTCCTTCAGCTGCAACAGCTGCCCTGAAGAAAACCTCCCCCAGTTCTTCCTTCTCATTCTTAGACCAACACAGCTACAACAATTCTGCTACATGTTTTATCTTGAGGTTGTTTTGTTCTTCAGTGAAGAATTTAGAGCTTTAGAGTCTTATTCTGACAAATTCTGCTTTCTCTCCGAGTAACTATTCACAACTGACCACTCCTGTAGCACCTTCAGACACTCGCCTTCAACACTGCACCCTCTGTCACAGAGCAGCTCCCTCGCTGCTGGCCCGCATCGCTTTTGCTTATGTATTTGTTCACAGAGAGAAAATAAATAACAAATAAATGCTCAGATGATCAGCACCCTTTTTTTTTCCTGTTCCATTTATCAAGTAAAACAGCTCAGAAAATTCAAATGTATGTTTAAAAGACAGGAAAAAAGATTAAAAATCAACAAGAAATCCATGCACTTCAAGTATAGTATATTCTGATAGCATTTCTCCTTTTCTCTCCCTGTATCCAGCCTGACAGAGTATCCATACCTGTTCCTGGACTCCCCCCACTCCCTCCGACTTAAGGAACTCCCAGTGCCAAGCATCGTCCTGTGTGCTGTGATACAGACCTCCACACACCTTCCCGTGCCTGGAACTACCAGTTGCTGGTCTGTTTTATAATGTTGGGAAGGACAACAGACAGGTTGAAACTCAGGCAAGGCTCACTGAACTTCATGTTAAGCAGAAGAGAAGCAGGAAATAGAAGTCAGTATGGATAGTGGAAGAAAAGGAGAGGGACTCTATCAGGGACCGTAGTGATAGGACGAGGGGTAAGGGCTTTAAACTGAAAGAGGGGAGATTGAGATTAGATCTGGGGAAGAAGTTCTTTGCTGTGAGGGTGGTGAGAGCCTGGCCCAGGTTGCCCAGAGAAGCTGTGGCTGCCCCATCCCTGGAGGGGTTCAAGGCCAGGTTGGACGGGTCTTGGAGCAACCTGGTCTGGTGGGAGGTGTCCCTGCCCAGGGCAGGGGGTGGCACTGGGTGGGCTTTAAAGGTCCCTTCCAACCCCAACTATTCTATGATTCTAGGACAGCACCTCTCCCGCTATTTTTCTGGTGGCCCCGCAGCATTGACTGACTCCTGGTACTTCCTGGCTCCTCAGAAACCCCGCAGCCATCACATTTGCTACTGTCCGATCATTTTCAGAGTTTACAACACGGTAACACCCCCATGCACTCACTCGGGATCCCGCTCAGCCACACACCTGCACGCAGAGCCAGCAGAGTACAGGATTTTCCCGTAAGTGACTCCTTCTTGGGAAAATAAAGTTCCTATTTTAGTACTGTTTACAGGCTGTGATATTTTGAGAGCAACACAATATTTGTGGGGGGAGACAAATCTAAATCCTCCCGGGCCAGCTCCATTCTCTTACCTTTCTCGAAGACCATTTCCCTGCTCAAGATGGTCTGGTTGTCCCTGACCACTTCTCCCCTCACGGTGACCTGCGCCGGGCTGTCCGGCAGCAGGGCTACCCCAACGCTCAGGTTTGCTCCGGGCCTGATGTTCCAAGGAACTGCCACCAGGAACGTCGGTCTGGAAAATCCAAAGGGGCAGAGGGAGAAAGGGCAGGGAGTGAGAGAGAATCCAAAAAAAAAAAAAAAAAAAAAAAAAAAAAGTAACAAGGTAGGATGCAAGTTACAAAGCTCTTCCCTTGCGCTGCGCTGGGGAGGCTGGAAGTGATGCTCGCCCGCCGGGGGCTACCCAGCGCCCCCCGGCTCAGCCGGCCGGGGGAAGGCAGCCCCGCTCCGCCCGGGGACCCGCCGGGGAAGCCCCGCTCAGCGTCCGTGCCGGGCGGGGAGGGGATGCGCGGCGCCCCGCGGACCCGCCCGCCCCCGGCCCGGCGTACCCGGCCGCCGCGGAGCTGCAGAGGAGGAGGAGGAGGAGGAGGAGGAGGAGGAAGGGGACGCCGCCGAGGGTCCGCGCCATGGCGCTCCGCGTCCGCCGCTGTGCGCAGGGCCGGGAGCGGGGCCGGGAGCGGGGCCGGGAGCGGGAGGCGCCTCGTCGGGCGGGGGAGGGAGGGAAGGGAGAGGCCGCCGCTGCCCCAGCGCCAGGAGAGCTCCGCGGGGGCGTTCCCGGGGCCGGCCCGGGGCGGGGGTGGGAGAACCGGGGCGGGGGGGGCGGCCAAGCAGCGAGATACACACGCATCCGCAGCCGTATCCATCTCTGCCCCCCCGACACCCCGCGCCTCGGGGCCGATGCGGCCGGGGAGCAGGGGGGATTCTCGGAGAACTCAACGTCCTACAAAACCCACCCCCCGGGAGGAACGTTCTCCGCCCGTAGCGCGGGGCGCGGCGGGGTCTGATCCCGGGAACAGAGCTGGGAGAGGCTCGGGGAGTCCCCCCGGGTCCCCCCTGGCAGGGGGCTGGGGCTCGGGGGCGAGCCGGGAAGGGGTCTGCCTCTGAACGGGGAGAATGGTGCTGGCGGAAATTCGAGGAGCCTTGTAGCTGCTTGAGCGTGAACCGATTGGTAACGTGGCTCCGGACTGTCCTCTGTGCCCAGCATCTGTAAAATAAGGTCATACGTGTGCATCTTAACCACTTTCAGACGCCAAAAAGTGCCCTGGAGCAGCCCGGGTGAGATTCTGCCCCTTTAGCCGGTCCGTTGTAACTGTGCAGACTGGACACATCTAATGATGATTTGACTCATCTGAATTCTTTCATCCCTGCACGAGTCTCATACGTTTAGAAATTCCACCCAGTTCTTGGAAGTCCTGTCTCTGCAGAAGCGCTGGGCTGGCACCTCTGCACCGGGTCACCCAGAAAAAACATAGTCACATTGTGTTATATCGGTTATAGCCCTGAATGGAAGCATCACGTTTCGTTCTGATGAACGTATGAGCAGTAACTGTACATCCACACTGTGCTCCAGCAGCGTCCCAGGCAGTCACGCAGCCTCTTCACGTCTTTTAGATTTGCTTGTGTAAGTGTTCGTGCCTCTGCTGGCTCTTTGTGGGGCGCGGGTGGCTGCAGTGACCGGAGGGAGGGTGTATCCTGTGCGGGGTGTATCCTGCTGCCTGACGGTCAGTCTCGGCTGCTCCTCACCTCCAAAAGGTGCACAACGAGGAAAAGTGGGGGAGGTGTTTGCTGCTGTTATTTGTAAGCCCTTAACTCGCTGCTTGTGAGAAACGGGCAGGGAAGATGAACAGTCACTGCCACTGCTCTTCTCGGAGATAGTGGGGAAAAGCACTTACCCCCCCAGCGCCCCAGCCTCGGGGGGTAAAGCTGCTCATAGCTTACGGTTCTCCGGTCCCTGGCACTGGCATGCCACCGCTCCTGTCACTACCAAACACCTCCCTCATTCTCCCAAACACAGGCGCTACACCCAAACTTTCTATGGGGTAGGGTCCGTGCTACCCCCCAAACCGCACCTCGAATGCCAGAGAGCACCGGCCGGCCAGGGCGAAGCCATGCCGTGCTCAGCCTGAGGGCAGAGACAATCAGCTCCCAGTCCCAAGAACATTTGCTGGCACCGTTTAATTCATTAGCATGGATGTAGCCCAAAAGGCCATTAGGGAAAGCGTTTGCACATGTCACAGATTTTGCCCATTCTGCAACACTGTTGTGGACTCCCTCTTCCCTTTTGGTTTTTCCTAAAGGCTTGTTATTTAAAGATATTTTTTAATATCTATTTGATCTCTTCTTCTACAATAATACCAATAAAGAACTCCTATAGCGGGAAGTAAGAGAAGCCTCTTCAGCTGCCCCAAGCCAGCGAAGGGGATGCTCTGGTGACACAGTTTGGGGGTAAATCAGGTTATCGCCGGGTTCGGCGTGCCGGCCAGGGCAGCTGGCTGAAAAATCCCTCACCATTCAATTCGTACTTTTCAGACCTAAGCAAGCATTACCGGACTCAAGTTCTACACCCGTCTGTGATATGTCACCGTAAGGAAAATCCCACTTTTCCCACCTTCACTGCTCCCCAGGAACCTAATTTTGCTAATCCTTCACGGTCCTTTACAACCAGAGCCTGCAAAGGCTGTGAAAGTCATCTACGGCACCGGCTGCAGCCTCCAGCCGCTCACAGCTACACTGCTCCCTGTTCCTGTAAAACTGGCTTTGAGTCTAGCCAGAAGATATGTATCAGCATCAGCTGAAATCACACCTCTGAGCTGCAGCCTAGGTACACTCTCGGTAAAGATGTGTGTAAGTCAATACAGAGATCTGGAATAGTTCCTGAATGGTTCCAGAAAGCACCTTCTGCCTCGGTAAATACGAAGGGTGGCAGCACCCGGCGTGCGCTGCTGCTTGTGTGAAGGTTGGCTGGAAGCAAACACCTGCACAGCAAGGGCTGCTTTTTCCAATATCACATGTAGAAAACAGTACCCTCCGGGTAAATGTGAAAACCTGGGCTACGGCAGCTAAAATACTGGGGGAAAATCTCCACCGTGCTTGACTCAAACGGTCAATGCCCCGTCCTGTTTTTAGCATCAGAGGGATAGCTTGGCCGCTCAGACGCTCCGTGGATGCAGCAGGCGCTCGGCCAGGCTGTGCTACAAACAAAGCCTCTTTCCATGGAATGAGGCAAATTTCGGGGAAATCTGAAGAGCTATGCTGTGTGGAAATTCGAACTAGAGGATCGCTATAGTCTCTTTCCAGCACAATATTCTGTCGTCTCCCAAGCTCAGCCGGTTGCCTTATGCATCACTGAACTCAAGGCCTGCAACAAAGCTCATTTAGGGGACAAATAAATCTTTTAATTAATCTCAGTAGGCTTTGGATGAGGTCCTAGCAGAAACTGTGATTCAGCAGCTCGTGGACCTAAGAAGGAAGCAAAAGTTTGTTTTATCACTTGCAGTGAGCGGAGCACAATTATAGTGAATACTAAAAATAGGTGGGTGGTAGCAGGAGATCCCGTGGTAGCAGGAGGGCACGTTCCTGGCTTGGATGTAAGCCCAAAGAACTGGCGTTTGCTGGAAAGTCCTGACAGGATGGTAGGACAGAAAGCTCTCCCAGAAGACACCACCTCTGATGCTGGTTCCGATGATGGAATCTGTCGAAACGTTTTACATTAGGCTGAGGAAGGGTGTGCCACGCACTGAAACTCGCCCTGAGCTACCAGGGTGGAGTTCCACGAAAATCTGGCCTACATTGCAATTAAGACCTTTTTTCCTGGCACCCGAAGACATCTCTCTTAGTAAATAATGTTGTTTGCAAATTCACTTCCAACTTGAACTGTTACTCCAGGCAGAGGGGGTAGGATTCACCTGGGCCAACGTGGACCCTGCAGTCTTCTACAATTAGTTCTTTACAGTCGCTGGAGAGATGACGGAGGGAAGCGGGCACTTTTCAGAGCAGATTTATGCGACTCATTAAGATACCAACACTTGAACGTTCAGACATTCAGAAGCGGCCTTCCAAATGAATCAACTGAATCCCATCCTAAAAGTATCAATTTCTTGATAGGGACTCGAGATAAGTATTTGAAACACATCTTGTTGTCGCCAGAGCACGTAAGATGACCATAGCTTAAGTGTTCTCATTGAGTAGTTAATGGATCAAACCTAAAGACAGACATTCATTTTGACAAGCTTTGGATCAGGGCCGGTTTGAAGGCATCAGCTTTTGTTTCTATTTGTTCACAGGCTGGCGTAAGAACAAGCAAGCAATGTCCAAATAGGAGAAAAGCTCCTTCGTTGTTAATATAGCTTAGAAAGAGCTTATTATCTTGGAATTATATGCTTATATTTTCATAATATTTTAATTTTTATCATTAAAATACCTGTACACATTTTAACCATACCCACAAAAATTAATGGGATCAAATATGTAAATAGTGTATTATTGCATTATATGCATTATTATATGTGTGCTTTGAAATAACCCAACAAAGTAAAGCACTGTCTTGTAGGAAACACATCAAATGTAGAAGGACATCATGCTTAAGGCTTCATGAGGTTTTGAGAGATTCACTTTTTAGAAATGAGATTCAGAAAGAAAGGGTTCTCACAGAACCACAATGAATTACTGCAAAATGACCCTATGTTTTTGTTCCTGATTTTATTATCCATGGCAGGTTTTCACGTGCAGCTGAATGTTCCAATTTCTGTTGCAGGTGTCCTCAGAGTAGACTCTTGGCTTTACAGAACTCACTGGCGCTGAAACCATTGCCTTGAGTGAGGTCAGGACTCAGTGAGGTCAGGTCCTCCACCTCCCTCAAATCTCCGTGACTTTGATCTGAAGAACTGAGTTTTCTTGCATTATTTGATGGGACTTTGATTGGTGTGCTGTATCTTATCAGATACCTATGAGCAGAACATTTCAGAAGCTCATGTAATGTCCTTTCTTATTGCAAAGTAGAAGTTATGCCTTAATTTTATTTTATTTTAGCATTTGTCTCTGGTTGTAAAACATTCAACCATACAGTTGGGGCATGTTAAAACAGGTCCCAACGTACTGTTTTCATGAAAGTGAGAAAAGTGAAAAAATTTTAAGTGTGCAGTGATGGCAGTTTGTCCTCAAAAACCTGTTTTCCTAGGGCGGTATTTGTTACAATCGTTTGTGATGGAATTCCCTTTACCAGGATTCATTAATCATTTTATCTTAGCCGCCCTTATTCCCTTTGCTCTCTGAGGGCTTCCAAAAGGTCAGTGCAACCCCTCCTCGCTGCAAATACTGCTGAAATGGCCAAGAAAAACCTCATTTTCATTAAACAATTTAATGTGCATTAACAGTTTTTCATTTTAAAGAAGGTGAGAATTCCCTGGAGATTCAATTGTCTTAAACCATAGCCTATAATTAAACTGTAAATTTAAATTACAGCTTTTATAAAGAGGAGTTTCTAAAGGCAGTGTTTCCTCGTGACATAGAGCAGTTTCTCACAGCACTCTGGAGTGCGTGCATTCGTACCTTGTAACTTCACTTCTAGTTAAGTACAGAAAAACTAGCAGATTTTTTAATGAATGTGTTTTTCTGTGATAGCTATTTATGACTTTCATCTACCCATAAAAATGGGATGTTAGTACAGCAGGCTGTTTTATGGAGCAGTGAGTCCCTGTAGGCAGAGGCAGCTTCCTTTCAAAGCAGACTGGCCTGAGAGCAATCCATCACGCAGACAAACCTAATTCCCTACATTTTCTAAACAAGTAAGTTGAGGCGTGGAGACAATGCCTTAAACCGAGAGACTGAAGACAGCGGCTTCCACGACGCCTTCGTGGGAAGAAAACAGCAGGTGCTGAAATATGGGAGAAAAGTGTAAAAAAGAACTAGTGGTCAGGCATTAAAGTCAATCAACTGCAGATCTGCAGTGTGGCACACAGGATCAAGAAGGGTTTCTTCCTGAGCACACTGCCAGGGAAAGCGGGGGCTGCTGCTTTTCACGGCTTCCCATCAAACCTGAATGCCTTTTCCAACATCTACACCACGGAATCAGGCTACAGAGAGGGGCAGCGTGATGAAATTCTGCACTCCATGGCACACAGAAGGGGACCTCCAGGCAACAGGGTGAAAATCCATGGGGTTGCTCTTGAGCTGAGGGACCAAAATCAGCCAGCGAGAGATGAACGTATCCCAGGGATCTGCTCCCAAGGAAATGGAACAGAATTGACAAGAGGGAAAGCAAAGCACCTAACAGTGGCAGAGACTGTACTATTTCAGTCCTGGTTTCCTCCATCTCGGCATGTCCAGAAAAGGTCAACACCAGAAAAAAGAAGACAAAATTAGAAGTAGTTGTTAAAATGAAAAGTTTTTGTAGGATGTGATCACTTGCAGGACAGGTTTTTTTTTTTTTCCTTCTAAAAATGAAAACCAAACTTTCTGCTTGGAAATTGTTCAAAAGCTAAAATTGTGACCACATTTAAGTTTAGCTTGTTTTTTTTTTTAAATCTAAAAAAAAAAAAAAAAAGGAGGAAAAACTCCCCTTTACTTTCCAACCAACTCCCCCGTGGTATCAAGAAGCAGCAGTTATTTGGAGCAGAGGCAGGCAGACATGAATTATGTAGGTAAAACTCCTCAGAACCTCCATCCCGTTTCCGATGACATCCATTTGACAGTCGATAACATGAGAGTCAACCTCGTGACACAAGTTGTCTCTTACAGAATCGGTTTCCGTAGGAGCTAAAAGGGCTTCTATAGACAGAAGCAATTAAGAATGATTTTAAAAGAAAATACATTCGCACTATTTATAAAGCTTGCCCAGAACTTTGTGCTTACTTTAGAGACAGGTAAATACCAGTTGTCTCTCCCTGAGGACTCACTCTTACCACATACTGCCTACAGCAGAGGAGGGAGGGTGAGGAGTCCCACCTCTGTGATTAAGAAGAACCTGAGTAACGGTTTCACGTTTCAAGTCACGAAATAACCCAAGGTCTAAATAAACTTAGCCCCTGAGTAATGTCACTATAGGATATTCATTCACCCTGTTCAAAAAGCGACTGTTTGTTCCATTGCCAACCACCCACAGCCGCAGTCAGTCCTGTTTATTTAAATGAAGAGGGTGTGGACCCAAAAGCTTCATGTTTCCAAACCTTACTGCAGCAACCGAATATTTGGAAACTGCTGTCACACGTCTGAAATATGTCCTATACTGGACAACTTCCTAAGGCCTCCTAGCCAAGCTTTTAGGCTAAAGATTCACTCTGTGATTTTTCTGACCGCTAACAGCAGTTCTGGGAGTTTCTTCTTTTCTTCTCATTTTGTTCCTTAGCAGTAATTTGCTTCAGATATTAAAAACCCCAAACAAACTGTATTTAAAACACCTAGTGCAGGTGATGTTTTTCATTCCCGAGAGGGTCGCAGGATCCCAGTACCACAGGGAAATGCAGGGGAGAGGACTTGGGAGCTCATCTAATGCAGCCTGCTGCTCAAAGCAGGGTCAGACAAGGTTACTCGGGGCTTTAGCCAGAAAGATCCTGAAAACCTCCAAGGACTGAGACTGCAAAACCTGATGGTGAGACGATACAGATCTCGGGAGTTTGCAATTACATTCTTTATTATGTCTGAAACAGCTGTTAAAGTTTTCCAACTGCACTTTTCTTACGCTTAGCTGCAACGCTCACATATTTTTATTTTAATTGAAATAACGTAACTCACAGCCAGGCTGCTATTTGAATGATTGCTGCCTTGATTCCTTTTCTGTGGTAAATAGAAATTGTGACACCAGGACAAACAGCTCTTATACACTGCGTAGTACAATAAAAATGAGCATTGGTGGTGAGGAGTGTGTGACAGCACGGTTTCAGCGCTGTCGGTAGGGCACGGCAGTACGGTGTGTGGGGCACTCTGGAAAGAGCTCCGAGCAAGCAGGTACAAGGATTATGTGACAGGCATCAGGACAGGATTCCATCCGGCTGAGATTCAGTGTGTCCATGGCCAGGCTGTCCCAAGAGCGACACTGAGCAACGCAGGTGTGTTGACACACAGTCAAACCAAGGTTTACTCCCTGGCATGGGTCACAAATAAAGTATAGATATACTTTACATCTGTCTTAAAAAATTCCAGCTCTTGAGCCTTGATGCTCCCCAGCAAATAAAAGGAAAAATGCCTGTAGAGTATTTAAAGAACATATGAAAGTTATGAAAGTCATCAGTTGCAGATGACTCCTCTGAGACAGCATAAGCACTGCTGTACGATCAGGTTCAGCTTCTTAGAACTTAACTGAACAGGGCCCATCTCCTTTTTTCCTTCTCCCTCCCTCTCCCTCTCTCTCTCTCTCTCTCTTCCTTTCCCTCTTTATTTCTCATTTGTTTTGTAATCATCCTACTTTATTTCTATGTAAAGTTTTTATGTACATCCTCTAAATGTAATAGCTGGGGATAGCTGCCAATATTTGCAAAACAAAAAACAGATTGGTTCTGTTTTGAAAATATTATAACTATCATAAATTTAGGCTTAATTTTGGAGCAGAGAGTAACAAATTAGAGACACAATTTTGGGCAAAATTGAAACAAATAACTTTAGTAAAAAGACACCACATTTACTCTTTCAAAGTTCAACATTTTTCAAATAAACATCAAAGGAGAAGCATCTTCATTGTTGCAACGTTTGTTTCTTTTTGCTCAGCACACCTCGATACCAAACATCTGAGAATCTTCCTATTTATGTCTTCCTTAGACACCTGCTGGTAAAAACTGGTACAGTCACCCTGTATTTCCCCAGGCAGTCTGAGGGGTCTCACACTGTCACGTACATTTTCAGGTTTCCTGCATTCACTGTTACGCAAGAGACTACCAGTTATTAAGTACCTAATTCACAGGTTCTTACCTTAACTGGAATATTGTCTTCCTTGAGCATAAAAAGGCACATTATCCTGTCCTGCGTGACAGGTTCCATCCAGCTTCCTGAGATCTCTGCAAAAATTATTTAGTTATTGACAAGAGAAATGTATTTGGGAAGGACTCTTTATCAGGGCCTGTAGTGATAGGACAAGGGGTAAGGGCTTTAAACTGAAAGAGGGGAGATTGAGATGAGATCTGGGGAAGAAATTCTTTGCTGTGAGGGTGGTGAGAGCCTGGCCCAGGTTGCCCAGAGAAGCTGTGGCTGCCCCATCCCTGGAGGGGTTCAAGGCCAGGGTGGACAGGGCTTGGAGCAACCTGGTCTGGTGGGAGATGTCCCTGCCCAGGGCAGGGGGTGGCACTGGATGGGCTTTAAGGTCCCTTCCAACCCAAACCATTCCATGATTCTGTGATTTTTCAGGATCTCTCACCTATTCTGCACAATGCAAGTTAGCACATATCAACACTTCGAAGATTCAGTGCTGCCATTCTTCCACATGAAAGCCGTGCTGCCAGCTGGGGAAAGTCCCAGTCTTCCTGCTGCCGAGGCCAACACCAGAAGCTGAACTGCGTGGAGTGCCTCTGATAAGAAATGCTGAGAAGAGTGGGCATGATGAACCTCTCCCCTCCCAACACAAACCCACGGGCACCGATAGCCGTGGCGACAGGGAGCCCCGAGGCGTTTGCAGCAGACAGAGAATTTCCAGACAAAAGAAAACACATTGTACTGCCAGAGTCACACCAACCCTTTCTGATTCGGTCAGCATCACCTTATGCATGATTTAGTGATGATTCTGTAGTCAGCCCTGCAGCAGAAGGACTGCACAGCTCCAGGCAGCCTAGTTGCTGTCCTTTCTGACTGTAACTTGTGATCTTGTGGGAAACTGGAGAAATTTTTTACTTGGATGCATACGCACATCTAATTTTCTTGTCCCAGTGATCTGATACCTTAACTTTATATTCCTCCATTTGGTAAATTATCAGTCTAAAACATGAATATCTTTGTTAGGCTCTAACAACATAAAAATGCTGTATAATGTACTGCATATAAGGAGACTTAGACAAATTTAAAAGTGGATATTTCAATCTTCACTCACTGAACTCTGCTTATGTTATTGCCAGTTATTTAAGAATAACCAGATGATTCTTATATTGTGAGTAGGAGCTGTATTTCTCTGCTCCTTTCTTCTGTTTATCTTGAAAAACAAGACTTCAAAAGTCATATTCTTGAAAAGGGCATAAATAAGTATTGGTATCTGGTAATAATAATAATAAAAAAGACTGATAAATCAGGTGGGAAACCAGAAACAAACAACTTTTAAATTATATCCTATATAAAATTTGATAACCTAACAGAAGAGACATCACCTTGCTCCGTGAGGGAATTCTGTGACTTAGGTTAGCACCACTGATGTATTTTTCCATGCTGCCTTCTTCATAGAATCATGGAATTGCCCAGGTTGGAAGGGACCTTTCATATCATCGAGTCCAACCATCAACCCAACACTGACAAAACCATCACTGACCCATGTCCCCCAGCAACACCTCTGCCTGGCTTTTAAATTCCAGGGATGGGGACTCCACCACTGTCCTGGGCAGCCTCGTCCAAGGCTTGACAACCCTTTGGGTGAAGAAATTTTTCCTAATATCCATCCTAAACCTCCCCTGGCAACCCTCAACATTTTTAGAGTTGAGGGCTGTTTCTTAGCATTAGTAGTGTTAAACAGATTAAAACATGAAATAAAACACAGACATCTTCCAGCATCATCACAGTGGTATCCCATCTGTGTGGCCGAATGAGAGCTCGCCCCAAGGAGCCCTGGCACTGGAGGGAACAAGCTGGAGTTTCTCTTAGACCAGGCACTCTGCGAGGGTTCTTTTCTCAGAGACTTCAGGCACTTCAGAGGAGAGAGAGCCATCTGCTGCTCTACATGAGATGTGCTGCAGCGCCTCTTTTTTTCTCGATTATGTGTAACATCAGGGTGGGATCTAGGGAAGGGAGTGCAAACCTTTGCTGTTCTCTGGATGACAAGGGCAGCGGGGTGCTGAGCTGCCCCCCACCTCCTCAGCCTAGCGCAGAGCACAGCGCTGAAAGTAACAGGTTGAATACAAACAACAGTCCTTTTCAGAAATAAAAAGAAATTAAGACAGAAAATGCTTTAAATACTTTCCATCAGGGCTGGATCACAAGTATGACCCACAGCCTGGCGGAACACAGCACAGGCAACAACAAGCATTGCCTCGTTTACATACACCTCTATAAAAAACCGCCTGTTTGCATACAGCTATTTACAAAGCCAGCCTCCAGCGAGTAAGGAATGATGTTCTTATCTGTTGTACAAAGGTCAGTGCTCCTCACACAATCCGAAATCTGCATTTATGGGTATTGCCTCTTGACTCAGGGGCTGTAGCCTTGCGATCAAGCTGCTTTTGGTGCAGCGTGTCGCTAAGGGAGGAAGATTCCCTCACCAGTCAGGGTCTGCAAGATCAGAGAAGGAGGCAGCAGGGCAGAGAAACCCACATTCTTTGCTATTGCAAGGTTTGTTGGCATTAACTCACACCGAGAGTGTAGGTAGATTTAAGATACAATTTACCTTAGTGAGAAGAAATTAGAGGTAAAAAAAGAGGAAGCCTAGGAGAAGTTTTGTGGATGGCTGCAGGCCATGAAGTCCCCTGTGCTCCCATGTTGTGATGAGGGGTGTCTAGTGAGAGCATGGGGTTCAGCCCATGGATGGAAGGGATGATACTCCCCACCCCGTGCAGCACATCAGTCCTGGCCCATGCACCCCCAGGCCGCCTTCCTCCTGGGCTGGATGCTGGCGCATGGGGGTCTCTCTCTGGTGGTACATACAGGAATGCAGAGCTACAGTCCTCAAGTACCACAAACCAAATCCCCACTTCTCATAAAACATCGCAAACTTACGTAATTTTGGCTGTAAGAGTGACCTCCAGGTAAGTTTGACTCTCAGAGGACACTCTTAGGCTAAATTTCAGGACCAGACCAGAAGTCCTGGTTTGCTTCACATGTTCCATAGATGTCATGCTATATGACCAGCACACAGCCCCAGTCATTCTACCGGTACTCACAAACTCAGTATGTCTCCCTTTTGTGAAAAGATGCAGCCGAATATGCTGCCAGGTATCTTTTACATTCCTCCATTTTCCTGTATGCACAATTTTCCAGGCAGTTATTTACACATCGGGATGATGGCACGGGCATCCAGCAAAGCCAAGGCATCATCCAAGTGACTCAGCACTCAGCCCTGGCCAGGGCTCAGGCGAGCAGAGGGAGGCTCCTCTGTAAGAGCCTGTACAATTTAAAGACCTCTACCCTGTTGTTAGTTTTGACTGACACTGAAAACCATCGATTCTGAGAGGAAAAGCTCTGTTACATATGCTGTGGTGCTTGTTCATGTATATTGGTGCATGTCAAGGTCTCTCTCCAGGAATTGGGCACTGCACATAGATGAAAAAGGTCCTGTGCTGCAGATACTGCAATTCATTGTTGTCATGCTGCTCAAGTGACTGGGCGTTTCAGTGGTTACAGAGAAACCCAGCACCTGCACCGCGTGTCTGCCCCAGTTCGGGCATGGCTGCCACGGTTCACCATGGGTGGCTGTTGTACTGTGGTCACCTGCCACCATGCTGAGGAGCCCTCAATGCGTACCGCTCCTCTGCCCTGGAGCTCCAACCTGAAGCAGTTTTACCAGAGCCAAGCTTGAAACACAATCACAGGTGACACCTCGTCGCGGTGACTTGTTCATTATGGCAAATGGAGTCACATCCAGTTGGTGGCCAGTCAGGAGTGGTGGTCCCCAAGGCGCTGTGCTGGGGCCAGTTCTCTTTAATATCCTTACAGACCACCTGGACAAGGGGGTCAAGTGCACCCTCGGTCAGTTCACAGAGGACACCAAGTTGGGTGGGAGCGTTGATCTGCTGGAGGGCAGGAAGGCTCTGCAGAGAGACCTGGAGAGGCTGGAGGTACAACGGTCAGCAGGGCCAAGTGCCGGGTCCTGCCCTTGGGTCACAACAACCCCATGGACGCTCCAGGCTGGGGGAAGGGTGGCTGGAGCTGCCCGGGGGAAAAGAACCTGGGGGTGTTGGTCAACAGCAGCGGAATATAAGCCAGCAGCGTGCCCAGGTGGCCAAGAAGGCCACCAGCATCCTGGCCTGTGTCAGGAACAGCGTGGTGAGTAGGACTCGGGAAGTGATCGTCCCCCTGTACTGGGCACTGGTGAGGCCCCATGTCGAGGGCTGTGTCCAGTTTTGGGCCCCTCACCAGAAAAAAGACATCGAGGGGCTGGAGCACCTCTTCTCGCTCTCTACAGCTCCCTGAAAGGAGGGTGTAGCCAGGGGGGGTCGGTCTCTTCTCCCAAGGAACAGGCCGTGGGACAAGAGGAAACAGCCCCAAGTTGTGCCAGGGGGGGTTTAGGATGGATATTGGGGAAAATTTCTTCACCCAAAGGGTTGTCAGACATTGGAAGAGGCTGCCCAGGGCAGTGGTGGAGTCGCCACCCCTGGAGGGATTTAAAAGCCGGGCAGACATGGTGCTGAGGGACATGGGTCAGTGGTGGGCTTGGGCAGTGTTAGGTTGGTGGTTGGACTTGATGATCTGAAAGGTCCCCTCCATCCCAGATGATTGTATGATTTCATCCCGGTTGCCACAGAAGCAGCAGGAGGCCCGGGGGAGGGAAGGCGTGATTCGCCTGAGGAGATTTGTCCTAAGTAGGAGGAACTTTTCCCAAAGCAGCCAGGACAGGCCACACAGCAACTCCCACAGTCTGGCCATCCGTCGGTGTGCCCGTTTGCCAGTGTGTCCTCGGTCAGTGCGTCCCCTGTCAGTGTGTCCCTCAGTCAGTCAGTGTGTCTGTCAGTCTGCCTGCTGTCAGTGTGTCCCTCAGTCAGTCAGTGTGTCCATCTGTCAGTGTGTCTGTCTGTCAGTCTCCCCGCTGTCAGTGTGTCCCTCAGTCAGTCAGTGTGCCGTCAGTCCGTGTGTCCGTCTGTCAGCCCGCCCGGCCCCGCCCCGCTGCCCTCACCAAAGATGGCCGCCGAGGGCGGGGGGGGGGGGAGCGGCGCCAGGCGGCGGCTGAGGCCGCTTCCGCCCTCCCGCGCCCGCCCGTCACATGACCAGCCGGGAGCCGCCGCTGCCCGGCGCCGGCGGGGCAGAGCGGGGCGGGCGGGCTGCGGCGCGGCGGGGCGAGCCGCGCTCCCGTCCTGTCCGCGGTGGCTGCCGGCGGCCTGGCTCTGGGCGCGCTGCGCGGTCCGGCAGGCAGCGAGATGGAGACCGAGGAGGGGGAGGACCGCACCCCGCTGCTGAAGGAGTCCCAGCCCGGCACGGGTGAGAGAGAGGCGGGGGGGGAAGCGGCATCGGGGGCAGCCGTGCCCAGCCGGGCTCGGACCCGCCGGCCCTGGGCCGCGGAGCCCGGCAGCGCCGGGAAGGGGGAGGCGGGCCGGGCTGCGGCGCCTCCCCGCCGCGCCCCGTGTGCCGCGGCGTCGCGTTGCCATGGAGCCGCGGCGGGGCCCGGGCCGAGAGCGGAGCGGCCCCGGGAGGGTCTGGGGGGCCGGTCCCTCGCCTGCCGCAGCCCTTGGGTGCTGAGGAGGCGGCGGATCCGGAGGGTGTTGGGTTAAGCACGGCCCTGCGCCCTGACAGGGACCGGGGGGGTTGGTTTGTCCTCGGCGCTGATGGCGGGGGCTGTGGAACTCGTGTGTAAATGCCCGCCCTTGGCGTGGGGTCCCCGCCGTGGGGACAAGCGGGAGATTCCCCCCTAAATGCCCTCCCGGCAATTAGCGATTGCTGGGGTCCGCCCAGCTTGTGGCAGAATTTCATTTTTTAAGGCAGAATTTCAGTAAGACTAAGGGCTTGTTATGGCGGTGTGGAGAGGAAGGAAGGTGGAAGGTGTTACGAAGATAATTATAGGAGAGGGGGGTCTTAACGAACAGGCTCCCGTCCCCCTGGACTGGGCACTGGTGAGGCCCCACCTCGAGGGCCATGTCCAGTTTTGGGCCCCTCACAACAGGAAAGACCTTGAGGTGCTGGAGTGTGACCAGAGAAGGGCAGCAGAGCTGGTGAGGGGTCTGGAGCACAAGTCTTGTGAGGAGCGGCTGAGGGAGCTGGGGGTGTTCAGCCTGGAGAAAAGGAGGCTGAGGGGAGACCTTCTCGCTCTCTCCAACTCCCTGAAAGGAGGGTGTAGCCAGGGGGGGTCGGTCTCTTCTCCCAAGGAACAGGCCATGGGACAAGAGGAAACAGCCCCAAGTTGTGCCAGGGGAGGTTTAGGATGGATATTGGGGAAAATTTCTTCACCCAAAGGGTTGTCAGACATTGGAAGAGGCTGCCCAGGGCAGTGGTGGAGTCGCCACCCCTGGAGGTATTTAAAAGCCGGGCAGACGTGGTGGTGAGGGACATGGGTCAGTGGTGGGCTTGGGCAGTGTTAGGTTGGTGGTTGGACTCGACGTTAAAGGTCCCTTCCAACCCAGACCATTCTGTGACAGAGATAGTGTGTTCAGGGCGATATCTGTGCTGTTTGGTTTCCCAGAACAGACAAACTATAAAGTAAGATGCTGAGGTTTTTCAGTACGCCATGCAAAAATTCTCCAACCTACTTGGGAAACCTATTAGCTGCAGTCAAAGGGGCTGCTAACAAAATGACTTAAAAGTGCCGGAAAGAGGGAAAGTTGAGTTCAAGTTGGTTATTAAAGCAATACTTTCTTAAGTTTGCACAACACATCACGCCCCAGTTGAGGTGGGTCACCTCGCCCACAAGGAAAAATACACCAGAAGAGCAACTTCCTTTAATTGCTGTGTAACTTGCAGCACGGAGCTGTTTTTTTAACTGCAGTTTAAGAGTCTTCTTCACTTATAGCTACAGTATTATAAAACATGCCCCTGAAATCCGAATTAACTGTAGATGTAGGACCCAAGACTGCCAGTCAAGGTAAGACTGTGAACATCGTGGTTAGCTGCCTTAAACCGTGTGGGGATGAATTCTGTGTCTCTGAGTCTGGCAATCTCCTGGAGAGGTGGGTCACTGAAACACATCTGGAATCTTCTCAAATTTTCCATTCTCTTAACCTAATCTAATATTCTCAGGTATTGCAGATGCACTCAGTGGAAAGATCGAGAAGCAATACCTCAGCAGCCGTTTGTGTCAGACTTGCAGATCTACATATTTGTTAGATTTTTATGATAAACTATTTATGGTGACATTAGTGACCTTAAGTTCTTGCGCATCTGCTTTGTGGAGCTTGCTCTCCAGGCACTGTCTGTACCAGTAAGAGCCTTCCAGAGGAAGAGTACTGGATGTTACAGTTACTCTGCATTTCCAGGGAAGGGTTACTTCAGCAGGGTGATATTCAGCCTTCTGTTGTTATTGTTTAACCCCAGGAAATATGGGCAGTGGAAAGCTTTACCTGTAATTATATTCATTGTTATAAATTATATGACTATACATTTTCTACTTAAGGCAAATTGCTTTTTAAACAACACTAAAGGCCAATGAAGCTGCATGACTAGTTTTTGTACGGTAAGCACTTCCTGCTTTTGGTGCTTATTGTTTTTTTAAAGTAAGCAATAAAATCTTGGCTGTTCTCCTTCATGGCATTTAAATATCAGATGTGCCTTTTTTCAAATGCTGCTGGGGCCAGACTGGCAGTGACCGCAGGCCTGGCAGGCGCTTTGCAGATTTGTACAGCAGCCTCGCTTACTGAGCCCCCAGCAAATACAGCCTCTCTGCATCATTTCCATGACCTGTGCAGCCATAAGAAGGTCACATAGAGTTGGTCAGGGTCAGAGACTTCTAAAGTGGGAAGGTTTTGCTACTTTAATGAGAAATAGCCTTGCAGTTGGCGCCCCCACTGAAAAAGACCGAGTCACACAGGCTCATTCATTGTTTCTGGGGTGGTGGCGGGTCTTTAGAAAGCTTGTCTCAGAACACCCTTTTTGCTTCTTGTTGCAGATCAGGGAATCCAGCCAGGAGGCACCGCAATAGCAGATCAGGCTCCGGTCAGCCCCATTCCATAGATATCCTTGTTCTATCCATAATTTGAATTCTGAATAGTCAGAGAAAAATGAGAACACTGCAGACTGATGTAATATCTGCAGGTGCTGATCCCCAGCCCTCCCAGAGTTTCAGACATCCAGGTTATAAAATTTTCCGTTAGCTCCATAGTTTCCTCACGAGGGGGGAAACTCCACCCCCTAACTATTTGTAAACTCGGCAGTTTCTTCAGTGCTTTCTCAACAATTCTGCTTGGTAGGTTCAGGCATCCCCAGCTCATAAAGAGTATCTGCAGAGCTGTAAGCTGTATTTTGTATAGATAGAAAATTTATTGCTGGGTGATGTGCTGGGCAAGTTACGGCTCAAGTGGGATGTGAATCTCCTGGTATTGATGAATGATCTCTGCCAAAAGCTGCCGTGTATTTACAGTGGAAGGGAATCAACAGCCGCGTTGCAGTGCAAAGTCTGATATCCGGGTTTTACCAGCTGAGAGAGTCACCTTAATGCACAGCACAGATTTTATGTTGACTCTAAGACTCGTTTTCCTTCGTCAGCTCCGCTGTTGTGTGGTGAGCGCGGGAGAGGGGCGCAGGGGGCAGCAGGGAAGCTGCTGCTCTTCCCCTTTCTGCTAGTGTTCTCTTTGGCCGCTGTTAGCAAAGGGATAGTCCTTCATAAGGACTTATGAACTTACAGAAGGGAAACTTGTGCCAGAAAACAGCCTGGAATCCCAGTGAATGTTCTTTAACGTTACTTTAAGACTCTCTGTTTTTCTTCAACTGTTTTCACGTATATGACAGGCTTCCTGCTAGTATTGTGAGGTTTCTGCTGTCAAGTTCTACTTGAATAAGTATTATGGTATTTTGGAGAGGACTTCTGAAAACCACATTTCTAATTCCATTTCTCCACAGCACACTTCCACTGCAGCCCCTGCACTCGCGCAGGGAGTTGTCTAAACCAGAATTGCATTTCTTTTGCACATCAGTAGAGAAGGGGGAGCTTTTATTTTTTTTTCCACCCTCAGCCTGTCCCCCCAGTGAATGCTCTCCTTAAGACTAGAACAATGAGCTTGTTTTCTCGCCTATTTTTTCTCACGTGTAAATGTCTGGATTATCAGTAAAAACCGCTTATCAGTTATTCTTGTTAGGTTCTGTTAAAGCAGTAAGTGTTGGTTTGCTCTCATTCCAGTCCCCGCGTGCTGCTCAGCTCGCTACAACCTGGCACTGCTGGCCTTTTTCGGGTTCTTCCTGCTGTACGCGTTGCGTGTGAACCTGAGCGTTGCTCTGGTGGACATGGTAGAGCCCAACATAAGCTTAGCCAAGAATACGACTTCCAACGTGTGTCCAGAGCATTCCTCCACCATAAATGTTCCTCGCAACACAACGGTGAGCTCTCAAACATACTGTCCTGTCATGTGGCCTGTAAAAATGTTTTCAATAAGAATCTGGGATTGATGACTCATGCTTAGGTGGTGAGAGAACAGGCTGCTCTTTACCAGATGCCCTTTGCAGTGGTTCCTTTAAAGCTGTTCTGGAAAATAATAGCCTTAAATGACCAGCTAATTTAAAAGTGCTGTGCTTGCAGTCAGGTTTTTTTACGTACATCCTTTCTGTGCTTTTCCTTACAAATTGGCTAATCTTGTAGATGTGCTATGACTCGCTGCTTTATGTGCCAGTGATCAACTGCTCCTGTTACATCTGCGTCAGAGCTCCCATCACTGTCCGTATTTGCCTGTTCTTCCTGCAGTCTCAATGACATGACATTTCATTACAAAATAACATGTAATATTTTTCTCCTCACTTCTTTGATCTCTTTCCCAGATCATGATTCTTTTCTTTATATCCGTTATCTCTCACTTCCCTTCCAGTAATCACTAAAACCACATTTCTTAACTGTTGGATATGAGAAAATACTTTAAAAAAAAAAAAAAAAAAAAAAAAGAAAAACAAAAAAAAAACCCACCAAAAAACCCCACTTTGTGAGTTTGGCCTTACATACATCTCACCTGCTAATTGAAGTTTATTACCAAGCTCTCTTGCCGTCTTCCTGCTTTCATTTTGTTTGCTTGTTTAGAGGTCATTTATTATTTATCATGAGCAATTTATAACTGCAGACTTTATGGGAAGAAGATTCTGTCTCATCGCTTCCATTAAATGTATACTGCTCATTTAGATGCTCGTAAAATGGGCTTTTGGAAGTGATCCTAAACTTCAAAAATCACTTTATTGGGCAGCAGTTCATGTCTTCTTGCTGACTTCCTTTATAGATTCAGGCTCCTTGTCTCCATCAGCTTTGCTTTTATTACTTTGTCTGCTAAATTCATCTTCCCTCTGCTGTGTTTCTCCTGTTCTCCCACCTGCCCTTGAGAGTCCTGCCCTCGGCTGCTCACTCTCCTTGTATTCGATTTAAGCACCCACATCTCCTTGTTTGCTTTTCTGTCCATACATTTTCTGCAGGAAAAGCCATTTTCTAGAGCATGACAGTGTCCATGCTGGTGACACGGAAGTGGGATTTGCACTCACACAAACTGGGTATTTTGAACTTACTGCATTTTCATTTTTTTTTCCTCTTTTTAGGGGGAAAAGTATTCTTGGGATGCTGATACTCAGGGATGGATCCTCGGTTCATTTTTCTATGGCTATATCATTACTCAGATTCCAGGAGGATATCTTGCCAGCAGGATTGGAGGGAAGCTGTTACTGGGGTTTGGCATCTTTGGAACCTCAGTTTTCACCTTGCTGACGCCCTTAGCTGCAAACCTGGGGGTTGGCTACCTCATAGCTGTCAGAGCCTTGGAAGGACTGGGAGAGGTAATCCTTTCGCTCTGTGGAACTCAGAAATGTATCCGCATCATTTATTAATAAACGGGAGTGATTAGACCCTGTGGGTGTTGGTCTGCTGGAGCAGTATACGTATTGTTTCATTTTGAGTAGCTTAGTTTTAATATTTTGGAATGATTAAAAAGTTTGCCCTGTATTTTAGGCTAAGTTTTTTTGAATAAGAAAAAGGTTTTATTTGTAAGGACACTTGAGACAAAATTAGAATTATCCCTTCTCACTTGACAGAAACCAAGAGCTCAGAACAGTATGGTTTATCTTCTTGAAGTTTTTCTGGTATATACAGAATGAAAAGCAGCAGAAATGAATTCTGCTTACTCATCCCTTGCACCTTTTTTTTTTTTTTTAAAGTGGCTTCTTGCTAAACAAGAAACTAACAGATTTTACTCCCGCTGCTTAATGAAATGTGCTTTGAAACCTGCAAAGTTGAAGGCAGTTCTAAAGTTGTCCCATTTCAAGAGAGTGAAATGCTGTTTTCTAGGGTGTTACCTTCCCAGCGATGCACTCGATGTGGTCTTCTTGGGCGCCCCCGCTGGAACGCAGCAAGCTCCTGAGTATTTCGTATGCAGGTGAGAAATTCCCACGCTGGTAACGGGATTAGACATTTTTTGCTGCAGTAACGGGGAGGATTGACTTAAATCAAAGGGATTTATATTATAAATTTTAATCAGCATTTAATCTGGAAAGCGTAATGTTGAATTAAATCTTGCTTTGCGTTCATTATCTTCATTTATTCATGGCTCTTATCACCCTGAGAAAAGGTATTGATCTGCAGCTAAGTGTAAACTTCAGACTAACTTTGGTATAAAGTGGTGCAAAGAGTCACTGTGAAGGTGATTAGTAGAAGTTACTGTAAATAAAGGACATTTAGTATTAGGAACAAAAAGCTGGGGCAGAATCACTGCCTAGAGTGATTTCTTCCACTGTCTGACCCACTCAACTGTTGGTACCATCGGCTGAGCCACTCGACTGTTCATCTGAATCAAAGGCCACCCCTGCTCCCCTGTGTGCTGAGATAAAGCCAGCTTTCGGTGCCGCAGCTGTGTGCTGTCACACCCTGCATTGTTCCCCGAGCTTCACCGACACATCGCTCTTCCCCGTCTCTGCTGAGCCTTCTCCTGGCTCAGGGGTTTATTGCTCTGGTCCAGTATTTGTGGGGCAAGTGAAAAATGTAGCTTTCTAAATTCACTAGTCAAAAATGACATTATTTGAGGATGACAAATTTTGCATTCACTTAATGAAGTAATGTTGTTTTACTCACTCTTGTTAGTATTAATTCTGTTACATCTTTCTTGTTCAACCTGGGCTTCATCAAGAAGATGGGGAAACTGCAGCTACAGCTTCTCAAGCAGCTAAGCCAGTCTAGGGCTCTCTTCTGCCAGCAGAAACAAAGTCTTAATCCTTTCCTCTTCACATTTTCTCACTTCCCTCCTAGCCAAGTGTCTCATTTCTTCCTTTGTGCCATCTGAGGTGCTCATCAGACCCTTCCATGAGCCACTTGAAACCACCTAATGCAACAGGAAGCTTTTTCTCTTTCTTTTGGTGTATCTCTTTCCTGCCATGTTAGTGAATTAAATCTGCTTTAAAAGAAGTCTCCGTGTGAGAGCCAGTACACACGTAGAGCAGAGAGGAGCTGGGTCTGATATCTACTGCATTTAACAAATGGGAGCTTTTAAACTGTCCTTTTGTATCTTGTGACGCTCTATGCTGGTGTGCTGGTGGCCAGCTGTCAGCAGTTGTGTATGGAGAAAGCATCTCGTCTGACCTTAGCAGAGTGTTTCCTTCTCCCCACAGTTTCACGGCTGGCAGTCATGTGGTCTGTGGTTCATTTAATCGTGATCCTGTTGATTTTCTAAGAGAGCATATGATTGAGGTTATTCGTAGTTGTTATTTTGATTTATATTTTGCATGAAGTATGTGGGTTTGTTGTCCATGGTTTAAGATTTCTGCCTCAAATAAAAATTGTTTCCATGAAGACAGACAATAGGTAGCCAGCGTATCCATGTAATATCGTGTTTTCTCAGTTGAGATTAGGTTTGGAGAAGTGATCATATAACTGACGTTGAGAGACAAGGTCTGCTGTTTATCACCAGTAGAGATCCTAACTGTAAATTACACGGGTTGGGTTTCTGGTTTAGATTTGGGGCAGGAGGGAGGAGCCTGCCATCCTTTGCAAAACATACATTGCATCACAGAATCACATGTGATCTGTGATCACAGAATGATATGGAGCTGGAAGGGACCTCTGGAGATCATCCAGTCCAACCCCCTGCTGGAGCAGGTCCACCCAGACCAGGTCCCACAGGAACAGGTTTGGAATGTCTCTGGAGACGGAGACTCCACCACCTCTCTGGGCAGGGCTCTGCCACCCTCAAAGTCAAGAAGTTCCTCTTCACGTTTAGGTGGAACTTCTTATGTTCCAGTTTGTGCCCGTTCCCTCTTGTCCTGTCATTGGGCACCACTGAAAAAAGACTGGCCCCATCCTCCTGACACCCACCCTGTAAGTATTTATAGGCGTTGATCAGATCCTCCCTCAGTCTTCTCCAGACTAAAAAGACCCAAGTCCCTCAGCCTTTCCTCAGCAGAGAGATGTTCTAGGCCCCTGATCATGTTTGTAGATGTATACATCTTTGTATAAACTCAAGAATAGTTCTTTCTTGCTTTTGGCTTCTATCTGAATTGGAATCTGCTCGTCTTTCCCTTCTTCCTCGCCTGACCCTACACCCTGTTGAACTCGGGGACCATGAGACTTGAACCTGCTGGTGACATGGGAGCCTCCTAGCCCTTGTCACTGGCATCTCTCTTTCTGTGGAGGCAACAGGAGCTGAGAAATGCAAACTGATTTTATCCACTCAGAATATTGTCTCCCCCCCAGGTCAGCTCCCTGCTGTTTTGCAGCCATGCCAGTTGACCAATTTGCGTTGTTCTGGATGTACTAGAGCCTTCGCTTTATTGGAGATGAATGTGCCAAGACCGCCTGCCTTTTAGTGCTTTTTGCTGGCAGTTTTGGGGCTTTGCGGCTCAGTTTTACTTGTGCCTGGGTTTCTTTAAGGTGAAGTGACAGCCCTCTAGTGGCGGTGACAAATCTCTTCTGCATGATTTATTACACAAAATAAAATGACTGTGAAATGCCTTTTAGTTTAAGGGGTCTATAGGAGATCTAACTGTTGTTTTTCCACTTTGTTTTGCTTTCTTCTGGTAGGTGCACAGCTGGGAACTGTTGTCTCCCTGCCACTCTCTGGTTTGATCTGCTACTACATGAACTGGGTTTACGTGTTCTACATATTTGGTAAGTGTAGGGTTGTTTTTTTTTAATTATTAAAAGTAAAATCCATATTCTTTTTGAAAAGCATGGTATATTATAAAACTTATTTTAAGTTTTAAAAATACGTTTGCCATGTAGGGTTGCTATTTTATTCCTCCTGAGCAGCTGGAGATACGGAAAGCTGAGCGGATTCCTGCCCGTGGCTGTGTAAGCCCTGCTTCCAGCCAGCAAAGCTGTCTCTGAGTGGGAGAAAGGCTGGTACCAGTCAAATGCTCTTAACTCTCCCACCACCTGGAAGCAGCAGGCTGGAATTTCTTGTTTGAAGTGTGAAATTGAGTTAATAGCTTTAATCCCAGGAACAAACTTCCACTCTGAATGAAAGAGCATGTGAAAAGTTACTGCTGCTTGAGATGGGAACTGTGTGGAAAGCCTCTCCAGCAGTCCCAGGAACCCTGAAGGAACACCCTAAACGTAAGGCACAGCGTGTTTACTGGGAGTTACATTCTAGAAGAACCTCAAACACAGAAAATATTTTCTAATAGCATGTCTTAGATCTAACTGATGCTTCTTATAGGTCTATTCACATCTGAGCCACTTTATATTCCGCAAGGGGAAGGGAGAATCAGAATAAAAGACAAGGGTTACACTTTCCTCAGCAAAACCACCTCCAATTTCTGTATAAATAAAAAGCCTTCAATACAAAGAATTGGAAAAAATGCAATAAGTTACGGTGTTATAGATACATAAAAGTACAGTTGATTTGGACTGACTACTGAAAAGTTAGCTTTTTCAAATGGGGTTTGGCTTAAAAAAGCCAAGGAGGATCAGTGCATCAGTTAACCTGTAGGGAGTGATGTTCTGTGTGTGTGCACAGAGTATATTCTCGTGATTAAACTTAGAGTGAATTTTTATTTCCTCTGGGTGAGCCATATCCCTTGTGGCTGTTCCATGTGACTGATAAAAATACAATATGTGTGGGTACGCAACTTTCTTGCTGCATGAGGCACTTCCAAGAGGAAGAAAAACAAAGAGGAAAAAAAAAAAAAAGACAAAAAACCACTTTCCTGCTTAGTTCTCTTTATTACTCTAAATGTACATTGTTGTGCCACTTTGGGAAACAACTGTCTGTAAGTAGATAGAAGTTTTTTCCAAATACTCTAATATAATTTCAAAGAACGTTATTTTTCTGACTAAATCATCTGAGAGTGTTATTCACTCCATATAATGACTTGCGTTTTTATTGCTATCTCTTCACCCATCTTTTCCCAACAATAGGTGCTCTTGGCGTATTATGGTTCTTCTTCTGGATGTGGTTGGTTAGTGATACACCAGAAACTCACAGGAGCATTTCACACGCTGAGAGAGAATATATACTCTCTTCTCTCAAAGATCAGGTACAGCACTTTGGTATAGTATTTACTTAAGTAAGGACATAAATCACAAATATTGCCACTAGCATCACGCTCAGTTGATGTGTAGAAAAACATCCTTAATGTGAGATAGAGGCAGAATTTCTTAAACAAGAAATTAAAAATACAGTGCAGTTGTATAAATGAGAAACAGTTGGCAATCAAACACAGCATTTGTAAGAATGCCTTTTGTCACAGATGCTGTTGCCGTGCCTTTAAAATAAATAGCTCAAGTCTGTCACTTGTTATAAACGAGATGCAGACCTGCATATTGTCTTTAAACTTTGCAATACAACATTGTACGACATTTTTTCAATGTGTTTTCTAGTGAGAAAGAGATTACTGTTTGTGGAGAAAACATTTTGACAATGGTAATGAGCCATTCCTCAAGTGTGCCCAAGGGTTGGTTCCTGTGCCCAGAGCCAGGAATTTGCAGCCTGTGAGGCTGAGGAACCAAAGTTCATGTTTTGGATCGAGTAGGAAAGATTCAGCTAAATAAACATGTGAGCGGTGACTGGAAATATTTAATCATTCATAGTAAAAGCAGGAGGCAACAAATCTCAGCAAGGGAAGGGCTACTTTTTCAAATTCTGATTACAAAACATAAAAGTACTGGGTTTACTTTGCAACTGTAAATGACAGAGCAGTGACATACATTAATATACCTTCCGTGAGAACCGAGCACAGTCGGTCGTTCACTGCCGAGGACTTGCATCTATCCATTGAGGCTCATTTTATGCTTTTGGGAATGAACGATCAGCATAGATTTGGGTAGAATCACAACACTGTGTTTAGTAAATGTTTGTGTCAACGTCCTGGTCACTCTTTCTCTCCTGCTCTCTCTCTCTCTCTCTCTTTCCTGCTCGCTAGCTTTCTACACAGAAATCTGTTCCCTGGAGGCCTATGCTGGAGTCCCTGCCGCTCTGGGCTATCGTTGTGGCTCACTTCTCCTATAACTGGACTTTCTACACCCTTCTTACCCTCCTACCCACCTACATGAAGGAGATCCTGCGGTTTGATGCACAGGAGGTGAGAGAGATAAAAAAAATAGTCACTTTCCTCTGAATGAAAGAAATGAAATAGCAGACATCTTCCCTGCTGGTTAGACTAGAGGAAGCTACTGAAGAACCTTGGAATACAAATGTATAGCTGGGAAAAGGTAAAAAAACTCCCCACAATTGAGCAGATGCATCAAAAATGTTGCCTGCCTTGTAATTACCACTTCTTTTTTTCAGGACGAATTTGACATTTAGCTTAATGCTAGCTTTTGAGCTCCTTTTCTGGTTGAAGATGCACATTACCCATTTTTAACTGCTCTGATTTATAACCACAGCTATGATAACATTTTTCTCTGTTATATGGTTTGTATGGTTGCTTCAGATTTTAGAGCTTGTTTTATGGCTTCTGAAATGCTATCTGCTCCTCTTTTGCTCACTCATAAAGGACAATATTTCCAGTTAAAAAAGGAAAATAAAACTAAGGAAATCATTAGACAAGTGGCCCTTTTGGAAGTAATTTAAGGAGGAGTGGGGAGGAAAGGAGCGGGTGAAGCTTTAGTCTTTTTTCAAGGAAATTTTTAAAAATTAAATTATTTATTAGGGAAAAATTACAGGGATAGGGGGGTGGAACATTCTTATTTAAGAAGCAACAAGAAAGTGGCTTATGTTATGTTTTTTTTTTTGGAGTGACTTAGAGTACTGACAGTTGTTTAAAAAAAGGCAAAAAAACCCAAAAAACAAACCAACCAAAAAACCCTTGCATAATAGCGTTGGTCTAACTTTGTTCCCACACGTTTAGATGGAAATTGCATTACTGTTCAAAACATTATACAGTTGCTACTGTATAGTCCACTACTTTCCATCCTGTAATAAAAGGATTGGTTAAAAATAATGCTGTGTCTTTGAATAGTGCTTCAAAAGTTGGGGGTTTTTTTATTATTGAGACTATCTTCTATTTCTCAAAATTCTACTTACTGCTTTCGAAAGCTGAGCGTTGAAACCCAACAGGCAGCGTGTCTGAGTGCTGGTAGAGGGGATTTTAAGGGGGGGATGTGTTTCTGGTCATGTTTCAAATTAATTTTCCTAGGGAAATTTTCGCTGCTTCTTTGACAAATATACATTATATAATAGTGTAGAAACATTGGAATATTTCTATCCAATAGCTATCCAAATACCTCTTTTTAATCTCAGATTAGGTCAAATTATAGCTCTGTTATCAGTGGTTATCCATAATTGTATGGAAAGGCTGTGAACTTACGCAGCTCAGTAGTACCTTTTGTTTCCCCATATCAGAAAAGCATGCAGAATCGGGCAGAAATCTCTAAACAGCTCTTGTTTAAAGTCATGGGAGTTAACAGGTGATGTCAGTGTAAGTAGTGTCAGGGCCTGAATAGCAGCTTTGCTTCGGGATCACAGGATATCCAGCCTGGATCCGATGACAGTCCCAGTTCTGTGTCCTGTCTCTGGTGACAGCCAGCATCAGGGATTTCAGCAGGCAGGCAGTGGGTAATGTAATGTTGAAGAGTTGGAGTGGTACAAACCGCTGAGATTCCATATAGCTTTCCAAATTCTTAATAATATTTACAGCTTTCACTTACTGCAGTGACTCACTCGATAGCCTGTCCTACTTGGGATCGGTGTTCCTGGAAATTTGCATCATCAGGGTAACGTCCACAAGATGCCTTCATGTACAGTTTTCTTTTTCCTGAGCTCAGCTGCTGATTTAAACCTCTGAATTTTTGTCTGGCTGCACTGGTAGTGATGGATTAAGTCACGCAGCGGAGAGTTTACACATTGGTATCTTTAAAATGCTTTGCTTTTTCTGTCCCCAGGTTTCTCTCCTATGGTAGTACCAACCAGAGCTATGTGAATGGATGGCTTTGACCCCTCTGCTTCAGTCTCTGTTAATGCTTCAGTACAAGTGATTTTTCAGCAGACTGAATTGTCATTTCAGTGTTTTAACTGTCTTTTGTCTTTTATCTCCTTGACAGAATGGTTTTTTGTCCGCCCTACCTTATTTTGGCTGCTGGTTATGTATAATTCTGTCAGGGCAAATTGCTGATTATTTGCGGGAAAAACAGAACTTCTCCACTGTTTGTGTTCGCAAATGTTTTACCCTCATAGGTAGGTGCAAGTGTCGTCTCTGGAACTGGTCATAATGTCAGTCTGGGGAAAATGCAGGGTTTGGGAGAGTAGTGGGACATTCTGTGGTGAGGTCAGGCAGGGCTGTGCGTGGCTGGAGAGGAGCAGCTTTATTTGTACATCAATTTGTCAAGAGTAAATCCTGTCTTTTTCCATTAAAAAAAAAAAAAGTAGGCCTCTTGGATAAGAGAATGATAAGAGGTAGCAAAAAGCTTTGTTTAGGTCAAAGGACATCATTCTTACAGGCAAAGTGCTCGGGTAGGATCACCATTAAAGTGGTGATAATTGATAGGATGATACCTTATGAATGGCTTTCTCAGACTGAGACATCGGTCTGTGTCAGCCCATTCCCTGCCCCGTGGTATTCAGTGTTTTGTTTATTTAAGACTTAAGTAACTGAACAAGAATGAAGAATACACTTGCAAAACTTACAGTTGCTACCAGGAGGGAGGGCCAAATAGCATCCAAAATGATCTTCACAAATTGGAAAGAGTGATGATCTGAAATCACCAAGAGGTCAACGAGATCAGGTTTTTAATGAATACAGGTAAAAGGCTGTATTTAGGAAGGAGAAGTTGATTGCTGGTTAAAAGAGGGTGCGAGAAGGGGGAAAAAAAAAGAAGACATTAGGCAGGGATCCCCACAAGTTGCAGTCTGCTTGGTGTATGCCCATCCTGGCTGCCTTCTCAATTCTGCTGATTCAGTTGCTTTCTCTAAAGCAGCTCTTAGAATAAGCTTAAAATACAAAAAAATATTAAAAAGTTTACACCATTTTGGTGATCCGGTTTCCTGCAAATACTAAATGGGGATAATGTCTTTGCAGTGCACTGTTTGCCTGCTGGTGTCAGTGTGCCTTCTATTATTTTTATAACAATAAATACAGTTAATTTATGAGATCCCTTTCAGTGTCTGCTGATTTCTGTTAGGCTTTTTGCCCAGCTGAAGTTTGGTCTTTGCAGCTGGTGGGATTTATCTGATCTGGCTCCTCTTCCCTGTAGCAGTGGCAGGTTTGGAGCCTGTGGTCTGTTCCTGGCCGGCCCAGTTGGTGCGTGTAGTGCAGTACTGGTTTCTGTGCACTAGGTGGTGGGGAAAGCTGTGCAAATAAATGGATACAAAGAGCCTGTTAACACCTCTCCTGTTAAAAGTCCATTGATTCTAAGATTTCTGTCTTAAAGGAATGATTGGACCCGCCGTGTTCTTGGTGGCTGCAGGATTCATAGGCTGCAACTACGCCCTGGCTGTTGCCTTCGTGACCATATCGACAACGCTGGGAGGATTTTGTACCTCTGGCTACAGCATCAACCACCTGGACATCGCACCCTCGTGAGTATTGCTGGAGCTGTTGTCAGCGCACGTGATGCGTTAATGGCGCCTTTTTTTATGTTGCTGGGGGGGCCGGGAGATTGAGGTATGTTTCTAACGTATTTATGATGCCATCAGTGCATTGAATGGGAGGTGTTTGGGGACGGGAGGGAGACAAGATTGTTCTTGTGGGGAAAATGTGTTCTATTCTCGCTCTTTAAATCTACAGCAGTATGTTACCATGATTACAATTCCTGGTATTGCTGTTCCCGTGAGCCCTCATAATATTTCTGTGGCCCTGGTATACACTAAACACTTCACATATCTGTTTGGGGTTTTTTTACTCTTGATTTTACTGCTTAATGCTCTGGAAGTCAATGTGTATCTGGTTATCCCTGCTACGCCATCAGAATGGGACCAACAGCTTTACTCTCAGCCTCGCTCTACAGACATGGCACCTTTTGCTTCCCGTTCCACGTGGGAGCCTCCGCCGCGCTGAGGGGTGCACAGAATTATCTGCATCCAACAGCCAGCCTTATCAGGGATGTGACCTGTGCCAGAAACACTGGGCATAACTGGAGGCATTTAGCCAGCAACTGGTGGCCAGAGATCTTGGGTGGCCAGGGAAACTATTAAACTATGTGTAGTCTGGAGAGGGTGTGTTAGCAGTACGGTAGTGCTTAAACGTGTTGAAGACAAAATGCATTTGCTTCTACTTAAAGGCTTTAAATGGAGTTTTGCTACATGTGCTTATCTGCCTAAGGGAAACTTTTACACTTGCGCATTCCACTTCATAAAGGCCTATTAATTCTTAAATACTTTCTGAGATAAGATGACTACGTGCTACGTTTACAAAAAATAAAGATTGTTTTAATTAAGGCATTGGAGCTCAGTCTAAAATACAATGCCGTGCTTTAAACTGATACCTAGCGTTGACTTTCAAGAAAAAAATCAGCTACTGGACTAGATGATTGATTCTCTTTCTCAGGAACAACCACATGTTCCTCTCACATCATTGGATTGGATAAATGTATCCCAGCCTTTTGTAACAGTGCTGTGTGGCTGAATTCTCCGGGTTTGGTACATAACACATCAAAGCTGTGCATCTGTCTCTAGAGACGAAATTCTGTTATGTTAAAATCGGTGAGGACATAATTTCACTCTGCGAAACAGCCTGGGGATCAGGGGGAGATCACTGGGGGAGATAACTGCTTTCTCCTGTGGTGAACTGCAGCTATTAGAATTTTGTATGATTCTTCAGCCAGCAAATCCCCCTGAAAATCTGGACCCCAGGGATCCACGCTCTGGTGGTTGGAAGGTGGAGCTCTGCTGTAGAAGGTCCAGCTCTTAGTTCTCCTCAGTCTCTCTCACAAGTCCGCGCTTGTGGTGCGGTTTCAAACGTGATCTTTCAGTGTTGCAACACTCCTGTGAGAGAGATGGCCAATTGCCTAGAGTGAGATGCTGAGGCTCAGATATTAAGCAAGTTACCAGCCTTTCCCATTGAGTTCTTATGGCTGCCGGTGCGTATGCACGTGTGTGTGATAGAGCAACGTGTTCATGGAACAGGGAGCTGCAGGAATGGCCATCAGCAGAACTGGAGAAGTCAGACCCGTTTCCCATTACCCCTGACCCACGGAAAGCCGAAGGGAAGGACTGGTGCGGTGCCCTGAGCTGGGGTCGTTGGAACATGGACTCTGTGGTGTAGGTGATGGGGATGTGCGGCTCCCCATCTGGGGATGTGCCTTCTCGGCAGACACTTGTTCAGCAGCGGTACCTCAGCCAGCTCTTGCTGTTGGCAAACAGCACTCTCTCATACTCCTCCCTGTCCTTCCAGTTCCAGGCACGCAATGTTTCTTTTCTAACTTAGAATCACAGAATTGCCCAGGTTGGAAGGGATCTTCCAGATCATCAAGTCCAACCATCAGCCCAACACTGACAAAACCATCACTAAACCATGTCTCTAAGCACTGTGTCTACCTGTCTTTTAAATCCCTCCAGGGATGGTGACTCCACCACTGCCCTGCGCAGCCCATTCCGATGCTTGATAACCCTTTCAGTGTAAAAATTTCTCCTGATACTCAATCTAAACCTTCCCTGGATCCGTTCTAGATAGTTGGGTTGTGGCTTAGCAAAGGGGATGTGGGTTTGGATTATGGATCCTGAGCGAGGCCACGAGTAATTGAAGCAAAATTCCCTAACTTGCCTCTGGAAAACAGAGACGTGCGTACCAAGCAGGCAGCAAGTTGTTACTAGAATAAAATCAGGCCATTCCCACTGGAATATTTGTGGTTTAATCTGTCCGTGCGATCAAGGTGAGGCCTATGTGATCAGGTTGGGCAGAATTGTCTCTATGGCTGATAAGCAGGATAAGTTAATTAGCAGCGTTAATGATTTCTCTTGCAGGTATGCTGGAATTCTCTTAGGGATCACCAATTCTTTTGCCACTATCCCAGGAATGGTGGGGCCAGTTATTGCCAAGAACCTCACTCATAATGTAAGTCTGCTTACTATTTTTTCAGTTGTTATATTTTTATCTCCATTGAACGGAAATTCTGTATTTTCAAGTCTGCAGTCATTAAATGAAATCTGGGTTATAGATGTAAGTCGTACTGTTCCAGTCCTGTGAATGACTTCATTCCTAGCCTTTATTCTTCTGATTTTGATCAGGAAAGTAAAGGTAAAATAGAAGACCTGTGTAGGACTTTAAAATTTCAGTGACTCACCCCTTATATTCTCTAGGAGTAAAATGAGTTTATTTTTATCACAGTAAAACTCTGTTAAAATGCCAACTCAATGAGACAGTTGTGGGATTATTTTAGCAAATTAAGACAAGCTCTTACTTGTTTTTCCAAAGTCAGTCTCTCGCGTGAGGTGTGGAGTTGTAAGGTCAGCATTTGTCAGATACGTGAGCAGCTAGATTCAGACGTGTGGGGTTCTAGTGCATCCTTTTGGATGTGTATGACGGGATTGGGACATTCTACGCTTAGTTCCACAAGACACGTAACTTAAACCGTGTTAGATGTGACTTCCAACACGGTTTAGTCAGAGGATGGTTTGGAGTAGAAAGAGGGATCCACGAGTTGTGTGATGTATTTTATTTATTTATTTTTTTTTTTAATGAATTAACCAAATGAATTATTCTAAAACCTTTTAAGAAAGGGAGATGAGAGGAGTAAGTTTATTGATACAGTTAAATTTTTTGAGTTCTGATCACTCCAATGATTTCCTTAAAAATAATACGAAAAATTAATACATGAATCCAAACAAATTGGTTTTTCCAGACATCTTAATGAGTAGGAGACTCGGGTTGGTTCGTTGGGTTGGATTTTTCCCCCCATACCAATGCATTGTTCTGGTATTATTCCAGTTTAGTAGTAAGATCATTTGCAGGTTTGTTACAGTAGTTGTCTGGAACTGAAAAAAAAAAAAAAAAGGCAAAAAAGAAAAAAAGCCCTAAAACCAAAAAACCCCCACAGTTCTTTGCTACGCATGTCTTAGGGTTTTTCTTAAATACCGGAGTTTAAAGGATTCTTCTTGAAATCTGAGTAAAGATGGCTACGCTGTGTGGGCTAAAAATCTTATGATCCTGGAATATCCTCCCAGCAGTGATTAAGAACAGCTTCCCGCACGGTGCAGAGCACGTCAGCCCTTGGCTTGCCCAGCCCAAGAGAAGGGTGGTGTTTCCCCTTGGATTTTCTTAGAGAATGTGAATTTTGATAGGAAAGTTGTGCATCTCAGATGATAAACTGGTCCAGATATTCTAATGCAGTTCTGGTAGGGCTGTCTGTGTCAGATCTATTATTAAACTGAATGATTTGCTCTTTTTGTGTTTATAATGCTTTTATGTAGCTATGAAATCATGCTGAATAGCATTTACATTTAAATAGGCAAGGCACGTAACCTCAGTTTGAAAATTACTTGTTCTTGAGTGTGGAGCTGCAAATTAACTGCATCTATTTATTTTTTTTTCTTTCCCCCTTTTGACAGAACACTGTGGGAGAATGGCAGACTGTTTTCTATATTGCTGCTTCTATTAATCTATTTGGAGCGATTTTCTTTGCGTTCTTTGCCAGTGGAGAAGTGCAGGACTGGGCAGTCAGTGGGTATCACTTGCACAGAAGCTGAAGGACGTGTTGAAATACCAAAGCTGTGCCGAATCCCAATGTGCTACAATTATGTGACCGGAAAAGTGCCTTCCCTACCGATGCCTAGGAGTCTTCGGAGCTCTTCAGTTAAACTGTTTTATCTGTGTATCTTTTGTACTGGAAATCATTTGACAGCATATGTGTGCTATTTCCTAACAAGAAACTATTTGGATTAAATAGAATAGTTTCATGCTAGGACTTGATATCAAATCTATGATCAGAGACAACATTTTAAATCGGTGTGCTAGGCTCCAGTTCCTTCCAGGTTTTAATTAATATTTTTCTGAATTAATGTGTAGGCAGATGTTTGTTGATACTGAAATGAGAGGAAAAAGCAAAGTGGTTATGGAGCACGTAAGGAGGAGTGGCAGGCAAAGAATCGTACCCAAAAAAAGTGATTTGATTTCCATGATGAGATTAATAGGCTTTTTGCTGTTTAAAAGTCTAGAAGAGCTCAAGTTTTCTACAATCTTTTATAATGCTTTTATTTTGTCAGTGAGAAATGCACACGTGATTTTATTCTATTTTACGCACAAGTTTTCAGTGTATAAACACTCCCCGTTTCACGAGTGCAGCTTCACAACTGAGCGATGAGGAAGTAAAAGCTACGGTTGGGACTGACAGAATAAGCCATGTGTTCTCTGTGGGGCAGGTTCTCAAATAGGCCTTATTTCTATTCATCTGTACGAAAGAAAGAAGCAATGCAGCTCTGTGGTTTAAACCTAGGCAGTGTGCGAGAGCGAGCTAGGAACAGAATGTCTGCACACTTACCTTAAAAAAACTTTCAGTTTGGCAGTTCTTTTTTTTTTTTTTTGTCTCTTTCAATCGATGCAGTGAAATTCTTCCCTCTCGCGTGTAGATATATTTGTCAGCTTGTCAGTGTAAATGCCAGAAAATAAGGCCAGCGTAGGGAATAATGAGAAAAATCAGTTCCCGTATCTAGAAGCCTTGTTTGTTGGTCAGATAAAAGTAGAGTAAGAAAGAACTAGTGCAATAAACTGCTGGTGTTAGTCTCCTGTCAATGCAGAATTTGCCACTCGAGAGCATCCTTTGCACAACATGTCACCATGCCACCCAGTAGCATGAATGAAGTCTATGAAACAGCAGCCTTGAAGGACAGATGGCTGAATGAGCCTGTAGTCGTAAAGCAAAGGAAAACTCCTGTGCCAAAGATTCCTGGATTGGAGCAATTGGGTGAAAAAGAAAAATCACCGGGCTCTGGGATTTCCGTTTACCACCCATCTCAAAGAGAAAAAGAGAAGCCCGGTTCTAACGCTGCTCCAGTGGAGCCCTCCTTCATTTCTGGGAAATGGCATCTGCCGTTGCTTCGTAGCTTGAAGAGCCGTTTTGTTTTGACCTTCCTCAAAGCGTCACCTTCTCTGATGGTGGAACCGTGTTTAAATCTGTGTTTGTCTCTGCAGCATTTCCACAATAAACCCTGTGAAGTTCAGATTAAATGAGTAATTGTCAGTGGGAGTCCGTTAAAGCTGTATTGTACCTTCAGTGTTTCCGCAATAAATGGGATGAATATTTACATGTGCATCTGTTGTTGAAAATGACTGTCTCCCTGAGGTTAGAACACCATTCAGTATGCTGAGCGAGACCGGGGGCTGGACTAAGGGATGGATAATATGTTCCTGGAAAATTTCCTGCTTCAGAAGTTTCTTGTCTGTCTTTACAGGTGAGTATTATCTTCCACCTGGCACTGTATTAAAAAGAATAATTTCACTTTGTTTTACAGAAATTTGTATTATTTCAGTAGCATTGATTAAAAAAAAAAAGGGGAAAAAAAAGCTAAAAAAAGTTTAAAAGTTTCTGTATATAGATGAAATTAATTTCTGCTTTTGTTTTTCTAGAGACTGTGAGCAGGACAACATGGACGGGGCTGCTGTTTTGCCTGCTCTGAAGTTGGAAATTTCAGCTTCCCAGGCTTTTAGTCTTTTTCCTTGAAAACAGTTCAGTTGAATATCAAAATAAAAAAAAATAGATACTTAAGGGAGCACCTGCAGTAGAAGTGAATGTATGGAATCACAGAATCATAGAATGGTTTGGGAAGGGACCTTAAAGATCATTGAGTTCCAACCCCCTGCCCTGGGCAGGGACACCTCCCAGTGTAGACACTCTCGCTGTCACTGAAATGACCCTGACCTGGATTCAGTTAAAACAGAATCAGTTTTAAGCGTAGCAGCAGCCAAGAAATCTAGACATTTTTGACTAAGTTGCTAGATTTTGTTTTCTCCTCATCTAATGCCCCATTCGTACCCAGTTTGTAATACTTGGTAACTTTCAAGTGAGCTTGGAAAGTGGGACTGAAAATACTGCTGTAAATCCTTATGTTATTTCTAGACAACAGGGTATAACTAACTTATTAATACATAACTATTTCCAACTTTGTTTTTAAAAGTATCAAAACTGGGTTCTTGCTCTTGATTCAGAGAGGCTCTTAACAAATAAACAAGGAAACCAAAAAAACCTTAGGTTTTACCTGTTGCATCATGCTCACGAAAAGGAAAATGTGTAGGAAAAAGCCACAAGAATATTTTCTGCTGCTCGCACCGCTGTTCCTATCGCGTCACCCTGTTCCTGTCTGCACAGCTCTGTCAGTCGGTTCATCTGCTCAAAACATTTCTCGTGGTCTGTATTTCCAGGAGTAACGAGGGGTTTGATCACCTCTCGTATCAGTTCACCTCTGGGACAGGGCTTTGGGAAAAATGGGGCAGGTGTTTTGGGGAGACCATTTTCCTGAAAACATTTGTGACTGTTATGTTTTTTGCTGCGTTTTCTTACCAGGTACGCCAGAGTAAGCAGCCGTGCTCTCCGTTCCACCAGGAGCCCTCTAAAGAGGATGCCCACCCGGGACGAGGGAAGTTGGTCCAAAACCAGATTTCACCCATTTCAGAGCAGTTGAACCGCTGCTTCGGGAGCGCGTGGCCAGGTATTGTTCAGTGCCTTCTCCTCAACCTCACCTTCTGACACAGTTCTGCTTAAATTGTTTTTTGGAACATTTAGAGCAAAGTCCTACCAACATCAGTAACTGGGATGGAAAAACTCCAATATCCTACAGCAGGTGACGGGGTACTCACCCAAGGTCTGAAAAGTGCTGAAGTATTTGATGCCCAAAAATAGCAATTAATTTATGTAGGCTTTTTTAATACTAAACTAGTGACGGCTTAAATAACCCTTCATACCGTGTAGGCACCCCTGCATGTGCTTCCCCATCTAGGTGTCCCTCTGTAACCAGAAACACCTGTAGTTGCTATGGGAAAGGGTCATCTTAGTTCATTTCCCACCAGTTGAATTGTTCCTGTGATGTATCTCTTTTCCTGGCCTGTCTTCTCAGTGACTTTTTTGCCAGTTTCTCCTTTTGTACTCTCTGGTGTTCACTACTAGCATTTTGTAAGATTCATCCAGAAATTTTGTAAGAAACATTCTGTTTTATAAGAACAGAAAAAGAGGTGCAAGAAGACAGCAGCAGTTATTTAAATCCCAGTTGCAAATGGGTAGGGGCAACACACAGAGGTTCCAGGGGATAAAAACTGCTACCTTGAGCGAGAAACCGGTCACCCTCTCAATTAAATCACCATTGCAACCTCTCTGCTTCTTCTCCTTCATAAAGCTGCCGTAATGGGGTTGCTCATGTTTTAAACAGAAATACATCTATGTGATTCAAATCCTTGACATAGAAATCAGGTTTTTGTGTGTGAAAGCATTGATCCGACTTAACGTAACACTTGGCAATTTCTGAGAAGCTCCAATACACATCGGACTGATGTACTTCTCAAAAGAGTCATAACTCAATCCAGTGAAAATTGTATTACTTTGAGAAAAGTTATTTCCATGTGAGACTTTAACTGTTTGGCCCTGTCAGTGAAGCAGCACACTGAAAGAGTTGCCTGTCATGGTTTGGGCTGGTTTCAGTGTAAGCAGGAGCTTCTCTACACACCGTCCCTTGGTATAACTGTAAACATCAGACCTTACCACTGGAAGTAGACACTGTCTGAAAAATATGCCCCTAATTTCAGAGAGTGCAGTCAGGTAAAAGAAACCTACCTGAAAAGTAAAGTTACTGAAAAGAAAATTGGTTCTGATTTATCTCAAAGCAGACAACGTGTTATTTTCTTATTCATGTAAACTCCCAAAATGCTCAATTGATTTTTGCTTCCCGGCAGGGTACACGTTGGCAGAGTTCAGGCCCAGAGCAGATACAAAACATGAAAACTCATGGAATGGAGTCATTAAGAAGAAGTTTTAGGTGCTGATGTGCATTTTCAAGTGAAAGCAGTGCAACTTTAGAACGATGGTGACTTTGCTTTTGTTGCCACACAACCCGTACAGGATTTCAACACGCTGCCAGAGGGGGGCCTGGGAGTTGCCCAGGGCACAGCGGCGCAGAGAAAGTGTGGCTTATTAAGCCAAACCTCTGTTTGCCTTCCCCTCCCTTTAAAGGGCAGTGATTTGCTGTGGAGTAGGGCTGAGGGAAGAGTGGTAATAGCCCTCCGTAAACTGTTCTTGGAAGGAAATGTCACGAAAGGAATTTCTTCAAATCTTTTTTTGTAGCCTACAGAGGTTTCCGTATGGCTGCTCCAGCACAGGAAATGAACATATTCTTTTTTCTGGTCTTTTCCTAAATTAAATTTCAATGTAGATGCTTAATAAGTTTAGCTCAGCCAGACTTAAATATTGTCATGTTTTCTGATGGAAAAGATGCTTTTGTTGATGTTTCTGTGACTACCTCTGCTGCTGAAGCATTCTAGCAGTAAGTGACTAATCTTCTATTTCTGACTCATCTCGTGAGCCAGAAGGTTTATTTGGTTTTGGCTGGGGGACTGGGGGGTGAACAGGGAAAAGGGAAAAAAAAGAAAACGACAATCATCTTTCTCCTACTCCTCCTTCCCTGACCATCTGGGCTTCATGGAGAGCAAGAAATGACAAGTGCCTTCTGCATCTACAAGTTTAAACAGTAGATGCTCAAGGGGAGAAAAAAGTTTTCTCCCTGGATTCATAAACAGGATATTGAGCAAGAGTCCTGCAACAACGGATGATTTGTAAGTGATTGAGGGAAAACACAATATTATAAAAATCACAGGTAATTTTTGTTCCAGTGTGACAATGCAAAGATATTCAGTGCTGTGGCCTCTTTAACGGGAACTGCATTGGAGTATATTTTACAGCTCAGTTCGAGACCTGTTTCTGCGGGTCCCACTGAGCGGTGAGTAGCTCTAATGACATTAGTTAAGCAAAACCATTTCAACCACCCTTTGAATGAAGGGGCAGGGGCAAGAGAAGAAAAGAAAGGAGCTCATTTCCTTTAATAACACTGAAAAATGACTGTCTTCTGAATGATCTTAAAATTAAACTGTATGAATGTACCAAGTGTCACTAAGTGAAATTTGGGTTCGACTTGACTGATTTATGATGCTCTTATGGCCAGTGGGTCCTGTGCGGTTCTGGTCAGCTAGGACAGGACGTAATAACGTCAAGGGGAGGGTGATTTTTGCTCTCCAGTGGGAAGAAAGTAATAACGTGTTGCCCTGTGCAGGTAGGGTGGAAAACAAAGCCCTGATTGAAGGTCTCAAGCTGAAGTCGAAGGGTTTCTGGAAGTATCCCCAACTGGATGACTGGTTCAGCTGTAAGTTGAACTATAAATTCATTTGGAATGGTTATCAAAAAGCTTAATTTCATTTTTTTTTTTTTTTATTAGTGCAGTCTTTGTCTTTTTTCTTTCAGATTTAGAGATGTGCATATTTCAGAATCTACTTCCAAAGCAGTTACTTATGTTAATATTTTCCACTATGAAAATAGCTTCTGCTTAAGCTTGAAAGCCCTTGTGTGAGGAGAATGAGAAATCAAGATATTTGAATTGTTAATACGCAGCTGATAGAATTGCTAAGCATCTCTGCCTGGTTTTGAAAGTAGAGAAAACTGGCAGATAGGAGATATACACAGCAATAGAGAGGGCTCAGACTGCGGAAGAATATTCACACGGGGGTAGTGGTGTTAATTTAACATCTCTCTGCAGAGTCGTGTTGATGCCAGCGGTATTTCAAGAAGCCAGGGAGAGCTGAGCATCTGCTGAAGTCTTGTGCTGCAGCGTGACCTGAGGCCAGCTCTGCAAAGGGGACGGCACGTGGCCAAGCTGCCTGGTCCCTCGGAACTGGTAAAGTGCCTGTCGCCGGGAACAGAGCCCGCGTTTCTCTGGTACAGCCTGAGCTCTCCCCCCCCCCCCCCGTGGGAGAAGTGGACTCCAATTCCTGCAGTGAGGGTGGACATCAGCCTCCTTCCTCCTTCAGGCACAGACGGGGCGGAAGCACTTTAAATAATCAGCATTCACTCCCTGTTTTAAGAGAAAACGAGCAGGTTTTTGTGTGACCAGCCCACTTTGCCAGTCCTCTCTCATCCTGAGGAGCTGAGAACAAGGGCTGTGTGATGGTTGTGGAGCTGGGAAAGATTTAGGAAGACACAGGGGTACCCGGCAGCTGTGTATCAAAGGTCTGTGTGCAGCCAGCGCCTTTAATGTAAAAAATAATTTTACGTGGGCAGAACTGTCTCTGTAGCTGGGCAGCAGCTGAGGCTCTGACTACCCCAGTCAAAGTGCGTGCAAAATGTGCTCACTGGAGCTTAGATGTAATAGATATCTATAACTTTGCACACACTGCTGCATTCTTGGGATTCAGACTGTCCCCTCTTCCTGAAAAAAGCTGTGGAAGTCAATCCCCAGCAGCCGTCTCCAATCCGTCCCAGAACACGCTGAAATCACAAGGCGCAGAAGCTGTGATTCCTGCCCCCCAGCTCCCCTCCTAACGGGGTGCTGACTTCAAAGGTGGCTTCTGACCCCTGAAATACCGACTGCGTTTAACAAGTGGGCAAAATGCGAGCGACCAGTCGGAATGGCTGGGATTGAATGATAAAGCAGCTGGCTTCACTTCCAACTGCGGAGCCAATGTTGGGGGGGGGGGGGGGGGGGAAAAGCAGCAGACCAAAACAAAATTCCAAACTAAATCCATCCGTCTGCTGCTGCTCCGTGGAAGCTCGGTAGTGAGAGTGTGGCTTTGAAGCCCGGATGAAAGTTTCACTGTTCAGAGAACGTGCAGGCTGCAGGAGCACACTGCTGCAAAGGCAGATGTCTTCCTACGGGCGGAAAAAATAGATCTACAGGTTTCCCCTTCCTCTGTGCCTGTTTTAGTTCTCCTGAGTCACAAAAGGTGATGCGAAAGCCCAGCGGGGCTCGGGGCTGGGTGGTGAGTACGGCTCCTGCCGTTCCCAGGAGGGAGCTGTTGGACTCCCGTCTTTTCAGCTGAGTCATGAGGAATAACCATGGAGTTGGGTGTTTCTTTGTCTCACCGGTCGGGCAAGGAGGCTGCTGTGGAGAGAGCCATCTCTGCCCTTGGGGGGGAACGCAAAAGCGAGGATTTGGAGCAGCCAGGGCCAGTGCTGAGCTGGTGCTTCTGTGGCCAGGGAGAGCCAGGGCTGGCCACAGCCGGCACCCCCTCTCCCAACAGCTGGCACCCCCTCTCCCGGCACACCCCTCTCCCAACAGCAGCTGCCCCCCCTTCTCCTGACAGCACCCCCCCTCCCTGCACCCCTCTTTCCTGACAGCCCCTTCCCCCCCCATTTTCCTGACAGCACCCAGCACCCCCTCTCCCGACACCCAGCACCCCCTCTCCCACAGCCGGCAACCCCTCGAGACCAGCACCCGCCTGTCCCCACAGCTTGACACCGCGCACCCCCCTCTCCCAACAACAGCCGGCACCCCATTTCCTCCATAGCCGGCACCACCTCTCCCAACAGCCAGCCAGGACCCCCTCTCCTGCCAGCCAGGACACCCCCTCCTCTGACAGCTGGCTCCCCCTCTCCTGCCAGCTAGTGCCCCCAGTCCCACAGCCAGCACCCCCCTCTCCCACCAGCCGTCACCCTCCCCTCCTGACAACAGCCGGCACCCCCTCTCCTGCCAGCCGGCCCCCCCCTCAGAAACCCCAAGAGCCCCCAGTCACTCAGCTCAGACAATAGTTACTGCCACTTTTCACTTTTTTTTTTTTTTTTTCCTTTCACTTTTTAGGTATTGCCTTTACTACTCCTGCCTTTGAGCTGAGAACTACTCATAGAGAAATGTCCCAAACCCTCCCAAACAGGCTGTTTGTGCCCCAAACTGTCCTTGGAGGCCCCTCTGCCCCCCTGGGGGGTAGGTTTGCAGTCGCTGCCCCTGGCTGTAATTGTGTCCTGGGGTCTTTGCTTTCGGTGGAGATGGCTCCAGCCTGAACCCTAGCCCTTAGTGGCGTCCCCAAAAAGAGAGAGCCCGGTGGCAGTTCTGCTGCTGTCAGAGCCTGAAGAGACCTACTCGGCTCCTTGGGGAGAAAAATGACCTTAAATCAGCAGAAAAGTATTGGTTGGTGATGTCTGCATAACACCAGCTTCGTGTTTTACACATCAGCTGAATTAAAAATGACAGATTTGTGGAAGGTATCAGTATGATGCAAGTCTAGTTTTCAGTCAAGTGACGAATTGGCAACCATATAACTAATTTCCAGTACAGTGTAAGTCGTTTTAGCATTTGTGGAAAAAGAAAATAGGACCCAAACTCTTATTTTTTCCATTTTATGTGAGTCCATCATTTGGCTCCTCCTAATAACGAGGTGTTTCAGGTAACATCCACACGCTGCAGCTATTTCACTTTTACAACAAAAGTCAACAATCAGAGTATAAAATATGAGGAGGGGCAGGATTAAGCTGTCCTGCTTGAGAAGCAGAAGGGAATGAAAAGACTGAGGTTTGTCAGCCGTGTCCTGCTGGTGGTGATTCCCGACGTGGGGGCATTGTCTGTCGGGTTCCGTTCAGTGAAGTCTATGACTTCTACAGCCAAGCGATTAGTTCCTTCTAGTTAATTTTTCCTTATTTCTGGTGACCGAGCCTTCTGCCGCTTCGTTCCACCGAGCTCTGGAGGTGAAAACCTTCAAATCACTGCCCCTGGGGCTGGTTTAACATTGGCATCTGCACTTCTCCTCACCTCCAGTGCCGGCAGGGAGTTCCTGGTGGGCAGAGCTGCGTTCCCTGCTCCTGCCTTCTCCTCTCCCATGGACAAGGGCTCAGGACGGGTATTTGGGGGGGGGGTGTGCTAACCCTGTTTGCTTTGGTTTTTAACTCTGCAGTTTCTGTTACGTTCTCCACAAATGTAGCACTGCGGTAGAAACTATAGATATATGCCTCAAATCAAGCAGAAAAAATATGATTATACTGATAAACGTTTTGCTTGTGTCTCCAGCTGCGGTGATGTGAGACCTGCTCCACAATTCATCCCTTGGGAATTTCAAATCTGTTCCAAGACCTCTGACACGTGCAAGTGCAGCGATGACAGATCATTTTTTTCAACCGTTGTGGATACTCCGGGGCCGAGACTCGCCGAGCACGTCCTAAGAACAGCAGGATCATAAATAATGCTTAATTACCATGGTTTACCTCAATGACCCCTGGAAACCAGTTGGGCTGCTGCCTGGCCGGGAGCGGCAGCGGTTTGTGTTCTGTGGAGAACAGCTGGATGGAGCCACCTCACACCGTCCTGTGCTTCCGCTAAGGTAAGATGAGGGTGGTGCTCGGTGTGTTTTGCTGGGTATCTGATAACCCGCACAGCGAAACGCAGGTTTGGGCTTTTCACAGAGTTTCGTGGTTTCTCTCTCCCTCTGAATTAATCTGTACTTTCTGCATTTAAAAAGCCGTGGCACAGATTGTCATCATAGTTTTGGTTTCCTGCTGCACTGTACAGAAGCCCTGAGGTAGTGGGTCCTGTAAAAGCTGCTGTTCTGTCTCTTTTGCGGCGATTTCCCCCCTCTCTCCCCGCCCCACACGTGCTTTGGCTGTGTTTCAGGCAATCACTGCAGATTAAAACGCACTGGGTCTGGAGGAGAGAAAATATGGGAGCGTGGAGTGGTTTGGGAAATTGAAACAGAAAGCATATTTGGTTGATATGTTTTTAAAAAGCTACTAAGAATACAGATGATAGAGCGTTATTGTCAACACTGCTCAAAGGGTATGTATATTAACTTCACCAATCGGAAATGCCAAAAACCTGCTTGTGTAAAAAAAAAAAAAACAACAAACCTCTAAGCAAAATCCAATGACACTTAAACTCTGGATTAGTTTGGGCTCTTCTGCAATTGTTGCTTATTCAAAGCATTGAATTAATTGAGTAGAAAGTGTACAATACCTTATCAGATGTAACCGTTGCCTATTGCCATTAATCAATGGGTGTATCTGGGTATTGTCTGCTGTTGCTTGTGGCTTTGAGGTGGTACCTTTAGGTGCCAGCCCCCTCAGCAGGACATGCATATGGTAAGAAAAGGAAAAGAGAAAAACCAAACAACCACAGGAACAAACCCAACATGCAATTCCTGGCTCAGAACTCAGAATTTAGAGACTACAGAGGCTGCCACAGGATTAGGGTCACACTAAGATGGTCTGAGCTTACCTGTTCACGCACACACAGGGAAAAGCAGTGTCATATTGTTGTAAACTTGTGAAGTTGTAAATTATAATTCTTATTTTGTATGTATTACCACTGCCTTCTCTGCTTAGTAACGAGTACTTAAGAATCACCAGTGGAGAAGTAGACTTGCCATGGAAAAATGCTCGGGATCTTTGTGAAAGAGGTAAGTGTATTCTCACGAGGTTTAAGCGTGAAATGGGTTCTGTGTGCAGTGTGTGCCACAGCCTGGATCAGCCCCGGCGGCTCGAACGGCCACGGAGCTCCATCGAGAGACTCCATCAGAGCGCGATTTCTCTTTGTAGCTGATCTGATGTAACTGAGCATTGATATATATCTCTCGCTTCCTGTGGGTCGAGGCTGGGGATCGTGTGGCCAGGGGAGTTCATTTGGTCAACCAGGTGATTGAATAGAAAATAAAATAAAAAAATAAATAAATAGGCAAAAAAGCCAGCAGCTTTGCTGTGGATGACACCTTCCCTGCTCTCACTCCCGTTCAACCATACAATCTCTAGACCCGGTGCAGGACATCTGGATAGATGGAGGAGAAAAGCAGTTCTTCTGGCAGGTATTCACAGCAGCACGGGTTCAGCTTGGACATGGAGTAACACCTTTCAACTTGCTGAACTCAGGTGGAAGCTGAAGAGAATGAATTAGAAACTTATTTGGGAATAGGCTTTCTTTTTCTTTTCACGTTTTCTGTGTTATAGTTTGTCTCACCCCCATCAGTTACCGATCCATAGGAATGTCCTTACTCCGAACAGTTGCCAGCGGATGCTGTTTCCGGAGAATACCCCAGAAGGAAAAGGAAAAGCAAAAGCAAGTGAGCAAGAGTTTCTGTTTCCGTGGCTCAGAGGGGGGTGTGAGCGCTGCCTGGTGCCGTGACTCACCCCCCGGCTTTGGGGGGAGCACATGGGACCGCGGTCCCTGCAAAGGGAGTACAAACCATTGCCCACAAATAGCGACTCTGCACGGGGTCTGTAATGACTCCACGGGGCTACGTTTAGAGGAGGAGCTGAGATTTACTCTCTAAAAAGCAGTATTTCTTTACAGCTGCCATTTCAACCACACAGACACATGCACCCCTGCCTTGGAATGGGGGGGGGGAACCCCATTCAGGTGTGGGGGGAGAATGGGAGGTCACTGCTTCCTGTCACCGCGCTTGTACCTGCACGTAGTGTGCACACGGAATTAGGTTTTCTGCTTTAATACACTCTGTGCTGGACTGAAAACAGCACACAGAATCAAAAACTCGGGATGTGCTTTGTACTTTGCGTCTCAGGAATTGCACAGACGGTGACACGGAGATTGCCCGGTAACTAAGATGGACATTCCAGGTCTTCCTGCTTCCCCCAGCCCTTCGGTTGCTGCTCCCGGGCTCTGTGAGAGCAGGAAAGTTCCCGTTCCAGGCAGCAGAGGACACTCACACACGAGTCAGTCTGCAATCTTTTTCTAACCCAGGCTGCTGGGTTTTTTTCACGTCTTTTACTTTTATTCTGTGAGATAGCCACATCTCGGAGCTCCAGCATCAGACTTTTACAGTCCCTATTCCCCTTGTGCGTGATCCCCTCCGTCCCCTCGGGCCGGACGGGATGGCACGTCTGAGATTTGGCCTGGGTGCAAAGAGCTGACTCAACACCCCTCCCCAGTGTAACGGGGCCGAAGTCTGCCTTACACCACGCGCGGCACAAACTTTTAACCTCCAAAATGCCATTGCCCTGGGGGTTCGCCGTGCTGTGAGCCACAGCTGTTGTTTTTCCCAGGTTTGTGTCGGGGCCGGGACGGTGAGGAGCGGGGTGTTTGGGCTGACCTCCCCCGTACCGCTCCCGAGCCCGTGGTTGCCGGCCCGGCACCCCTGCCTGTGGGAAAGTCACGTGCGCTGGGTTTTCATTTCACATTCTGCCGGTTGTTATTCAGAAACTGCCGCAGAAACCAAACATGTTTTCCAGCGCCGGCTTTTGATAAGAAACCAGCGCTGAACGGGCGCTTTATAGCATCGTGCCAGGAATCCAGGCTGTTCTCACAGCTCCAACACACCCTGCCCGAGGCACTGGCAGGAGGAGGTCCTGGTACTAAACTTCTTCCCCCATCTTCCCTTGTTAGCCTGACTCTTCCTCGGGCAGAGTTCAGGACTGACTGTTCCGTTTCCTTCCACACCGCTCTGTTAGCTATACTAGGCCGGCTTTTTGCTCTTCAGTAAAATGTCCTTGACTATCTAGTGGGGAAGATGGAATTTATACAGCAAGATATGTGATTAGTGGTTGAAATATTTGTGAAATTCCATTCAGATGTGACTACTGCGGCTAAAAATAGTCACCTTCAGCTGATACAAACACGTTAAAGTCCTGGGGAGATTTTCTTACCGAGCTAAACAACACAGGCTGGAGTCAGGGCATAAGAAATGCATTCATGATCGCACAGATCTTCTAAATAACGTAAACCTGGGGGAATTAAGGCTTGAAGAGAGTTTTGGATATCTAATCCATCCATAAGGAAATGCTAGTTATACTGACCCGTTCCTGGTAGGTGTTTAGGTGCCTGTAAGGAGCTGGGTAACGGTGTGGGTTCCACCAGCTGCCCAAAAACTCTGTTCCAGGGGTTTTGTCTCCAGATGTCACCTTGGAGATGGCTCCTGAGAGGGACAGAGCATCCCGGCAGAGGCTTTAACGAGCGCGAAGCAGGGCGGAAGGTTTGTTTGATGTATCTTACAGCTCCTCTGTTCATACACCCCGGGATGTTTGCTTTTTTCACAAGAGCAGGGCAGTGTTGACTCATGTTGGGTTTGTGATCACTCCGACCCCAGGGCCCTTCCTGCAGGGCTGCTGGCCAGTGGCTACTCCTCCCGTGTCTGGGTGCTGAGCTGCTCCTTAAAGAGCACAAATATTAACCTTGATTTGTTTTCTCATTCTTTTAGACCATTTTCCTAACCTGCCCACGTTGTTCTGAGTGCTGTTCTTGACCTCTGAAGTCCTACCCCTCCCCTTTCCCCCAAACCTGCAATTCCAAATTACATTTGTGTGTATTTATAACTGCATATCTCTACGGTGGAATAATGTCCGTGCCCACAGAAACTGATTTTAGACCGCCTTTCGTGGTGATATTACCAATTTCTTTGAGCATGGGTCATCTTCTCCTGCACATCCACCACTTTGTCCAAAGTTTGTTCCTTGTGCAGGTCGCCCGTGAGGAGCGTCAGATACTCCCTCAGGTTAAATTATATCCTCATCTCCCCATCCCTGAGCCTGTTAAACCTGTCACAGTAGGAGAGATCAGTTTGATGCAATCTGCTCCTAACAAGTCTGGGGCTGTTACTTATCAACCTAATATCTCCTAAAAATAGGTCATTTGTTCCAATATATTTTTCCAGGAATTGAAATTAGACCGACTGTTCCATAACTGCCCAGCTCATGCGTCTGCTTTCTCTTTCCCTCCTCTCTTTCAATTTAGGGATGTTTTTTCTATTTTTCCAGTGTTCTGGAACCTTCTCCATTCCACAGCTTTCAAAGATTGTCAGCAGTGGCTCCGAGATCACTTCATCCGGCCAAATAATCCAGAGGGACTGTGTTAGAGTCGGATAACTAAAAACAGAGGCGGCATTTTAAGTAAATGTCCCCTTCTGTTCCCCTTCGCCCCCAAACGAGTTCTTTCTCCTTTATTGTGTTTGTTGGTTGGGTTTGGGTTTTGTGGTTTGTTTGTGTTGGTTTTTTTACACTAACATAATTAAATATTGAGTACTTCTTCATCTGTTTTCTTACTGCTTTCAGCAAGCTGGTCCCGCTGCTCATTGCCAGTTACAAATAATCGGCTTCTATTTCTACCTTCATTTAACTACCAGCAGTCTTGAATCTTCTTATGTCTCCGTGTCCAGACTCGTGATTCTTCCCTTATAGGATCTTCTGTCATGCAGAATTCTGGAGACCAAGCCAAACCTCCTTTCCATACACTCAGTATAGATTGAACGGGTCAGGTATAAGCAATTTTCCAGATCTAGACTTATTCCCATAAACTTTAAACCTTTCCAAACTTTAATAGTCTCAAATCTAAATTCACCGAGTAAATGTCAAGCGTGTGCTGTACACACTGAACCTGAGCAAGGCCTCTGAACCGCTCGACTGGCAGCGCTGCTGGGACGTGGCAGGGACGATGTACAGGTAAGCGTGGTGGAAACCCAGCCCATGGCCCCAGGGATGCCAGGACCTGGGAACCACCACAAAGTCGAGGTGGGAGAGGGAACGGCAGGTGGATGGAGATGGGAAGGTGAATGATGGATGTAGGTGGGAGAGGGAAGGATGGATGGATGTAGGTGGGAGAGGGAAGGATGGATGGATGTAGGTGGGAGAGGGAAGGATGGATGGATGGATGGAGGTGGGAGAGGGAAGGATGGATGGATGGATGGAGGTGGGAGGAGAGGGAACGGCAGAGGGATGTAGATGGGAGAGGGAAGGACAGACGGCACTTCAGCTGAGCAGATGGATGTCTCCGCACCATCCCTACTCACCTGAGTCTCAGGTGCTGCCCTTCTTCTGCCTTCAGCCTGTCCATCCACTCTCTTCAATTTGTCACACACTTCTGCAGTCTGCACCAAGATCACCTCTATTGCATTTCTCTCTCTTGCAGCCATGAGTTACATCTCGGGTTTCCTTCGTTCGTATAAACCCCTTCTAGGAATCTACCTAAATCTTTGTCTCTCTCCTTGAAGACTTGCCTTTGCTTGGGTCGGTAGGAGAGGCAGAAAGGGGGGAATGCACCAGGTCTGTGAGATGAGGATGAGGAATTGCAGGATTTCTGTTGGCGAACTTCCAGCTCGGTAAGTGCAGAAGCCGGATACAAACCCAGCCTGGCGAGAGGCACCACCATTAACCTTATGGGTGGACATACCTGGCAAAGCTGTGGGAGCAGAGCTTGGTGGCTGCGAGGGCTTGGCAGAGAACTCTCAAATGCAGGGTCAGTGGGTAAGGAGCTGAGGTCCCACCTAAAGGTTTCATCCCAGGCTTATCAGCACGGAAGGACGAATACGTTGCTTTTGGCAAAATGATTTTTAGCACGAGACCAGAGCTTTAAAACGGAATTTTGGAAGTTGGTGATAAATTGAGAACAAGAGCGAAGCTGACCTCACCCACTGGATTTCTGTTCACCAACTGCCATTTTATGCAGGATACATTATTTTTTTAATTTTTTTTTTTAATCCTCCCATGTAGGGTGTTCTTTGACATGAACTCCTAGAAGGGCTTATCCTTCATTTAGTGTGTCCAAAAGTTGGTTCCGTTTGGGGAAGAGGAGCAAACGCTGCAGCCTGTTTGCTGTGGGGAAACACCGACACACAACCACAGGACAGTTTAACAAATTATATTGTTTCTCCATAATAGCAGTGGGTGCTTCGTCAGCCCTTCATCTTCATTATGCATCGCTGTCGAGTAACTTGGCTTTTTGCCTGGAGCCAGGTCATGGGCTGGTGCAAATTAGCCTGGTGCTAATGAAGCAGAGGAGCTTTGGAGGAAGGAAGCTTTGTCAAGTGACTACAAGCAGAGGGTCGCTTTTTGGTTAAACTAAAGGAGGAGTGAGTTCTTGGAAGTCCTCTAGCTGCCTGCATGTGGTTTGAAAAGATGGTCCAAAGGATTTATTTTCTTTTTTTGTGAAGCAGACTGTCCTCTGAGCATTCGTCCCCCACCCGGGGTAAAGGCTGTACCTGGAACAACAGGAGTCATTCCCACAGAAACCCTGTTTTAGGGGCAACAATGCCCTTCTAAGAGGCCCATGTTAAGTTACTTGGAAGCCTCAAAAATTGCAGCTGCTTATTCCTCCCAGTGATACCCTCCATAGTTTTTAAGGCCACTCTCATACCTCCTCCTGTAAGACTTTAATTTCTGAATCTCTAAGCAAGGTCAGCTGTGAGACCAGACGAGGTGCTTGAGGGCTTTGTCCAGTCCAAGCCCCAAAGGCTTCCCAGGATGTGAGGGGGTGTTTCGTGCTGTCTCCTGAGATAGTAACCTAAAGTGTATTTACTGTTCTCTCTTCCTTTTACCAAGTAATTTCATTTACATTAAAAAAAATCTGCTACTACTACAAAGCTAAGTAGCTTTCAAAAGTAGCTTTTTTCAAGTAGTTCAGCTAGGTTAAACCATTTATTTTTTGAAGGAGGTTTTCTGTGTGATCTCTTCTTACATGAATAACACCATTATTCTATTAATTGTTCTTTTCTTTATCAAACATGATTGTAAAATCTGGTAGTATGTGTTAGGATTGTGTAGGGAAAAGGGTTTCCTAAGGAGTGTAGATGGTTTTTATTTCTATTGTGAATCAATGCATTAAAGAACACCTGCAGATGGAAGCAGAGCTCGTGCTATAATTTACGTTGCACGTTTGGACTAATTTAGAGACGATGGTGATTGTAACGTATGGATTAGAAAGTGGTTCACAGTAAGTGTGAGGTTAATGGTATTACAAAATAATGCTATACTTTTGGACAACTTTTCCATCCCACTTTCTGAAAGTACCCTCAAGAAATCTTAGTGCCTTTTCCGTATAGAGTGAGCTCGATAAACGCTATTTACCAGATCCCTGTTTGAAGTCCTGCATTGCAGGCTCTGTTTGCTCACGCTCCTCAGTGACCTTGCCCACGGCAGCTAAAACAGCCCAGTAAGTGCTGTCACCTTCCCTTTCCGTGGGGTTCTGACCGACAAAGGTGCCACCCCTGTGCTCAGGGAGCACATCTATTTTCCGGCGTGATTTCTCTGCCTGTGACTGTTCGGAGCTTGCAGCACGTTTGGTACCTGCTGGAGCCACACGCTGAAGTGAAGGTAATGCTGCAGTAGCTGCTGTGACCTCAAAATCCAGTTAACGCTCATTTTTACAAGTTAGAGCACTTGGGTTAGGTACAGTGACAGCCTGACTTTCATTGTACTATAACGTGGTCTGAGATTCTTTTTAAAATGCTGGCCATTCTATGGGCTCCTGCAGCACAAATGCTGTGGAGAACCCTCCCGCGTGTCCTCACGCCGCAGGCAGAGGTGGCCACGGGTTATTGCAGCTCAGGATCTGCTTACCTGGGGTCACAGAATCACAGAACTACAGAAGGATTTGGGGTTGGAAGGGACCTCTGGAGATCATCCAGTCCAACCCCCTGCCACAGCAGGTCCACCCAGAGCAGGTCCCACAGGAATGTGTCCAGGGGGGTTTGGAATGTCTCCAGAGACGGAGACTCCACCGCTTCTCTGGGTAGCCTCTTCCAGGGCTCTGCCACCCTCACAGGAAAGAAGTTCCTCCTCATGTTGAGATGGAACTTCCTCTGTTCAAGTTTGTGCCCGTTCCCTCTTGTCCTGTCACTGGGCACCACTGAGAAAAGACTGGCCCCATCCTCCTGACACCCACCCTTTAAGTATTTATAGGTGTTGATCAGATCCCCCCTCAGTCTGCTCTTCAGACTAAAAAGACCCAAGTCCCTCAGCCTCTCCTCATAAGGGAGATGCTCCAGGCCCCTCATCATCTTTGTAGCCCTCTGCTGTTCCCTCTCCAACAGTTCCCTGTCCTTCTTGAACTGGGGAGCCCAGAACTGGACCCAGTGCTCCAGGTGGTGCCTCCCCAGGGCAGAGCAGAGGGGGAGGATGACCTCCCTCAGCCTGCTGGCCACACTCTTCTTGGTGCCCCCCAGGCAGTGATTTGTCCCCACAAAGTCCTATTCCTGAAGCCAGGCTGGATTTAATAAGCTCTCTTCCAAAGCCCAAAAGACCTGGGATTTTTGAAATCTCTTATCTCCATTCCTTCCTCAGTGTTTCACAGCAAAGAGATTCCTTTTGCCAAATGAAGACTATCTGGGATTTGCAGCAGGCTCTTTGCACGCAGGATCCAGCCCGAGAGGGCTCTTCAGGATGCATCTCCCTGGGTTCCGTGGGGCTGTTCCTGTATCTGGAGCTCCCCAGCTGTATAAATATTTGGGAGACTGCTAATAGGAATGTTCCGCTAATAGAACAGACAATGAGAGATAAACTAGTTGTTGGGGGAATAAAAGTGTGTATTGGACAGATTAAAGAGGAAATAATAAAATTCTTTTGAAAACTCAATTAAAGAAATGGAGGGGAGGAGAAAAAACCACAGCTGCTGTGGACTTGAGCTAGGGCCGTGGTTAAGAGTTTGGCCAACAGATTCAGGTTCCATCGCTTTCAGCTATGTACATAGCACGGAAGCTGCCGTCTTCAGAAATGTATACTCCTAAAGGCCTTTAGTTATGAAATACTCTGCTAAAAAAAAAAAAAAAAAGTCCCTTAAGAAAAGAACTGTGGGGTTTGGTGTGGGCTGTGTCAGAAACCAGTAACACCTCCCCTGTCCCCGCTCCCTCCCCAGGCACCAGTCCTTGCCTCCGTTCGGAAAGGGTTAAACTACCTTTTTTGCGAGAAGGGGCGCTTCCACAGCTCCCTCCATCAGAAACACCCCCTCCCGAAACCCACCTTTCAGAACCCAACTCAAAAATAAAGCCCTTTAGCCGGGTTTACAGACGGCCTGTGCTTTGGAGGAGACCCCACGGGCGCTCCTTCGCCTTCTCACCTCCTTTTTCTCACTTTTCCTGACTCCCAGCCTGCGCCACCGCATCGCCTTCCCATCCTGCGTCTCCGGTCCCAGAAAGTGACCCCCCCTTCCCCTCATTGCTCTTCACAGGCAGGGCCTCCACTCGTAACTGCCCCCACGGGGTTTTGAGGAGAAGCTGACTTTGTTCCTGTCCTAAAAATCGGTAAGTTTGTTTAATAGTGTCTGAACGTTTCTGCAGGTTTTACTCTGGAGCTGGGGTTTTGTGGAAAAGCTGTGTTCTCAATCAGCTGCTGCTCTAACAAGTCTCAAACCACCCTTTTTTTCCCCCAAATGCATCTTTTCTTTTTTTTTTTTTTTTAATTTGGCGTGTGGAAAAGTAGCAGACGCTGTGGGAACACCTCGATTCCCTGTCGATCCACGAAATACTGAGTTTGCGGATCTTTCCTGTAGTAAGTTTGATGCCGGCTGTGTCTCAGCTCCAGAAATTTGGAGTCAAGCGCGAGTGTGGATGCACGAAGTGGGGTTTTTTTATTTCATCGTTCCTTTTTGTTTGTTTCTGAACGAGCAACTCGCTCCGTGCTTTGCGACTGGGATCGTGAGGTGCATCCCCACAAACGCACGGGACTGCCCTCGGGTCTGTGGAAGCCACTAAGACCGGAGTGTGGCGTTCCCGAAGAAGAACACGGAGCCTGTGCCTTCCTTTCCTTTGCCCACCGTTTTAAAAGAACAAACAGAAATGTTTGTATAAATCTCAGCTTAATCCCGGGGGAATGGGTCCGGGACGTGTTGTGTGTCCAATGGATTTCTCTCCCGTGGGTGAGGAGCAGGTAACCCGGAGAAGATCCCACTGGAACCAGCAAGGCTTTTATTCCCGAGGTCGGGAGCCGGGCCGGGATCTCAGAAATCATTTCCTGCTGGGGCTGACACTTGTCCCGTGTGGAAATACGGCACCGGGGGGGGACGGGGACACTCGCAGTTTGGGTTCCCGAGGCGGGACTCGCGTATCCCCAGCGCTCCAGGGATGCTCTTTGGTACCCGCTCCTTCGCTTGGGGTGTCCCCGCCTCCTCTCACTTCGTGCCCGAGTTTTCTGAGCCCAGAAAAGGGCAACTTTTGTGCTCTGATGGTACAAGAAAGACAGAAAAAGACTTGTTTTTTTTTCTTTTGGTTTTCTTTTTTTTGAGCCATACCATGCTCTTTCTTTTTTTTCCTGAAATTCCTGCTCCCCCCTACCCCCGTTTCTGGGCCTTGCCCCCGGGTGAGCTGCTGGGGGGGGAGGGAAGGAGGGGGCCTCGCATACCGTCATCTTAAGCGACTTTTCCAATTACTAATCTCACTGATTGAGTTCTTGTGCCTCCCTAATAAGGCACACGATTAACTTGCCCTGGGGCTACTCCCCAGGGACTTTCTTGAAGCCGCTGCATCCCCCCCTGGACCGGGCCATGACGCAACGCCTGACGCTTTCTCGTCCCCATCGCCTCCGGGGCCGCCGGAGCCGCCTCTCCCCGGCCGGAGGGGCCGGTCCCGGTCCCGGTCCCGCTCCCCGGGCGGGCCGCGTTGGGGCGGGGGGGGGGGGGGGCCGGAAACGGGCGGGGGGCGCCCTTTGCCCGCGCGGCCGCCAGGGCGGGGCCGGTGGGGCGTGGCCGCGGGGCCGCCGGGAGTGGTGACGTGTACCTTAGGCCCCGCCCCCGCCCAGCCTATATAAGGGGCTCCGTTCACGCCGTCGGTCTTTTTCGCTCCGGGCTCGCAGCCGCCGCCTCGCAGGTGAGGCGCGTCCGCGCGGGGCAGGCCGGGACCGGGGGCGGGGATCGGGCCGGGGGCCTGCGCTCCCTGAGGGCCTGGGGACGGCCGGGCGCGGCCGCCGCGGCGGAGCGCTGGGGGGAGAAGGGGCAGAGGGGGGAGCGCACGCCGGGGAGGTGGCGACGCGTCGTTTCCCTCCCGCCATCCTTCTCTCCGGGACGCGGGGAGCGGCGTGACCGTGCGGGAGGCGCGCGGCCGCTTCCCCTTCCCCCCGCAGCGCGGGTGGCGGAGGGGCCGTGCCGGCGGGACGCGCGGAGCGTGCCGGGCGGCGGCGGGGCCCGTCGAGGCCCGCGGGCCGCGGTGTGGTGGGGGGTGGGGTGGGGACGGGACACGAGTGTTAAAAAAAAAAAAAAAAAAAAAATGGCCGCTCGGCTTTTCCTGCCCGCCGCCAGCGCCACAAAATGGAGGACGGTGCGGGCCGGGCGGGGTGAGTCACACAAAGGAGCGGGGCCGGCCCCGCCCTCCGCGCCGCCCGCCGCGCCGCCGCCCCGCTCCCCGGCCGCCGGGGGTGCGCGGAGCCCGGAGGGGGTGACGCCGGGGGCGCTCGGAGGGGGCTTGTGTCCCCGTCCCGTGTCCCCCCCCCCCCCCGTCCGGCGACCGCCCGACGCGGCCCCTCCTCCGGCGGGGCGGGGCCGGGCCGCGCCGCCATCCCGGCCGGGCCTAGCCGGGCCGCCCCGCCTGAGGGGCCGCCATGGCGCGGCTCTGCTCGGCCGCCTCCGCGCTGGAGGCCTCGCCGGTGTTTTACTTAATCTTGTTTTTTTTGGGGGGACCCGCTTCCAGGTGTCGATTCTTTTCTGCCGGAAGAAAGAACCCAAGCTACCGTCCGAGATGGGAAAGGAGAAGACCCACATCAACATCGTCGTCATCGGCCACGTCGATTCTGGCAAGTCCACCACCACCGGGCACCTCATCTACAAGTGCGGGGGCATCGACAAGAGGACCATCGAGAAGTTCGAGAAGGAAGCCGCCGAGGTGCGTGCTCCTGGGGCGCCCGGCGAGGCGTCGGGGGCGGGACGGGAATAAAGGGAGGTTTTGAGTTGCAAAACTCGAGTTGCAAAGTGTCGGGTGGCCACAGGGAGGCGGTTTGGTGGCAACTGTCCCAGTGGCTGAAGGAGCGCAGGGTGCTGGGTGGCCACAGGGCGGCGGTTGGGCTCCGCTTGTCCCCGGGGCTGAACAAGAGCCAGAGCGTTGGCTCCGCCGTCGCGTTAATTGGCAAAGATCGGAATGTGGAGTGCGGAACCATGGAAAGGAAAGGGAGTCTAAAGCTACGCCTGTGTAATTGTGCCCCGAATCGCAATTAGGTGGAGTTCCCAGCTGTGGTCTGCAAACAAAATGTAGTTGAGGATAAAATTTATGAAGTTGCTCTGATAAGTTTTACTTCTAAACATGAAAGGAATGGATTTTGGTGTTTGAACCCATAGAAAGTCTTACTGATTCTACTTTTTTTCCTGTGTAATTACACCATAAATCTATAAAGCACACCTCGGGATGAAACGTAGCGGACACTGGGCTGACTGGCAGTTACAGTGTTGGTTATCGCAGGGATTGCACTTGTAGAGGACACTTGATAGCAGGGCTTAGGCTCAGGAGCTCCACGGGAAAGCTGTGTTGGTGCAGTTAACAAGCTGCGAGAGGGCAGGGCTGTCAGCAGGCTCAGTGACAGCCAGCACTTGGCATCTCTCACCGGTAGTGCCAAGGGGATCTTGTTGCTTGTTTTACAAGCAGCGGCATTTCTCAGCATTAAACCACTTGGCTATTCTTAGATGTTGCTCTTTAGCCAATGTGGGATCTTTCTGAAGTAAATGCAAATATATATAGATTCTTTGAAAAAGGGAGAAAAAAACAATTTATTTTTTTAAATCTGTAGATGGGCAAGGGCTCCTTCAAATACGCCTGGGTCTTGGACAAGCTGAAGGCTGAGCGTGAGCGTGGTATTACCATTGATATTTCCCTGTGGAAGTTCGAAACCAGCAAATACTACGTCACCATCATCGACGCTCCCGGACACAGAGACTTCATCAAGAACATGATCACTGGAACTTCGCAGGTAGGGAAATAGCACGGGGGGGTCGGCAGCTCGGGCAGGTTTTTCCTTGACTGGGTGGGTTTCCCCGATACCTTGACACATATGCAAGTGTATATAATATATTTAATAGTATAATAACTGCGGTTATTGCATATATAATATATACTGTATATGTTATATAAATAATATAATAACGGGGTTTGTTTTTCCCTTTTCCCAGGCTGACTGCGCTGTCCTGATCGTCGCTGCTGGTGTCGGGGAGTTTGAGGCCGGTATCTCCAAGAACGGGCAGACCCGTGAGCACGCCCTTCTGGCCTACACCCTGGGTGTGAAACAGCTGATCGTCGGCGTCAACAAGATGGATTCCACCGAGCCGCCCTACAGCCAGAAGAGATACGAGGAGATTGTCAAAGAAGTCAGCACTTACATCAAGAAAATTGGCTACAACCCAGACACTGTAGCTTTCGTGCCAATTTCTGGTTGGAACGGAGACAACATGTTGGAGCCCAGCTCTAACGTAGGTTTGACATTCGTTTATGTTAAGAAATTAAACTGGGAGGGTTGCTGAGATAAATTAGGCAATAGTGAAGCCTACCTGTTTTTCAGTGTAGCTGTGTTTGGGAGCGCGGAGCTCAAGGATTAAATCCCAGCACTTTGTGTACTCTTACTCTGCAATAGGATACAGAGATGTGCCGCTTGGTCTTTCTTCTAACGTTGTGCTGTTCATGTTGTCAGACGACTGATGCCTGGGCTTGTTCTTGTTGCAGATGCCCTGGTTCAAGGGGTGGAAGGTGACCCGAAAGGACGGCAATGCCAGTGGAACCACCCTCCTTGAAGCTCTGGACTGTATCCTGCCACCCACTCGTCCCACGGACAAACCTCTGCGGCTGCCTCTTCAGGATGTCTACAAAATTGGCGGTGGGTGTTCTCTGTAACGCTTCTCCCTTGGGCAACAGCTAACGTACGGGGCAGAAAGGCAGTTGTTTGCCCAAGAACTGCTTTTCAGGTGGAAAATGTTCAGAATACTTTCCTAAAGTGTTGTCTTCTCCAGGGGCATGTACCCATTGAGCCTGGATTACTGATGTTGCTTCTCTCCTGCAGGCATTGGTACTGTCCCAGTTGGCCGGGTGGAGACTGGGGTTCTGAAGCCAGGCATGGTGGTGACGTTTGCCCCTGTCAACGTTACAACTGAAGTGAAGTCTGTGGAGATGCACCACGAGGCCCTGGCCGAGGCTCTGCCTGGTGACAACGTTGGCTTCAACGTGAAGAACGTGTCTGTGAAAGATGTTCGTCGTGGCAATGTTGCCGGGGACAGCAAGAACGATCCTCCCATGGAAGCTGCTGGCTTCACGGCGCAGGTAATCACAGAATCACAGAATCACAGACTGGTTTGGGTGGGAAGGGACCTTAACGCCCCCCCCCCAGTGCCACCCCTGGCCTTGAACCCCTCCAGGGATGGGGCAGCCACAGCTTCTCGGGGCAACCTGGGCCAGGCTCTCACCACCCTCACAGCAAAGAAGTTCTTCCCCACATCTCATCTCAGTCTCCCCTCTGTCAGTGTCAAACCCTTCCCCCTCATCCCATCGCTGATCCAGAGTCCCTCCCCGGCTTTCCCGGAGCCCCTTTAGGGACCTGAAGGGGCTTGAAGGTCTCCCATTGAAATACCAGGGTTTTGTCCTTTCTTACTCGCGGGCTGGGCTATGAGGTGACACAGAGCTGTGTTATTTGCTGGAGCAAATCAGGCGAAAGCCCTGGCTTTGTGATGAGGCACACGAGTGTTTGGGGTTACCCCGGTGTTAACTTGGCGCTTTGTTGGTTTTCAGGTGATTATCCTGAACCACCCTGGCCAGATCAGCGCTGGCTACGCCCCCGTGCTGGATTGCCACACCGCTCACATCGCCTGCAAGTTCGCTGAGCTCAAAGAGAAGATCGACCGTCGTTCTGGCAAGAAGCTGGAGGATGGCCCCAAATTCCTCAAGTCTGGAGACGCCGCCATCGTTGACATGATCCCGGGCAAACCCATGTGTGTGGAGAGCTTCTCCGACTACCCTCCTCTGGGTAAGGCTGCTAAAAACCCCTTGGTCCTCGTCTCTGGAGAAAACCCTCCTCCGTCTCCAGTTCTTAAAAAGCTGCGACTTGTATAGGAGCTCCCAAGCGTGACCAGCGCTTCAGGGGTACTTGGGGTGATTTTACGTCTTCGTCCCACTGAGTTTGCTCTCCTGGAGTGGTGGTTGCCCACTCGCCCGGAGTCTCTGCCCTGGGGGTAATGCTGGGGGGGGACAGCCCTCCGGGAGGGGGGAAAAAAACCCCAAAACCCTAAACCCTGTGTTTTTCTCGGCAGGGCGCTTCGCTGTGCGTGACATGAGGCAGACGGTGGCCGTGGGTGTCATCAAGGCGGTGGACAAGAAGGCTGGAGGCGCCGGGAAGGTCACGAAGTCGGCCCAGAAGGCCCAGAAAGCCAAATGAAACTTGTGTGGGTCAGCTGGCGGCCGGGGCTGGGTCGGGGGAGGAAGGACGGTCTCAGAGCTGTGTGTCGCAATTGGCCATTTCAGTTCCATAGTCAAAGACTGGTTAATGATTACGATGCATCGCAAAAGCTTCAGGAGGAAAGGAATGTTTGTGGACCATTTGTTTCGTGGCAGTTTAAGTTATTAGTCTTTAAAAAAAAAAAATCGATAAAAATTTTTTTAAAATGGAAACTTGACCAAAAAAAAAAAAAAAATCTGTCACAGAATTTGAGACCATTAAAAGGAAAGTTCAACGCTCTGTCTCTGTGTTCTTTGGCTTCATGTGGAGTTTATAGGAAAAAAACCCACCTCTTTGCAGCCCTGGCGGGATCAGAAGGGCTCGGTGTTACTGAGCGTGTCCTGAAGTTGCAAAGCGAATACTCAGATCTCTCGTTTCCGAAGAGAGGAGCGAAACCCGGCTCTAGGTTTAGCGTTAACTGATCTGAGCCTTAAAAACCCAACTTGGGCGGTGCTTTCTTTACACCTGCGTGGATAGCGGGGGTGCTGGGTGACGCCCGCTGTTGGGGTGTCCCGTGGTGCGCTGAGCAAACCTGGAAAGCTCGACACCGGGAAGAAAAATAGCGTGGACAAATCAGACTGAACCTTGGAAAAGCTTCAGCGAAGACTGCGGTGCTGGGCTCCCCTCGGGCTCGGGTTCTTCCCCTTGCTCCCAGGAACAGATCCTTCTAATGTTTTTTCTGGGGAACGGGTAACTGTCGCGTAGATCCCTGTGAATAAACCCTTCTGTCTAAATTCCTCCTGCTCCGCAGTAAGACACTGACTAGCTCAATTCCAAAGCCGTATTTTGTTTTGAGGGTGCTCTGGCGCTCGTTGGGCGCTGAACCACCCCCCGTTACAGCATCTCGATCAGTTTTCCTTTCCAGAGCAAAGCCGGGAGGGAAGGGGACAGGTTTTCCTGCTGAGCACCAGCGGGAGGGTGTTAGTCCCTGTCCCGCCCGGGGTGGGCTCGTGCCTGGGGGTGCCGCTGGGAACTGCTGGGGAGAGGTGCTGTTTGCATCCCAGAGCCCCATGATCCGCGCTCCTGGCTCCAGCTGCTGCCTTCTGAGGGGGGGTTTGGGTCAGTCCCTCGGAGTGGAACTGGGCGACCGGTCCAAGAGCTGGCTCTTCCTTACTCAATCCCAGTCAAACGATTTGCTCTATCAAAGCCGCCATCTGGGGTAAGCGGGGGGCACCGGGAGGAGCCTGGCTCTGTGGGGGGGGAGAGGGGCAGTTAATGGCTGACGGGCTCTGACTTGTGTAACGTTAAAATACAACCTCTGTCTCGGCTTCCCCACGGCACCCCCTGGCTCACGGGGAGTTTGGTGTCCGAGAGGCCGCTGTGCCGTCAGGGGCTCCGTTCCCCGCTCCCCTCCTGGCCCTGGGGGAGCTCGCTCCGCTCCTGCGCTGGGTGGGCTCAGTCTCATGCTCTGCTTTGGGGGGGGTCTTTCCTCCTTTTCCCCTCGCTTTCTGTGTCTTCGTGGAGTGCAGTGAAACCTCAGGTCCGGCGGGAGCGGGGGCTGCGGCACTTCCCTCTCTGCAGAAAGCTCTGGAATTCAGGAAAGGGCTCTCACCATGGTGAGGTGTGTGGGTATCCCCGGCTTCAGAGCGGGGGCAGCGCTGCTGTGGCCACCATAAAGCTGAATTTCCTGCCCCATCGCTGCCTCCCAGTTAAACCACGGACTTTGTGGGTTTTTTTCCAAGAGACTTTGCTCAAACCGGTTTGGCCGAGCGCGAGATTCTCCTTGGGCTGAAACCAGCGGGGCTTTGCCAGGAGCTGCCTCCCCCAGGTCTCCTCCCCCTTCCCAGGGGGTGTTCGCTGCCGGGGGCGGCCTCTGGGGGGGGGGCACCCGCTCCATTGCCGTCTGTAATTAATTACCTTGTAATAATTAGAAGTGACTCGGGGCTGCGGGGGGGGGGGGCGGGGGGGGCAAAAACTGCCAAATGGCACCTGAGCTGGGGGGGTGGGGGTGTTGGGGGCACAGCCAAGAGACCCGAGTGTCCCCCAGCACCACCAGCCCTCGTTTCCCAGGAGTTAAAAACTCAGTTTTACACTTTCTGAATTTATTTTTGAGGTTTTTTCACTCCCGTAGAGCAGTTCCGGGTCCCGTGCGCCGACGCGATGCCGTCTCCGGTCCTTGACTGAGCTTTGACTCCCTGGGGAAAAAAATGTTAAGATTTTTGTAACCCGAACTTGGGAGTAAAACTGCTTTGGTGACGTTTCTAATAAATGTTGACATTCCTGTGCATGTCCTCTGCCCGCTTTTATTCCTCTGAACGGCTGTCAGCTCTGTCCTTCCCTCTCCCGCGCTGTCCTGCGACGCTGCCGGTGCCGCACGGAGCCGGGTGAGTGGGGGGGGGGGGGGGGGGTGGAGGCAGAAAACGGGCCAGACTTGTGAATTTATAGAATTCACTTAGTTCCATTGCTGGCGGTGGCAGCGGGGAGCTGGAAGGCTGAGCCGCGGTTTCCTTCCTAGTTCAAGGTGCCTTTGGGGTCTGGAGGGCTTTCAGGGCACAGGAATAGTCCAAAAAGTATCCCCCAAATATCTGGGGATGGAGCGAAGTCCCGGGGCGGGGAGGGATGGGGCAGAGGGATCCTGGTGGCTCTGGCCAAGGAGCAGGTAATTAACAATAGTTAATTTCACTGAAACTCTAGGTGAAAAACTAATTCCCACCGGGTTGCGTCTGGCTGGTGAAAGGCACTGCCGGGGCACCGAGGGGCTCTCTGAACACACACTTCAAATCCTAGATTGTGTCCAAGCAAAGCCAGGCAGGAACAACGGAACCTCTGCCCTCTCCGGGGCTCTCCTGCTCCGCGGCGGTGCCCGGGGACTCAATACCTGGTTGAGAGCAGCATAAATTGGGTCTGGACCACAAGTACAACTCACCTGCTTCTAACTTATGTTCCTTAAATGCTCATGCAGTGCCTGGAGGGGGCAGGAGAGGATGCGGGCGGGACGAGGGGCTCCCACCATCACCATCAGGAGCTGCCCAGTTCCGGGCTTGCTGAAGGAGACTCCGGACACAGCTCGTTTTCGCCTGTCCCCAAAGCGGGGGACCTGGACAGGCTTTGTGGACAAGAGGAAACGGCCTCAAGTTGCGCCAGGGGAGGTTTAGGATGGATATTGGGAAAAATTTCTTCACCCAAAGGGTTGTGAAGCCTTGGACGAGGCTGCCCAGGGCAGTGGTGGAGTCCCCATCCCTGGAGGGATTTAGAAGCCGGGCAGATGTGGTGCTGAGGGACGTGGGTCAGTGGTGGGCTGATGGTTGGAATCCATGATCTGAAAGGTCCCTTCCAGCCTGGACGCTTCTGTGATTCTCCGCTCGATGGAGCCAGGGCTCTGTGGAGACACACGCCGAGGAGCCGCTGCTGGCCAGCTCTGGGCACAGACTGATGTCACTGGCTTTGGCCACGCTTTGGGTGGCCCAGGAGGAGTTTTGCTCAAGAGATTCCTTCAGACCAGGGTCGGCCCTTCCCCTTTGCCCACCTTCATGCAGGTGGCTGCAGAGCTTCTTACGAGCTGTCTGACACCCTTTGCCAGGTCCAACTCAGCCTGACTTCTCCCAAGCCTCGGTTCATCCGTTTGCTCTTGGATCTTCCTTCCCTGATCAGCCAGTCTCCTCTTGTCCCCAGGCCCTCCGTGGTTTGTGCCTCTCGGCTCCTGCTCCATCCGAAGCCCTTTTCCCGAAGAGTTTCTTTCTCTCTCTCTCCCTTTTCAGCACAAATCACAAATTCCTGCCAGTATCAACACCTTTGAGTTGATGATTGTTCCCAAATCCTCCATGGTGCCCCTGGGCGGGCAAAGAGATGAAGGAAAACCTGGCCGATGGCAAAACCAGATTGTTCCCAACAGAGAATCCATGGGTTTGTTGTTTGGTTTTTTTTTTTTTTTTTTAGCCTTTTCTGACTCCTCTTCAGTCCTGTCAGATTATTTCTGCATCACAAATCAATCAATCACCTCATTGTCTGCTTTTTTGGTTGTGTTTTTTTTTTTCCCCCGAGGTTCCAGTCTCTGGCTGCCTGGCCCTAGGTCTGCAATCCTTTCTTTCAAATATTTACACAGCATCGCCCGGAGCCGCCGGGTTCTCCGCACTGACAAGGTGACAGTTAAACGGGGATTCTCCTCAAAAGCCGTGGGGCGAAGCGCTGAGGAAACGTGGAGACAAACTGGGGTGCGATTCCCCTGCGGGTGGTCTCCAGCCTGGGGGTGGGGGGACAGTGGGGTGCACGAGGGGCGGCTGCCGAGGAGCTGTGCCCCTGCTCCACAGCTCTGGATTCGCACAGGTTTTGTTACCTTCTCCCTTTAAAAAAAGAACAAACATACAAACAAAGGACCAAGGACACGGAGCTGTTGGAGTGGGGCCAGAGGAGGCCACGGAGATGCTGGGAGGGCTGGAGCCCCTCTGCTGTGAGGACAGGCTGAGAGAGTTGGGGGGGTTCAGCCTGGAGAAGAGAAGGCTCCGGGGAGACCTTAGAGCCCCTTCCAGTCCCTCAAGGGGCTCCAGGAGAGACGAGGAGGGACTCTGGATCAGGGAGGGGAGCCATAGGATGAGGGGGAAGGGTTTGACACTGAAAGAGGGGAGATGGAGATGAGATGTGGGGAAGAAATTCTTTGCTGTGGTGAGAGCCTGGCCCAGGTTGCCCAGAGAAGCTGTGGCAGGGGGCTCCCCTGGGCACTCGGCCCCTGGCCCGCAGCACGTCGGTCACCACACGGCCCGGAGCTGGGGCTCCCAGGGCAGGCTCTGCCGTGGCCCCCACCTTCCTCAGCAAGTCCCTGCCTTCGCCAGCAGATCTCACCCCCCCTCACCTCCATCCGTGTGAACTGGGACTCAGTGACTTGCCAAGGCTCCACTGAAAAGTGACAACCGAGCTCTTCAGCTTCACGATAAGCTTTATTTATTTTAAAGGAGAAAAAAAAAAAAAAGCCCAGGATACAGTTTACATTCAATGCGTCTACTATGTCAGTTAAATACTGGTGTGGCACGTTGTCACAACCAAGTCTCTCCTGTGGGCTGACACCACACTGAAACCTCAGACTGTGCGTAGTCACAAGTATTAAAGTGGAAGGAACACTCTCTCCAGCCCGAACCCTCCTGCGCTGCCGGGGGTTCAGCACGGGGACACTTCTTCCTCATTCCAGAGGAGCAAACCATTGTCCCTCCCAAGCTGCTTTAGAGCAGGTTTGGCCTCTCTGACACCGTCCAAACACACGGAATTTTAACAGCAATTCCCCCATCCCTTCACCTGGATGGGCAGAGTCACAGGCCGGATCTGGGCTCCTGAGCACACACTCAAGATGTGCACGTGGGCTGGTTCTGTGCCACGGGACACGACCAGAGCTACCGTGGGTGCAGCCAGCGCCGGTTTTCCCCGAGGAGCAGCTCCCGAGCAGGGGCGATGGGGCCAGGCTCTCTGGGAGAAGGGCACGCTCCCCTCCAGAGGTGCTTTAACAAGGGCACTCCCTGCCCCCTCTGCAGGGAACTCCCCTCAAATCTGTCTCTGGGACCTTGCCTTCTCGGAGTTTTTCTTTCCTGGTAAATACCTGTCAGCGTGGGGTAAGGCTTTGAGCTTTCCTGTCTTCTGGTGACTGCTCTTCACAAACCTCAGCAGGTTAACGACGGCAGCTGGTGTGATTCCGGGGATGCGGCTGACAGCGCCGATCTGCGTGGGGGAACAGGGACAAGTTAACCAGGAACAAACCTACCCATGGAGCCAGTGGGAAATGAGACCAAAACCTCTGGGTGTTCCTTTCCCCACCCACCCCGTGTCCCTTGGGAGGACACAGAAGAGTCTTCATCACTGCTCAACCCTGTTGTGGCCCAGTATCTTGGACTAGATGACCTCCAGAGGTCCCTTCCAACCCCACATCACCCTGTGACTCTGATCTTACCGTCTGGGGACGGTTGGAGTCCAGCTTCTCTCGCACCTCTGCAGAGAGCGAGGCGTCGATGGCGAAGTAATCCAGGTCCTCGGGCAGCTGGAGAGCCTCATCCCGGCGCACTTCCTCCATCTCCTGCTGCTGGTTGACCACACACCACTCGTAGGCAGCTGCGAGGGACCACCAGGGACAGGAGAAGAGCAGACAGAGGTGTTCAGGTGAAACACGGCACTTGCAGGAATTCTCGGAAGCAGAACAAGCAGTTCTACCAAGAGGGTCAAAACCTCCCAAGGAAGTTTCCAGCCCCACAGCCTGAAGGGCCCAATTCACATCACTGCCTTGGAAGAAGCCATGCTCTTCCATTTGTTACAGGAATTAAGATCTACGGGTCAGCTTTTCCTCTCATGCCAGGAAAGGATGGTCTATCTGACAGAGCAGAAAGGAGGAAAAGCCCAGCAGCGACCATGATCTCACCCCACGATGTGAAACCCAGGGGCTCGTATCGGGCCGTGGCTCACGGCAAAAGCTGCACACGTGTTTCATTTCACTAAGCACCAACGTGAGACACAGCGTGAGGAAGGGATTAGCTCCCCCCTCACTGAACACAACCTCTGCAGACCCCACCAAGGGATGGTAACTGTTGGGCTCTACCTTCTATTTTCAGCCTCTCTGCCAGTTCCCTCCACTGAGCCAGCTTTCCCAGGGGCTCGGGGACAGCTCTCGCTAGAACCTCCACAGTGGCCTCCGGGTACTGGAGGATGTCAAAGGCGCTGTGGAGAACGGGAGAAAGGTTTTAAGGCAGGAAGGAGGTGCAGGCCTAGGGCAGATTTACTGCTGCTCCCAGTCAAATGTGTAGAGATCCCAGAATAAGCCACAACTGCAGAGCCAAGCTCACCACCCAACAAGGAAAAAAGCAGTTCAGCTCTTGAGGAGGGGCTCTATGAAAAACAAACAGCCAGCCAGAGAGGACGGGCTACGGGCATCATGGGAACTATTCACAGAATCATAGAATGGCAGAGGTGGGAAGTGACCTCTGGAGATCATCCAGTCCAACCCCCTGCCACAGCAGGTTGCACAGGAACATGTCCAGGGGGGGGTCTGAATGTCTCCAGAGACGGAGACTCCACCGCTTCTCTGGGCAGCCTCTTCCAGGGCTCTGCCACCCTCAAAGTCAAGAAGTTCCTCCTCATGTTTAGGTGGAACTTCCTCTGTTCAAGTTTGTGCCCGTTCCCTCTTGTCCTGTCACTGGGCACCACTGAAAAAAGACTGGCCCCATCCTCCTGACACCCACCCTTTCAGTATTTATAGGTGTTGATCAGATCCCCCCTCAGTCTTCTCTTCTCCAGACTAAAAAGACCCAAGTCCCTCAGCCTCTCCTTGTAAGGGAGATGCTCCAGGCCCCTCATCATCTTTGTAGCCCTCTGCTGTCCCCTCTCCAGCAGTTCCCTGTCCTTCTTGAGCTGGGGAGCCCAGAACTGGACACAGCACTCCAGCAGCGGTGAGCCTGAAATCAATCACTGCTTTATCGAGCTCTCAGACCAGGATCCCGCTGCAGAATCATCACCATCTGGTGACACTCTGGACAAGGAGAGCAGGAACGGGCCGGGCCAGGGGAGCACCCTCTTTGGGAGCCCATGTCAGCTCCAGGAAATGTGGCACACTGAACACACCAACATTGCACTAATTCTACAGGTAAAGATCAGCTGTCTGTCCCCTGAGGGTGACAAAGCTGGAATCTTGGAAACCTGACAACTCCAGGAAGGATGGAGAAACACTGCAAGACCACCAGCCAGATGTGCTGAAGCGGGTGTAGCCCAGAGCAGAAAGCCTCAGCTGTGACCTGTACCTGGCCGGTGACCTGCGACTGCTGCTGATGGAAACTTCTGGTAACAACTGGGACCATTTGGATATGCTCAACTGAATGGATTTCAGCGTCGCAATCCCATCCTCTAAGGCAGCTCTCATCTTCACTGCTCGATCGTACCGCTGCTGTGACACACAGCCTGCTTCCTCGAAGCCTGCAGGGATAGAGGCCGTGTCAGACAAAGGGCTGCAGCCCCGGAGAGCCACCCACCCCCAAACGCCGCCGTGAGGACGTACCCCTGTGGGTCAGCCTGGCGTCGGCGTTGTCAGGCCGCAGGGACATGCGGAACTCCACGCGGCTGGTGAACATGCGGTAGGGCTCGCTGGTGCCCAGGGTGGTCAGGTCATCAATCAGGACACCGACGTAGCCCTCGGTGCGACTGACGATGAAAGGGGGCTTGCCATGAACCCGCAGGCACGCATTGATCCCAGCCATCACGCCCTGGGCAGGCAGAAAACACACCAAAAAAACATTAACCGGTCTCTCCATGGCTAAAATACTGGCACAGCTGCCTCCAAAGACTTATGTGTCAAACTGCGCCCTGGAAAATCATAGAATCACAAAACGGTTTGGGTGGAAAGGACCTTAAAGCCCACCCCTGCCCTGGGCAGGGACACCTCCCACCAGACCAGGTTGCTCAAAGCCCCGTCCAACCTGGCCTTGAACCCCTCCAGGGATGGGGCAGCCACAGCTTCTCTGGGCAACCTGGGCCAGGCTCTCACCACCCTCACAGCAAAGAAGTTCTTCCCCAGATCTCAGCTCAATCTCCCCTCTTTCAGTGTCAAACCCTTCCCCCTCCTCCTGTGGCTCCCCTCCCTGACAAAGAGTCCCTCCCCAGCTTTCCTGGAGCCCCTTTAGGGACTGGAAGGGGCTCTAAGGTCTCCCTGGAGCCTTCTCTTCTCCAGGCTGAACCCCCCAACTCTCTCAGCCTGTCCTCACAGCAGAGGGGCTCCAGCCCTCACAGCATCTCCGTGGCCTCCTCTGTAACAACCTCCGTAACAACCACTGCAGATACTAGAAGTAAAAAATGTAGGGGAAGTCTGGAGTTGGGGTTAGCAACAGAAGACCATCTCATTGGCACAAGACGGGCCTGGCAAAGACAAACGCCGAGGCCAGACCCCTCTCCCAGCGTTGAGTCCACACCAGAGTCACCCACCTGAGCTGCAGCCTCCTCGTAGCCCGTGGTGCCGTTGACCTGGCCCGCAAAGAAGAGGCGCTGAACCAGCCGAGACTCCAGAGCAGCAGTCAGCTGGCGGGGATCTAAAAAATCGTACTGCACCCCGTAGCCTACGGCAAACAGAAAGACAGGTCTTACAGGAGAGATTTTGAAGGTTCCTATTTATCAGGACGGCAATCAGTGGGGCAGGATGACTTAGGTTATCAACTTTTATTTATGATTTAAAAAGAAGCAAGAAAAAAATCCCCACATCCAAGAACTAATGTTGTTTTGTATTTCTTTTGTTTTGCTATGCTCTAAACAAAATCTGTTTTTCACTCACTGGTAACCAATCTGACAAACAGCTTTACATCTATTCACCCCCCTCACCTGGCTGTAACATCTTAGCCTTTTCCAAGCCTGGGATGGATCTGATCACCTGCTCCTGCAGCTCCGGTGGCAGTGTCATGGACATGCCCTGGGGGTAAATGACATTGGACTCCAGGCCCTCGGGCTCCAGCCACACCTGATGGTGCCGGTTTGGGAAGCGCAGGACCTTCGACTCCAGAGAGGGACAGTACCTGCAACCGCAAACAGCCGTGAGCGCCTCCAGATGTGGGGAAAACAGTCCAGAAGCAAAGCGAGACCCACAGCTCCAGACTGACTGTCAGCTCGTGCCACTGAGAGCCCTGCACAATGCCACACACTCACCGCGGGCCCCTTGTCGTCTCCCTGATGTGGTCGTTGAGGTGGAGGTTCTCACGGATAATTTGCTGGGCTCTCAGGGAGGTGCGAGTCAGGTAACACGACAGCTGATCTTCTGGCTAAAAGACAGCAAAATCCGCTCCCAGTTAACCCAGTCACAACACCTACTCTTCCCGACCAGCTCTGACCATCTCCAGGGGCTTTCCCAGCTCTCCCAGAGGATGGGCAGCATTGTCACGTCCACCGCACAGGCAGAACACCAGCGACCCCACAGCCTGAGCAACGTGCCCAAAAGGCGGCCAAGAACAGAACCCAGGAGCCCAGAATTCAAGTTCTATTCTAGACACCGTGTTCCTAATTACAGGACGGATACTCCTATTACAGCAACGCATCGCATCACCGCATTCAAATTAATCCCAGCAATTGGGAGCTCTGAAGTAAGAGGAGTAAGTGCTGACCCCACAGGGAACGGCCAGTTACAGAATTCGGGGAAGAGAAAAAATAAATCTCTCAAAACCCTGTGATTAACATGGAAACTCAAGGTTTGGAAAAAAACCACCATTCAAAGTATTTCACTGATTTTTTCTGAAAGAGAGTCAATAGAGTCCCATTCAAAATACTAATAATGTTGCACCTCAACTTCCTGAAGTCTTTCCTACATGACCCAAGGACTTCAAGTGATACCGCATTCGCCCCCACTCCAACTATGATTGGTTACTGCAATTCCTGTACGCTCTGGGGCAAATTAACTCCTGCTGTTTAACTACATTTGTAAGAATGCCATCTATTTTCCAACATTTTCTTTGGAAAATTGAGTTTCTTCTGCTTTTCAGTTACTGTTAACACACCACTCCTGAGCTCTGCGGATCACTCCATCCTTTCTCTTCCCTAACACTAATAATGATCTCCAATTTCAACATTTTAATCTTATCGTACAGCCGGGGTAACAGGCAGCGTAAATTTCCACAATACAGGTCTAATACTGGAAGGATTTTACAGACCACCCAGGTAACCAGCGCATGAAAAGCACTACTGACAACATCCTATTGCGTGCAATTCTGATTGTAAAGACAGTTTGGTTCTCAAGTTGAGAAGCGAGAGGAAAAAGGCACTTGCTTTCCAAAGAAAACAAGCAGTTTCTCCCTTTGTGTTGAGAGTCCTCAGAAAGGTAAGGGAGAGAGGTTCAAAGAGAGCATCTGTCCCTGGTTTAGTTGCCAGCCCAGCCTAAACCACTGCAAGAACAGGCACGGCACGGCTCCCTTTTCCAGCACCAACTCCCCGGCCGACTCGGAGCACGACATTCCGTCCCACCTTGATCCAGACAGCCTCACTGAGGAAGCTGAAGGGCACCGGGGGGTTGTCAGCTGCCCGCTCCTCCAGACGGCTGAAGTCGATGGTGTCTTTGGCCAGCCGGGGGGGCGTCCCCGTCTTCAGCCTGCCCACGGCAAAGCCCAGTTTCTCCAGCGTCTGAGCCAGCCCCACGGCCGGCTGGTCCCCGAGCCGCCCTGCCGGATGCGTCTCCAGTCCAATGAGGATCATACCCCTCAGGAAGGTGCCGGTGGTCAGGACAACACTCCCAGCATGTACCATGCTCCCATCTCCTGGAAATACAAGTAAAATACAGAGATACCTGTCTAAAACTGGACTAACAGTGTTCACTGAGGGCTTATCCATCTTTTATTATATAATGAAATCAGCATTTCAATAATAAAAGCATTAATAGTAGTAACTGAAATAAGTTATTGCATGTCGTTATTCCCATGTTTTTCTTACTCTTGTTACCCTTAAGACAGAAAACCCACTCCTGGGAAAAATTCCCATCCAGGCCTTTATTTCGTAAAGCTTGTTTGCTGGAACAGCAAGGGGTAATAACGCAGGAGTCTGTCAGTAATGGGACCCCCGCCCCATAACGCTGTTGGCAACATAGGCCATTTACCAAATAAAACCTCCAAACGCAGCATGGGGTTCAGTATCCCTTGAAAATTAAAGAAAATTAAACTTTGATACCCAATACCCTACCAATCCAGGTAAGGTTCCTGTTGTATTACACATATTATCCCAGTTTAGTTCACACTCAGCCTACATCACCTCCATCAGCTAATTCCACTCTCGTCCTGACAAACCAGAACCATTTACCCCGAGGGCTGCTCTGGTGCAGAGTAGCTGGAGGTGCTTAGGGAGTTACTAGCACCTACCCAGGATGACTCCCGTGACCTGGCACTTCCCGGGACGCTCTGGTTCCGGCTCTGTCAAGAGCAGATCCTCCACAGATGCCTCACGGACCGTCAGCAGCGGCGTGTTAAGGATCTCTCTCTGTCACAAAAGGAGTTACTGCAAAAATCTAGGAAGTTACGAGACACGCGGGCAGTCCACAAACCCGCTGATTTCCAAGACATCCATCACCCTCTTCCCCGCTCCATTGCTACCAGGTCCCTCAGCAGATGCTCCGACACTCAGTCCCTGCACTAGTCCCATCTACGAAGCAGAACTTTTAACTTAAACAGGTTGCCCAGAGAGGTGGGAGATGCCCCATCCCTGGAGACATTCCAGGCCAGGCTGGACGAGGCTCTGAGCAACCTCATCTAGTTGAAGATGTCCTTGCTTGTGGCAAGGGGGATTGGACTAGACGGACTTTAATGACCCCTTCCAACCCAAACCATTCCATGATTCACAGAGAGAGTTTAAGCTCAAAAAAGCCCTATTTGGTCACAAAGCCTGACCTTTATCTAAAACGCCAGAGAAATTTTTTAAACTATGCTGAGCTCTAACAACTTACAAAGTAACAAACAGAAGGGTTTGGATCATAGAATCGTATCAAGGTATCTTGGAAAGTATTAAAAAACCAAAACAACAGCATCCCCTGCAGTTTATACTAATATTTCAGGTTCGGGTAAGTCATTCCATTTGCTCCAGCCCACAAACACGCACAAAGAAACCCAGACCCCTGGAGACAGCGTAGCGACAGGACGAGGGGGAAGGGTTTGACACTGAAAGAGGGGAGATGGAGCTGAGATGAGATGTGGGGAAGAAATTCTTTGCTGTGAGGGTGGTGAGAGCCTGGCCCAGGCTGCCCAGAGAAGCTGTGGCTGCCCCATCCCTGGAGGGGTTCAAGGCCAGGTTGGACAGGGCTTGGAGCAACCTGGTCTGGTGGGAGGTGTCCCTGCCCAGGGCAGGGGGTGGCACTGGGGGGGGCCTTAAGGTCCCTTCCAACTCTAACCATTCTATGGTTCTGTGAGACGCGGGGGCGGCTGGTGGAGCCCCCATCACCCCCGGGCCCTCCGTCCCCGCTCACCTGCATGCTCTCCCGGTACCGCTGGCGGTCGATCTGTGCGCGGAGCCCCCAGACGGCCGGGCCCTTGGCGCGGTTGAGCACCTTGTAGTGGATGCCGGCGCGGTCGCAGAGCCGCCCGCACAGCCCGTCCAGCGCGTCCACCTCCCTCATCAGGTGCCCCTTCCCGATGCCGCCGAAGGAGGGGTTGCAGGACATCTCCCCTGGGGAGGGGGACACACGGACACCCCTCACCGCCCACGCCCCCCCCCCGCCACGGACCGGGGGAACGGGCCGGGCTCCCCGCGGCACCCTCCGCCTCCCCCGCCCCGTCCCCGCCGTGGCGGCCCCGTCCCGGCCTGCCCCCCGGGCCGTACCGATGGTGCCGATCTTGTGGGTGAGCAGCAGCGTGCGGGCCCCGCCGCGGGCGGCCGCCGCCGCCGCCTCCGTCCCCGCATGGCCCCCACCGATCACTACCACCTCGTACCGCGGGGCCGACCCCTCCCCGGCCTCGCTGCCCGCCCGCCGGTGCCCGGGCCGCGCCGGGGACCGCGCCAGGCGGCGGCAGCCGCTGCGCAGCAACATGGCGGCGGCCTGAGGGCGCAGCGGAGGCGGGCAGGCCGCCGGGCCCCGGCCCGCCCCGGGGAGGAGCCGCCCGCCGCGGAGGGGCGGCCGCCGGGCCCCGTGTCCCCTCTTTGCCCGAAACAGCGGCTCTGGAGCCCAGAAGCAGGTCAGGGGGGAGACGTTGCTTTATTCGACGTCGGGTGCCAGGCGGCAATCCACGAGTGTAGCAGCCCTTACCGGGACGTTCACTCCTTATTTACACACAGAAGATTCCCATCATCCGCCCGCCTAATCCATCACCCCCCCCGGGCCAAGGTGCTCATTGCTGTGACCCAGCGCCCCTTCTGCACACCCGTATTATATTTTGCAGCATCATCAAAACACTCCCGCGCAGGCGAGAGCCCCCCGGAGGCCGTTTGGGTGGGGATCCCCTTCCCCACGTTATCCTTTACGGTATGGAGTCACCCCGGGACAGTAAAAGCTTACTGTAAGATTGCCAGCCTGGTGAGGATGTTCCTTGAAGTAGCGCCAGCTCTGTCCCCGTTGGCACAGGGGTGCATGCTTTGACACACGAGAGAGCCTTGAGGTGACATGACTTCTTGTTATCCCACCCGTACCACCATCAGCTCGGTGACCCGCTACTTTCTCACAGAATCATAGAAGGATTTGGGGTTGGAAGGGACCTCTGGAGATCATCCAGTCCAACCCCCTGCCACAGCAGGGTCACCCAGAGCAGGTCCCACAGGAACGTGTCCAGGGGGGTTGGAATGTCTCCAGAGAAGGAGACTCCACCACCTCTCTGGGCAGCCTCTTCCAGGGCTCTGCCACCCTCACAGGAAAGAAGTTCCTCCTCATGGTTAGATGGAACTTCCTCTGTTCCAGTTTGTGCCCGTTCCCTCTTGTCCTGTCCCTGGGCACCACTGAAAAAAGACTGGCCCCATCCTCCTGACACCCACCCTTTGAGTATTAATAGGCGTTGATCAGATCCCCCCTCAGTCTTCTCTTCTCCAGACTAAACAGACCCAAGTCCCTCAGCCTTTCCTTGTAAGGGAGATGCTCCAGGCCCCTCATCATCTTTGTAGCCCTCTGCTGTCCCCTCTCCAGCAGTTCCCTGTCCTTCTTGAACTGGGGAGCCCAGAACTGGACCCAGTGCTCCAGCTGTGGCCTCCCCAGGGCAGAGCAGAGGGGCAGGATGACTTCCCTCCACCTGCTGGCCACACTCTTCCTGATGCCCCCCAGGATGCCACTGGCCTTCTTGACCACCAGGGCACATTGCTGGCTCATGGTCATCCTGGTGTCCACCAGGGCACAGTGAGAAGCTCAGTAATGGACTCAAGCAGAGGCCCGCTGCCTTCGGTAACACCCCGGCCCCGCGGGGAGGAGGGCCCGGCTCGGCGGCGGGAAGATGCCGGCAGCGGGTTGGAGGGAGAGAAGGAGGGAAGGAAGGAGGGAAGGAAGGAGGGAGGGAAGGAGAGAAGGAAGGAGGGAGGGAAGGAGAGAAGGAAGGAAGGAGGGAAGGAGAGAAGGAAGGAGGGAGGGAAGGAGGGAAGGAAGGAGGGAAGGAGGGAAGGAAGGAAGGAGGGAGGCGGCCGCGCCCCGGCCCCGTTCTCCGCCGTGAGAGCTTTCCCGCGCGCGGGCGGCCCGGCCCCTCGCCCGGGGGGGGTTTCGTTTCCCCGGGGGAGGGGGAGGCGCCGCTGCCTGGAAGAGGAACTCTGCTGAGGCGAGAGGCGGGAACCCCCCCCCGCCGCGGGCGCGGAGAGGCAGCGGAGGCCATGGACGGCGCCGGCGGCAGAGGGGAGCGGGGCGGGCGGGGGGCGGCCCGGCGGAGCCGGGGGGCGGCGAGGGGCGCAGCCCGCAGCTCCTCGCAGGGCCGCGCCCGGGAACCGCCGGGGGACGAGGGATCCGGCGCCGGGCGCGGCCGCCCGGCGCGACGAGCCTCGGCCGCCCGGAGCCGTCCGGCGGCCCCGTCCGGCGGAGAGCCCCCCCCGGCTCCTCGGAGCGGGGCTGCGGCCGGCAGAGCCCCCGCGGCGCGGAGGAGGGCGGCGGTGCCCGACGGGGCGGCCGGGGTCTCCGGCGGCGCCCTGCGGCTGCGGGAGGTGCTGTCGCGGCTGAGCCTGCCCCGGCAGGACGTGTCGGAGGCGTCGGGGCTGGTGAACACGGTGGTGTCGCAGCTGATCCAGGCCGTCCGCGGCAGGGGCGGCAGCTTCAGCTCCATCGAGCGGCTGGGAGCCGGCAGCTACTACGAGCACGTCAAGGTGGGTGCCGGGGGGGCGGCAGGGCCGGGGCGGTGGAAGGGGCGGCAGGTGGAGACCCCCGCCCGGCGCTCGCCGCGTTCCCGCGGCTCCCCATCGGCCGAGAGCTGCGCCGTCCCCACCAGGAAAGACTTCAAGGATTACTACCTTAGCAATACCTTTGTCTTTCTGGTTCCAGCTCAGTTTGAAACAAAGTCAAACCCGGGGAAACTTTATTTTTCGTTAAAGCAGCTTCAGGCAGAGCGGTGCATTTTTTTCCCCCGCAGCCGATTCCTGCGTGTGAAAACCTGGAGAAAAGGCGGCTGAGGGGAGACCTTCTCGCTCTCTACAGCTCCCTGAAAGGAGGGTGTAGCCAGGGGGGGTCGGTCTCTGCTCCCACGGAACAGGCGATGGGACGAGGAAACGGCCTCAGGTTGCGCCAGGGGAGGTTTAGGATGGGTATCGGGGAAAATTTTTCCACAGAAAGGGTTATTAAGCCTTGGAATGGGCTGCCCAGGGAGGTGGTTGAGGCAGCATCCCTGGAGGGATTTAAGAAGCGTGTAGATGTGGCACTTAAGGGCATGCCCTAGTGCCCGAGATTGTGGGGGTCTTTTGTGTGTGTACGGCTGGACTCGGTGATCTCCGAGGTCCTTTCCAACCATGAAGATTCTGTGATGGGTCAGTGGTGGGTTTGTCAGCGTTAGGCTGATGGTTGGACTTGATGATCTGAAAGGTCCCTTCCAACCCAGACCATTCTGTGGTTCTAAAAGGATGACTAAGATCAGTTACGCGTTACTGGGAACAGCTCGGGAATCTTAAAACTCTCTTAAAAATTAATGAGTTGGCAAGCTTATTGGGAAGTGAACTGCTATCAGTGAATTGCTCTTCTCCACCCCAATGCACAGCAATCTTGTAATGCAAACCCACAGAAATGAGCCCGTATTTCACTCCAGAAGTACAGCGAGGCAGCTATAGATAAAACCACAACCGGTATGACAGCCTGTAGAGAATAAATAATAAAATTCTCCTGCCTCACAGGTATCGGAACCCAACGAGTTTGACATCATGCTCCTAATGCCTGTTGCAAGGCTTCAGCTGGATGAATGCGATGACACCGGAGCCTATTATTATCTATCATTCAAACGAAACCCCAAAGAAAAGTATTTGTTGAAGTTTTTAGATGAAGATGGAAAATTATCAGCCTTTAAAATGCTTCAAGCACTAAGAGAAATTATTAAACAAGAAGTAAAAAACATTAAAGGTAACTACTGAGCTAAAAATCCAATTAGGTTGTGCGTATGTGTTGCCCCGTTGTTAGTAAAACGTGATTTCCTCCCCCCCAGGTCAGCTTGTCTCCTGGTGGCTCTCACTGTAACCTTTCCGTCTCCGGTGTCTCCTGTTTGCTCTGGTGCTGAGTCACCCCAAACACACGCAGCTGCTTGTACCCTGCAATTAACCCATGGCTGCACTCGGCAGCCCTGGCCCTGGGAGAAGAGTGAACGCTAAGGGTTCTGTTCATACCTGACCTATACATTTTTGAATCGATCTGCCAGGTACAAAGAGCCAGCTTCTGCATCAACAGCAAAAGGAAGAGCTTTTATACGTCACCCAATATTTTATCTCAATCTCTATAGAAACCATCTCCCCTTCGAGGGTGCTCTCTTCTCCCCAAAGCCTTCAGAACCATTGCTGCCAAATCTCTTATCTCTCGGTGTGTTCAGCAGCGACGCAATGCACTGGAAAACATTTCTGTATTTCTGGTTCCGTAGACATAGTAACTCAAGCAAACGCCGCAGCTCAAGGAGAGTGCTCCCTATTTTGTAAAACTCCTCCTCTGGCCGTCTTATGTTTTATTTCTTTATTTATCCTGTAGGATAGAAAGCCAGTGACTGAAACCAGGTATTTCTTTTGATTGATTATAAATTCCATATAGCAAAAACCTTAACATTCTTCCAAAAAAAAACAAACCCCAGTTTCTTCTGCTACATATATATATATATTAAAAACCAATCAATTTCTTCTTTGTTACTAGATGCAGAAGTGACTGTGAAAAGGAAGAAGGCTGGGAGCCCTGCAATAACGCTCCAGATCCGAAACCCTCCCGCAGACATCTCGGTGGACATCATCCTGACGCTGGAAGTGCAGCAGAGCTGGCCGCCCAGCACACAGGACGGCCTCCGGGTCGAGCAGTGGCTGGGGAGGAAAGTCAGGGGAGAGCTCAGGAATAAATCGCTTTATCTAGTAGCCAAGCAAAACAAGAAAGAAAAGGTTCTAAGAGGTATCTCAAATACAGACAACGCCTCAGTTATGAAAGATCTTCTCTACAGCTTGGTCACTAACAAGCGCTGTGAAAAGGGTGTGCAGAGCTTATTCCGGGTGCAGACCTTTACCCTGGATAGATCCAGGTCCAAAACAACTGATACCCCTCTTTACAATGTGAGATTTGTGGCGCTGCTTGTCCTGTCCTGAGCTCCAGGCTGCTGTGCCGGGCTGTGCACTCACCATTTCCATCGGAGTTAGAGGCAGGGAGAGGGGCCTCTCCTCTGCTGGTGCAGTGCTCACCTGCTCCCTCGCTTTGTGACAAAAACAAGTAAAAGGGGATTTCTCCAAAGGCAGGGCCAGTGGCTGTAGGCGGGACTGTGTACTCCAGTTACACACTTCTGTAGGACCTAACTGTACTTCTCCAGCAATAGACATCGTTTCTCACTGAACTCTGGGGTGCCTACAACATCTTTCTTTCCCTTTCTCCAGAGCAGTCACACAAGCCCACACTGGCTTGTAGAAACATCTCAATGTGTGATTGCATTATGAGAGCTGATGATTTCAGCGAAAAAGTTATAAAATGTAATTTTTTTTTCTAGTTGCAGACACGGGCACTTACTGCTGCGTAACCATTTCCCCATCTTGTCCCTGCTGTAGGGAACACGTGGCGCCTCTCCTTCTCCCACATCGAGAAGGCCATGCTCAACAACCACGGCAGCTCCAAGACCTGCTGCGAGTCCGACAGGCCCAAGTGCTGCAGGTTGGTGTTAGGTTGCAGCAAGCGAGCTTCAAGAATTCCTGTTTTTCTGTTGGGTTCTCACAGCTGGTATTTCCTGTGAATATCCTAGGTGACGCCTGCGGCAGCCAGGCTGGCGCTGTCTGGCACTGTTTCGCTTTAACATCCAAGAATTTGATCTAATTACTCCTTGCAGGGAGCAGTAAGGCCTTTAGGAATCGCTGTGTTACAGCAGTACAACGTCACAGGTACTCGCTGAATGTCTGACTCGCACTGACTCAGCGAGAGCTGGGAACAAATGACACTGCAGGTTCACACTCCAGACTTGCCTTGCAAAGCAAAAGGTGTCACTTGTTAAAATAATCTTTCACAAACTCAGTCCTGTTTAGAAGGACCAGCTCAAAAGTCTGACGACTGCTTCCTGAGCTTTGGGAGCAGAGTCACACTTCACACCAAGACAACTTCTAAAATGATGGTGAGAAAAGAACTGCTGAATGGGATCAGGATGAATAAATTTTTCACTCCAATAAAAACTGTTTTCCACATTTCTTCAAAAAGAAAGAACAAAAGCCCCATGAGGTACAGAACCTCCTTAAGGGCAAGCCAACTTCTTAGTTTGCTTAATTACATCTCGTACTGAATCCAGAAAGTCACACGGGAACTAGTGCATAATTCTGTGTCTTTGCTTTATGAGTATTATCAGACATGGAGTGTATTCAACTAGATCTCTCTTGCCCTGGTGGCGTGTCACAGGAAGGTGGTGGCACTTCCTTCAGTGCTCATCCAGGCCAAAAGAGAAGCTTTAACCTTAAGCAGTGATTTGAGTCTCTGTTACACCAGTAGGATCCACAGCCGGGGACGTGTGAGCAAGTCTCCATATATATATTTAACTGTATAACTATATATTCCAGTAGATCTCTCTTCCCGTAGGGCTGCCAGGGAACATGCTGCATCCACAACTGTTGTTTAGAATAAAATTCCTTCACTGCTAGACTCTGACTTCAAACATGGTAGTTCAAGGATTACCTGGCCTATTGCTGCACTTATTTTCAGATTTTCTTCATAACATTGAAAATGTTACGTTTCTATTGCGTTCATGAATAACATGTACTTAAATACCTAAAATACGTATTTAAAACTATGTAGAAGGTACCTAATAGGTTCTTTTTTATTGAACAGGAAAGGTTGCCTTAAGCTCCTGAAGTATCTTCTAGAGCAACTTAAAATGAAATACCCAAAAGAGCTGGACAAATTCTGTTCGTATCATGTCAAAACTGCTTATTTCCACTCGTGTGTCATGTGGCCAAATGACACAGACTGGCACTGGGGGAACCTGGAGCACTGCTTTCACAAGTACCTGGGATACTTCCTGGACTGCCTGCAGCAGTCTCAGCTCCCCCACTTCTTCATCCCGCAGTACAACCTGCTCAGCCCGGAGGACAAAGCGAGCAATGACTTCCTTTCAAGACAATTAAACTATCAACTGAACAACAAATTCCCAATATTTCAGGAGAGGAATTGAAAACATTGTTTACAATACCCATCTGATCGTGTAGATTTGCATATCTAAAACTGGAAGTTCTGTGCCTCGGGTTACCCCTCAGTAGCCTGATAGCACAAGAAAACCAAACAAAAATCAACACCACAGAGAACGACATCCTTCAGTCACACTGCTCAGCCACAACCCTTACGAGAAACAGGACATTTTAAGTAATATTTCTCTTCCCTATCCAAATGTAGATGGCACCTGCAAAATATCTTCAAGGTACACTAAAAATGTGTAGAAGAATTTGCAATAGTTAATTTCCCACATGTCATTTCTACAATTCCAAACATAAAGGCATCAATGGCTGGGTAAAGTGAAAAATGGTCATTTTATTTAAAATGAAGATCCACGGCAGAATATCCAAAATACACTCTTCCTTTCAAAAGAAAAAAAAAAAAAGTCACTGGAGTTACTTGGACATAAAGAACAACAACTTCTCCAGCTGAGCTGGGTGGATGAAGACCTTTTGCAGAGTTTGCAGAGAGAACGTGGCATCAAAACAATGTGAAATTCCTGAATTAACTTATTCCTGAGTCTTCAGAATGGCTTTGGAAATGAGTCTTTTCCCAGGACGGTGGACAGGAAGCAATGGTTATCTGATGTGCTGCTACAGAGTAAGAGGGGTTGTGCCTGTGAACACTTGTGTGATGAGTCTTGTAGAAAGAAATAGATCTTCAGCCCATTTCAAGGAGGAAGAGGCTCCATATCATAAACCCAAACTGGAGAAGGAATGTGACATTCCTCTCTTCAGCTGCTGAAGAGTACGTGTGTTAGGAAAAAAGAATAACTGTAATATTTCCTATTATGAAAATTGTGCAGGGGATAAATTACACAGCATTTGGGAACTGCTGTGCTGGAAATAAATATATCTTTTGCTTTTTCTTAAAGAAGCTGTGGGATGTCTGTATTTTTAGCCTGCTTTTTGAAGGCAAAATAACCTACTGGCTTAAATAATGCCCAGATTTCACCTAAATTATGAGCAAATACAGAAGGGGGAAGGCCAGAAGAACTTTTAGACAATAATTTTAATAAAATATTCTCACTGGAATTTATAAAACTGGAGTTTATTAGTTTTTCATTTGCTCCTGACGCATGAGTAAACCCAAGTTCAGAGCAAGTGTGAACTGAAGGAACATCTCCTTCCCACTGGCCCTCCCAGGAGTGCCAGGACACCCCACTGGCACCTGACAGCCAGATGTGAAATCTCAATCAACTCTATCTGAAAGAAATAAAAGCTTACCTTCTGGTGTATTTTTTCTTCATGACTTTATTAATGTTGCTGTAGTAAATTCTGCTTTTCTTCCTTAAGCTAGAAAATCACATCCATGGGAGCATGAGGAGCTGGTTTTCCCCAGTCAGCCACAACCGCACACCTCTCGTGACGCTCTCCTCCGCCAGGAGGAAACGCAGGCTTCTCGCAAAAAAAACCCCTCAGACACCAGTCTTAACAGAAATGACTTTCAGTGTTAAGTTTTAAAACAAACAAACAAAAAATACTTGCTTCAGCAAACACCAGTTACTGCAAACAGAGAGCAGGTTTCGAGTATCGAGGTTATCCCTGGTAATCCCCCGCGTGCTGCTGGCAGCTGTGGCATGGCAACGCCAAACTACGGCATTTGGAACCACGCTGACAAACATTGCTTCCGTCCTCTAATCCAGTTCTCTGAAAGGAAAAGGAAAAAGTATCTTTTACCTTCTTATATAGTAATACTGCATTTAATAATAACAAAAACCTACCAGAGAAACCCACAGTATTTGTTCTTAGCCAGTAATGACTTCAGAAGTTACACACATCACACACACACAAAATTTTTCTTCAGTGCAAACAGCATCCAAGTGCAAGACTAGATTTATTTTTATAGAAAGTGTATATATATATAAAGGAAGTTAATCCAGTTTTCTTTTCTAAGCCACTTCTAAAAATGCATTTTATTTAAATGAGACAGGTACAGAAAACAAGCAACTGAGAAAGGAAACTTCTGTATTCAAGCCCATTGCTGCTAACTCTAACTGTAACCACTTACGGTGTCTCAGTAACTTCAGCAGTTATTTTGAGGGCTTTCTCTGAGGCCTTCGTATATCCTTTTCCATTTCTTTTCTGATTTGAAATTGTTTGTATCTTTCTGCCATTGCAATCAGCTCATCAGGAACTACCTGATTGACAAGAAGCAGCACAAAAACAAGGTCAGTTCTAACTTGGGCAAAACAAGGCCAAGTTCTAACTCAGGGTTTAAAGTTTGAGTACGCATCCAAAACAACAACCACGGGTCCCAGGTAAAAGCAATTTAGTTTGTCCCCTCAAATTAAAAAAGAAAGAAAATTTAAAATTTTTCAACTTTAGGGAACTAGGCAAGTCGGGCAAAATACTGTTTGTTGTTACAGCAAGAAACAGCAACGTAATTGTCTCTGTCTCCTTAGATATGGTACCAAGAAAAAAACCATTTCTTTAAAATAAAGAAACAAATCAAATTCCAGTCCTATGTCCCACACTCTTTAGAAATGTCTGTGAGAAAGATAGCTTGGAGAGGGACATGCAGGCGTCAAGTGTCAGATATAATAAACTGATAGATAGTTGAGCTGCTTCTGATATAAATACTAATATTTACACTGTTAAACAAGAACATTGTCCAGAAGTGAAATACAAGTGGAATAAAATACTAGGAGATAAACCAGATCCTACTGTTCCCCTCCAGCCCTCTCCATGTGCATGCATTAGTTACTTTTTCTGTGGACATGGAAGGCTTTGATTAAAGCTCCTGGTTCTTCTCTGGGACTTGCCCATAGGTAGAGCACAGCTAAGGATATCCGGGACAAGGGAGACATCAGCACCCATTTTTTTTCCCGCTACACCACAAACACCGAGAAAGGTCTGAGCAGGCTGAGACCTTCACCAACTGTTTCTGGTGGTAGCCCCCAACCAGTGCCAACCTTCCCCAGTACGACGTGTTCTTACTTGGTTTGCTCTCTCCAGAATGTCAATCAGCTCAGATGCAACCCTCCAGTCACTCCTAGTGACAAGCGTCACCGCCTTCCCAGTGCGTCTAAACAAGGAATGAAACAACTGCTGATCTTCAAAGGCTTTTCCTACTGCCCTACACCGTAACAAACTGCACTACAGGCACGGCTACTGAGCTGGCAGATACAACTGGCTTCAATAGGTACTACGCACATGACAGAAAGAAACTTCTCACCAAGGTCAGAATATGGCAATTCACATAAAATGGAGCAAAAGCACAACTAATTGAGACTTTTAGACAACAAACCTGGCATGGAGACAACGTATTGAAATATGAAGAGACATACATTCACACCATGATTAAAATAAACACACACACAAGAAAAGTCACGCTCCTGCCAGCCTGGGAAAGCAGCACCCCAAAGTCCTAACACCAAACTACACCTGAAAACTCAGAATTTATATGTTTTTTAACCCCAGTGGGCTGTAGGAAACTCAGTGACTCAGCAGCTCCCGAAGAGACAAACAAGGAAGTAAAATTTCAGTATATCAACACAGAAGTTGTTTTGAACTGTAATTCTACCCCACATTTAAATCACCTTCCAAACATCCCTCATTCCTACCCACTTCAGTGAAATAACAGAAGAGCGTAAAACTGGTTTGCCTTAAATTTAACAGTGAACTAATTTCAAAACATAAAGCAGTGTGTTGTTACCTACAATATACTTTGACAGACTCTGGAGTCTTCACTCCCCCGCTCCACATCACCTGTAGCTCTTACATTTGACACGAGGAACACCCAGTGCAGTGCAGAACACATTGACAAGACACCACTAGTTTCTTGTAAACACTTACCCGGCTCTTCCAGTACGACCTACTCTGTGCACGTATTCTTCAATGTTGCGAGGGAAGTCGAAGTTAAAAACATGAGTAATATCATGCACATCAAGGCCACGGGAGGCCAAGTCAGTAGCTACCAGTATTCTGACTTTGCCTAAAGTAAGTACAACAAAAAGAGAGTGGGAATTTATGGAATAAAGAGGAAACATACTCTAGTCTATTGGTTTTGTAGCGTATAATGAACTTATTCTTAACACAGAAAGGAAAAATACACTTGTTGCATGTCAGACTGAGTTAGCTTCAAACACAAGGTGGTAAGCGCGTGCTCAAAATGTCATTTGACCATTATTTGTGTCTCACAAGTAGAACAGCAGGGAGCAGAACCAAGAAACACGCCTCACTGCTAGAAAGAGTCTGTGAAGAGACCAACACTATTCTCAGCTGCCATCCTTATCGTGAGGGTACCCCGCTGGCATCATCGGGAGCAGAGCTTTTTCACTGAAAGCACCACCATTTGACACTTAGATTTACTGTTCTGTAGACTAACAGGACATCGACTTTTCCACAGAGGTTTCAAAAATAAAGTAAGACTTACTTTAAATTATTTAACTCTTAGACATTCCAAATTTTATTGAAGAGCAACCTCTCTGTTTGCTGGGGTTTTTCTTGTTCACCAAATTAAAAAAATATCAGTCAGAGCTCTTTAATATTTTTATTTCTATGGCACTGAAGAGACGCAGCACTTTCATGTGCAAAACTTTGCCCATTTGTCAAGCTTTAAAAACCTGAGCTAAACAAACCAGTACTTGGGTACAAACATACCAGTCTTGAAGTCATCTAGAGCCTGTTCTCGATCACACTGTTCCCTGTTACCATGAAGGGACTGCACTGGAATTCCCAGAAGCCCAAAGTCGCTTGCTAAGTCATCAGCTCTAGGATGAAATAAAACAATGGTTCTTAAAAAGAAAAGAAAAAAAAAAACAAACACAAAACACACAAAACCCAAAGGAAAACAGTGCAGCATCTAGATTTAGATCCAGTATTAAGTGATAACAAAAGCTGTGCCTAAGGACAAAACCCTACCTAGCTCAGCTGATACTTATAATAAACCAGGCTGAAACCAAGACTATTCCCCACATAAATGTTTGCTTTGGTTTCTATATAAGAAAAATAACAGGTCATTTTTGTGTTGTTCACTCAAATAGCTCAGGTACGGTACAATGACAAACCCCCAGCAATCTGCACGTGACAGTAAACACTACTTCACATTAACAGATCCCCAAGACTCTCAACGTCTACTTCAGCTGTATGAAACTGATATTTACCACCACCACTAATGGTATTAAAAAAAGGATACAAACCACCAGTCAGTTTGGAGGAATAAATAGATATTTTTTTAAAAAAAAGACTACTACTACTAGCACATTGCTGACCAGAGCTGTTACACTCGGTAACTATCATGTGAACTGAGAAACTCTGCACTATTTCTGTCAGAAAAGCCAAACAGATGTAGTACTGGGAAGTGATTACATACGTCAGTTTTTTTCCCACAAAAATGATGACCTTATCTTTTGGCTTCATGGAGTCGATGAAGGATTGCATGAAAGCTCTCTTCTCTTCCTCGGCAAGAACAATAACTCTCTGTTCTACCGTATTTACTGCCTGTTTAACAGCAAAAAGGGATGTGAAGTAGAAACACATTAGAATAGTATTTTTTTCTGTTAATTCCAATATTATGATATAATAAAACTAGTAATATGATGCCATGAGAAACTATTTTAAAACCAAAATATATATCAGTTTGAAGTTCAAACAATGCAGACTAATTTGTTGTTTCCTAGTTGCTTTAGGAGAATAGTAAAATTTATCTTTAAGCTATTTGCACAATCATATATGTGCAGAGATTTAAAGGGCACAGATTAGCAGACTAATGGGGTGAAACAAATATTCCTAATATTAGTGAAAATCAGATTGAAGTACTTTAATTTGAGTATATTTTATGTTAATCCAGAGCAAGCTGGAACAATGTCAGTTTTACCTAAAAGGACAAGCTGTTAAAGAAGATTCTGTAACCTATTTGAAATTATCAGGTCGCTTCAATTCTTCCAACAACATTTTTGGTAATAAACCAAAAGAACTTTACTCCATGATATTTGAAGGTTCCCATAGAATGTCTAAGGCACCCTACGTAAATAGTATAAAAAAAAAAAGTGAGGACCAAGAACTCGCTGAACAGAAGCTCAGGCAGGAACACCTGGCACTGCCAAGTACAAGATTCACACTTCAATTCCATTGGTATTTGTCCCTTGTGAGGTTTTCTACTGAAGATCCAGGACAAGATCTTGTTACAAAAACATAAGAATAAAGTTTTTTTTCTACTTTTTTTTTTTTTTAAGTTCTTTCTAAACTTTTAATGAAGCTTTAAAAGAATAACATTGAGCTGTTTTTTGAAAGTTTGGATTCATTTTCAGGTTATACGCATTTACAAGCAAAAGATTTCCTGGTTTAACTGTAGGTTCTTCTCCCAAAGAAACGAAAAATATATTAAAAAAAGAACAACTTACTGCTAAGTCAAGAGTGCCGACATACACGATCATAGGATTTTTCAGATAGGATTTGGCCAGGCGACGGACACCGTCAGGCCAAGTAGCACTGAACAGGAGGCGAAAACACACACATGAGAATAGAGAGCAAAATCTTCTCCAATTCATTAATTTCATCACATTTCTCTTTCTTTTCTTTCTTATACACCAGTAAAACACTCGTAAGCAATACCAGTGGTGAGCTTGTACAACATCTAGGAATAATCTTCAGATGTTATTAGTAAACAGCACTGAAGCTTTAAAAATATCTTTCCAGGTTAAAAGTACAGGCGATGGTTATGGAGCTTTTCTATTGAAACCAGAAGAGAGTTCAATGATACCTAATAAACAAACTCTTAGTCTGTTCTTATTCCTAAAACAATAGCTCTAATGCAAAATACATTATCTAAAATTATTGTTGGGTTAGTCCATTGTTAAGCTCTCCAAAACTGCGTAATTTAAGAATTAAGCCAGGTGCAGACCAGCACAGATACTGATCAGAAGATGAGGATACGTGTTTGGTCCCAAACAGAGAAGTGGAAGTTGGCATTTCACATTGATATGGCAAATTCTAGCACTCCCAGGACACCTTCCTTTTTGGGAAGAACTCAGCTGTTTCTATAGCTGATGTAAAATATCAGAAAAGGGGTAAAAAATGAAAATAAAATTGACTCCTTAGGACTGACTAGACAGAATTAGAAAAAATACTGACTCCATTCCCATCTAAGCTAGTACAAGTCTTACTAGGACTAACACACTTGTTTTGAAGTTCACTTGTTCAATGCCCTCCCAGTTCTGGTTACTGAGCGCCAAGCAGTGTGTTCACACACCTCGTCATGACAGTTTGCCTGTCGGGCCGCACGTCTATCAGGATCTTCATTATCTGAGGTTCAAACCCCATATCCAACATTCTGTCAGCCTCATCCAAAACCTGCGCAGAACAAGGTTATCTGCTGTGGCTACTTCCCGAGATAAGGCTTTCAGCAAGACCTTACACAGCAGACCACTTCAATGGTGACAATTTTAATTGCAGAACCCACTCCATGATGTATTGCAAAAACCTGTTCAACTTTTATTTCACCCCTTCAACTTCCTTGAAGCTTTTTCATTTAGTAACACGTTTGCAGGCAGAGCAAGAAAATCCACAGCACCTTTAAGAGCACTTAATGAAGAAGAAACAACAGCTCGTTTGTTTTAACAATAATTTGGTTGGGGCCTAAAACTAAGCACAGAGTTAAAAAAAACCAACAAAATCAAATCCAACCAAACCCCGAGGACACACACACCCCCCATTCCCCCACAACACCTTCAATAAAAAATTTTGGTAATTTAAAGAGGAAATCTCATTTCTATCTCATTAGAGATCTGACACCAGACCAAAGTATCAGTTACCCATTTAGTTCCCCACCAGAGGTAGGGAAGCAGCTCGACCGCACACCCTGGCTCACACCAGGACACTGCAGAGCTCCCGCAGCTCAAGCCTCTTCCAGCTGGTAAAAAACCCAAAGAGAAGCAGCGAGCTGAGGGGCTGAGCACAGCTCTCTAGAACCGATCTTTCTGCTAACACACAAGCACACCTGTGAACCTTTTCAGGCTCACACAAAGGAAGAAGGCTGCCACTCAAGGCTCATTTTCCTCCTTGAATTTTCGAAGAGAGTTTATATAAATCAAAGTTATATGGATTATGCGTTTAAGTATTGACATTTTCTAGTCACTTATGTGGAAATATAAGACTTTGATAATAATCCCTCTCTACTGTCCTAATTTTGCCATTCTATTCTTTTCAGATGTTTTATTCTATTAAAGGTTTGTAGTACATTATCTATGTAAATCTCTGGAATAATAGCAAATCATCAGCTGAGAGACAAAGGACAGGAATAATTTGAATATATGAAAGTACTTTACAAAACAGCAATGGTTTTAAATGCCCAGCACAGCAAAAGGCAAGAATGAAACAAAGACATAAGGATCCGTAACAATCTTTACGTGGCTATTTTCCCACCGAGATCAAAAGAAAGTCAGTCACCCAAACATTTACGTACCTGACCGTGTGGGACCAGTGGCCACCGCACAAGTTCTAGTAAGAACCTGAGTTACTGGGAACCATTTCTTTTAAAGGAAAGACAACTTGGGAAAGGCATTTCATCCATTAATAACTGAACTTGCCAAAATGAACTTTAAAACAGCAAACGTTACTAATATGAGATAATAATTTAGCATCTTCAAAATGCTTACTGTGCTAAAAGCCTATTTTGTTATTTTCTTATTTTTATTCCACAATTGCAATGCAATTATTCTAAGTATGAACCATGCCTCCAGTATTTGATCTCAATGTGAAGATATATTGTAATTAAGACTTAAAATGTTTAAAGAAAACTTCATTAAAGATTAAGTTCACCCTAACTGTCAACCATATCCCAGCCGGTGCATCACTCATTCCCTATCAGCTACTTGCCAAGTATGTGATGCTCTTCAAATTCACAAAATTGTTCATCTGAAGATCGTGCAGTCTGCCAGGAGTAGCAATAACAACGTCCACACCTTTGGTAACCACGTCTATCTGTCCTCTTCGGTCCCCACCACCATATATGCAAATACTGAAAAATAAAATGTTTTACACAAGCAGTGTATTAAGGTTCAACTGAAATCAATCTTTTTCAAATAAATGCCACAACATTGCTTCATAAGAAAAAATATCATCAAGGGGAAGGAACACAGTAAGTGTGACTTGACTATCACAGTAAATGATGGACCGAATACGGAATGGTGCTCCCTCAACAATTCACCAAGAGCTGAAATTTCTGCTGAAATCACAGTGAAAGGAACCAGGCACCCAGCTATTAAGCTATGAATATGTTTTGGGTTGTTCCAAAAACATCCACATCAAAACTAGATGAACACATGAAAGGATGCATGATTTTCTAAACAAAACCATTGAAGTCAAGTGTTTTGCTGTTAAGCCCATCAATGCACTAAGGTACGAAGCATACAAACAAACTTCATGCGCTCTGTGAAACCCCTCAGTGTTTTGGGGAATGAAGCAGAACATACAGTTCAGTATTTGAAGACTACAGGCCAACTCTTAACAAAGTTACCAGTGAGCCCTAAAAGTAAGTTTCAAGTACAGTAATGTCTGTTTAATAGCATAAATGAAGAGCCACACTCTCGGCAGGTCTGCGGGGAGCAGTCGATACACGAGAGGGCTATTCTGCTGGTACCCAGAAGAACCATCAATGGCTAGAGGAATGGGCTGACAGGAATCCCATGGAGTTTAACAAAAGCAACCACGGGGATGGAATTACCTCCTGCTAGAAGGTGGCTTTGCAGAAAAAGACTTGGGTGGGCAAGAAACGGAACATTATTCAGCAGAGTAACCCCACACAAAGCAAGCCAGCTGCGTACTATGGAGAAGGCAGCCAGCGGACGGGGAGAACTCACCGCTCCCCTTGATTCACTTCATGTCAGACCACAGCTCGAGCACAATATCCAGTTTTTTTACTGCCTCTCTATTACAAGACAGACATATCTATACTGGAGTGAGACCAGCAGGCAGCTACCAAGATGGTCAAGGTGATGGAGTGCATGATGTGAGAAGCTAGTAACCAGGCTTGTTGAGCCTGAAGAGGAGAAGGCTCGGGGAGACGTTATTGCTGTCTGCAGCTATGTAACAGCAAGGTGCCAAGGAGACACAGCCGGACTCTTTTCAGCTCTCCACACAGAAGGACAACAGACAAAGCAACAGTACAGCAAACTTCAACTAGATAAGAAGTAGATTTTCACCATGAGAGTAGTCAAAGCATGTATTCTAAAAACTGGGAAAATACTAACTCTGCATTTACTACCTTCCCCTCCCCTCTCAGTAAACGAATTCAGCCATAAGTGGTAGGAAAAAAAAAATTACTTAAGAAGCGAGAAGTAAGATTACCTTTTAATTCCTTTGTACGTGTACTTCGAACACTCTGCCTCTACTTGCAGCGCCAGTTCTCGAGTGGGAGCAAGGACTAACATCCCCGGCCCCCCACGCTGATCTTTGGATCTGCAATAAAGCACCTTTAGAACATGGGTATACAAGGCAAAGTCCAGCACATCTGACACTGAATAGTTTTATACTGCTCTAGACTTTCTCAGTACACTGCTACTAACGGAATTCATGCTGACAAGTTTGGTACCTATTCCACCAGGTTTATAATTTTTTTTTTTGCAATTTATGATTTATTATCTTCTTCACTAGAAAACCTTTACATGGAGGGTGGGGGGAAGCACCCACAGCTAAACAAGGGCAGACATGAGCAGTCCTTACATTGGCTGTGAAGTCAAGTGAATGAATCCAGGCATTAAGTACGCCAACGTCTTCCCAGTACCGGTCTGTGCTATACCAATAAGATCAATTCCTTGGAGTATGATCGGCCATGCCTGGGACTAACATAAAACAACAAACACTGAAACGCACTTTCCTCTTCAGCTTCAGTTAAAGAGTCATCAAAATTGAAGAAATACCTGAATTGGTGTAGGCTTGTGAAAACCAACTTTTCTTATATTAGCCATAATATCAGGATAATGCTCAAATACATCTTCAAATTTACAAACAGGATTGGGAATGCGGCGCTTTTCACCTTCTTTTAAGTCATCACAAATTATATTATTATTTTCTTTCCTGTATAGAATTAAAGAAGTGCAATTGCTTTAAAGTCTCATTGTCTGAAAAAGCAGAGCCAACACAAAAGATTGCTTTTCTGTTTTTTTCCTGTTCATTTGTTTTTAAATTCCTGGAACAACAGTTCAAGTTCAGGCTCTTGAATGAAACTTACAAATATTCTTCTAACTTTTAAGAAAACTTCACTACAGAAACAATTCTCCTGGAGACATCAATTACCATTCTTTCTTAAGAATGACTCATTTGAAGTTATAGATGCAGTTAACACGAACTGCAGTCTTGTCACATCAGCCTTCAATTATACTCTATTACAAATTAAATAACTGTGACAAGTTTTGAAACCTAAAGACACCCTAGAACTCATAGGAATGGATCGGACTTGTCAGAATCATATACTCTGACAAAAGTTTTCCCGACATATTTTCGAGCAGCTGCCCGTATGCCCTAGAGAATACAAACGAAACAGTTTAGAAAAAACAACGTGGTCAGTAAGACAAACTCAAAAAAACCTCAACCAACCACAAAACAACAAACCTCCGAAAACAAACAAACAAACTCACCCCAAAACACAACAACACACACAAAAAGCTGCATTGAAAACTGAGGTTCTAAGGATCCCCCAAATTAAGAGGTATTAATATGCAGAAGTAGTTTATCTTCATTCCAGTCCTATATTCTTCTGAAGATTCCACTGAGTTTTAGTTCAAGAGGGGTGTGGGCTAGGAAAAGAACGGGTAATTCACTCTCTCTTCACGTTTACAAGAATTTTTTTTTTTTTTCAATTACTGTCTTTTTTCCTTAAAGCAAACAGAGTAGATGAAAAAGGAAAAACCTGCCTTTGTTACACATAAAGTGCTATTCCTCAATCCATGTTCTGAACCTGTTGCTCTTGACTAGCTCTACCAATAACACATACTTCAAGGAAAAGTGTGCCAATTCCCTGGTTCGCTTACAGTGCCAGGGTTTCTCCGGAAGGCACACAAGAGAGAAAACAGACACCATGTAAAAAAAAAAGTAGTAAAAGGTGACACCTCAAGAATGTTCACAAACTTCCTTAAAACTACTGAAAAGGGTTGAAACTACTACCAGGGCCTGAACAGAATCACTTGAAACAGATGATCTGCTTTTCTTGCAAAGGAACGATGTAGACTGCTGGATTAAAATGAACGGAGACAGTTAACTGAGGCATGTACTCACCAGGATGTACTCGTGAAGGTAAGACAGACAGACAGACAGGAAGGCAACAGTAATAGAAGCTGAATTTGTTTTGAAGGTGGCATTTGACTAAAATGTATGGAAAAAAAAAGGGGCAGCCAAGAGGTGTTCAACATGTGAACAACAACATTTGGAAGCATCTAGAAAGCATGAACATTCTGTCTCGGGAAATGCAAAGAAACAGCCCAAAGCCAATGAACTGTCTTGACTTTTTTCTCTTCTGAAAGTCAACCAGATCAAACACTTTTTGAGAAGCAGTTAATCCCTAAAGTTAATTTTGCAAGCAACTAATACCTCATCTGCTAATTATTGTTTAATTCTTAAGAAAGCATTCCTAAGAAGATCTAAGTTATTACAAGACCCTAATATGAATGCTTCTGTCTCAGTATTTCATCTCCCACCTTCTGAGCTTTATACCTTAGCTGTTATTTTTGCCAAGCAGAGGATCCCCTGTAACTGATCTTACCGCCACAGCTCCACTTCTTCTTGTGACATAGATGCAGTCCTTGATGATTCTTTATAGAAGTTTTTCTCAATTGGAGGCAAGTCTTAAACAATCAGATAAAGCAAACTTGAGTCAGTAAGAGATGCTACAGATTCCAGGTAAGTCTGCTAAAGCTCAAGATGAAAATCCCCAAACCCAGACAGTGCCTTGTAGACTATTCAGAAGCAGCAGCAGACGACTGTTGCTCATGGAAAGGATGAAGGCTGAGACAAACACTTAAGTATCTGCAAAAGAACCACTTCCCCACATTTCAAGTTGTAAAGTAATTTCTACTAACATATAGAGTGTAATGTTTAACAATTCTCAGATTTTTGCTGTGGCCACATACAAACCAACAGCATTTTCAAAGGGTGAAATCAAAACTCCACTTGCGCAGTAAGTTTAAGTCTTCACACAGCAACTACGGTGTCCTCCATGACCCTGCTGGGAAATGCCAACATGGTCACCTCACTGCAAACACATCTAATTTGGACACTGAAAGATTCAGGCATCTCAAAGCAAAAATTAAAAACATTTAAGCATTCACCAGATTTACCACATGAAGACAAGTACCACACAATTAAAATTTTAAAACTAACCTGCCCATTTCATAGCTTCATATTTAGCTTTGTTTTCTCGAAGAGAGGCCCAGTTAATCACTGACTTCGTTGGGTTATTTTCAGGCTTGATACTGTCCAAGGTTTTTCCTGCGGAGTTAGTACCAAAATGCTGCTGTCTGATGGAACCTGTTGGAGGGTGGGAAAGAACCTCCCACCTTAAAACAAACATCTTATTTTCTTTTTCTACTGTAAGGCTTCTATGGAATAGACATGAAGCTTTTAAGTAGAAAATTCTTTCCTAGGTCATAGCCTGAAATGTTGGTAAAACCTGTAAAATCCAGTTCTGATAAAAAAAGAAGCATTTCAACATCTTTAGCTACTTAAAGTAATGACAGGTTCTGAAATGCTGCCCCTCCAGCTATAAATAAGGCTTGTTGTGCAACAGACTTTTCAAAAACTTGTGAACCCAGTAGATGTTCTGCAGACAGAACCCTTTATTTTTAACAGCTACCAGAGCAAGGTTTACTTCTAAAGCATCCAACGTCACCACAATAAAGTCTCAATGTAGTTATGTTCTACACCCCCCTTTTTATGTGGTTAACACTTCTTAAGAAAGAAAAGTTTTATACCGAAGATGTAAATAGCAACACAATTCTGTACTAGTGGAACAGCAGGAAACACAGTGAAAACACAGTCCCACACACTAAGGAAATGTTAACTATTTCCAGCCTCTTGAAACATACTCTGCCACCTTCTGGGGCACTTCTAAAAATCAAAACAACTACTTCATTCCTTATTCTAATGCTTGGACACAACTCTGGAACTGCTTCTTCCTTGTCAGTGCCTCAGATCAACAACTATGGACGTTGTTTGCCCGTGCAAAAAGCCATTGGAAGCACATACAAGACAAATACCAAAAACATAAGCGGCATCTCAAGATACATTATTACCTGTATATCCATGTAACAGAAAACATCAACGCGATAAAGCCAAGTAAAGTGTGTATGATGTGCAACATCACATCTCAAATGCTAACTTCCCATGAAAGTAGTAAGAAATCAGCATCGCCCATGCCAGAATCAGTACAGGTCTGCTTTACAGACTACATTTATAAAAGCTTAGTGAACTGTAATACTGCACAGATACCACATTAAAACTTGTATTTTGGGGGAATCAGGCCGATAATGCAAGAAACCAAGTAGAATAACATCCTGAATTCATTAAAGTTGTTGAAAACACACAGAAACAGATTTTCACAGAAGTCTGGCAGCTTGAAGGGGAGAAACCGTTCACCGTTTCACAGGTAAGAAAGGAGGATATTCTAGATATTCCTGTTTTAATGAAGCTTTGCCACTGTCCAAGAACAAGGTGAAAGTTAATTCACCTCAGTAAAATACTAACAATATAAAAACACACCACCAAACTACCAAATATGTGGAAAGACAATCCAGAGTACTTTTATTTTTCATTCCAAAACCCACATTTCTTACCTTTCTCAGTCCCACCTTTAATGTAGTTTTGTCCAGATCTTGTAATAGCATCGTCTATCAACATCTTGGCTTTGTTTTGCACAGCAATGCTGCCGAAGATCTTTACTTCAGCTTCACAGGTTCCCTTTATAACCTATGTTCATTAAATGGTACTGGGTTTTTTTTTAATACTGCAAAGGCAAACATTATATAAGCATATATACTGAAAACAATCTTTGATTTTTTTTTTCTGAATTTTAACTTCTCTTTCCAGGAAGCAGCCCTTTAATTCTCTTTCTTTTAGAAAGGGAATTAAATGCATACTTAAAGAAAAAAAAATACCAGTAAGCTTTTCCTATTTTCACATACCAGTCAAGTTCCCTAAATTCCCCTTCCTTTTTACCAATTCTTGTGAAAGAGCAGAATTATTACAGCTGCTGCAACACCCTTCAACTTGCTGCAGTAACTCTGGTTTACGTGGAAGCAAAACCAAGTACGCTCCCAACAGCATCCAGGCCTGGATGACACACAGCACGTAGTACCTTTATTCTGGAACCCGAAGAATCCTCAAGTTCTCTTATTTTAGCTCCACCCCGACCTGTTATAAAGACACACAGCTGGTATTAGAGAGATTGAGGCCAAACTGTCAAAAACTACAGATACCACACTGTAAGTATTTTGGTTGTGACCAAATCCTAAGACCTTCATATGAGTGCATGCATCCATAAATAAAACAACTTGTGACACCTGTTGGAAAACACAGGTAACTTTTTTAGTCATTAACCAAACACAAGGGGGGTGCGTGCGTGTGGGAGGCACCTCAGCTGAAGAGATGGAGCTGCAAAACCAGCTCAAGAGAGTGCCATCCTTCCTCCAGGTGACCAGAAAAGGGCCTCAGCCCACTCACAGACTGCTGGCCATGAGAAGCAGACATCAACCCAACTGCTTTTCAGAGGAAAAGCTCAGCTACCCCGGCGAGCAGGAGAGCTCCACTCTTCAGCCAGTACCCAGCAAAAGCATCCTACCATCCTCGGGATGTTAGGAGGATCACATGGGGCTGGGGCCCTCCTGCAGAAGGCAGCGCTGCCCTTCCTTGGGGCACAGAGGGAAGGGCAGGGGCCCGCACGAACAAACCGCTCTGTGGCCGGGTGCTCTCCTCCTCCTCTCCCCCCACCCACTCACCTCAGCGAGCCAAGCACCCCCGGTGCGGGGATCGCGGCCTTATTACCTATGAGAGCCCCAACCAGGGCGTTATCGAGGTGGAAGCAAAGCGGCTCCGCGGCGTCCCGAAACCGGCCGCGGCCGGCGGCTCGGGGCGGCCACCGCCGCGCCGCCTCCCTCGGGCCGCGGGTGCCTTCAGCGCCTCGAGGCTCCCACTCCTCCCTTCCGAGGCCGGCCGCTGACTCCCGCCGCCACTCAGCGCTGCTTCGCTCGGAGGCGCGGCTCTGCGGAGGGGTGGGCGGCGGCTGCCACAGACGCCCGGCGGCAGCAGCAGATGGCGGCCGGCCCGGCGCGCCGGTATCCTCGTCGCTGCTAGTCTCCCAGTCAGACATGGCGCCTCTCCCGCCCGCCTCCACCACCCATGCGGCGGGCCTCGGCGCATCTCAGGGTAGGGGCGCGCTGATTGGCCAGGGCGGGCGGCTCTCTAAGCAGTGATTGGCTGGTGAGACGAGGCCGTCCCCTCCAAGCTCGAGGCCGCGCTCGCGCCCCAGGCTGAGGGCTGTTGAGGGGCGTTGAGGGGCCTTGAGGGCCTGGGTCCTGCCTTCTCCTCGCTCCCTGCTCTCTTCTCCTCCGCTGGCGTCGGGATAGCCGGGGGTGGGCTCGGCAGAGGAGGAGGCTGCGGTGTTTTAGGGCGGGTGGGGCAAGAACTCGGTCCTGAGTGTGTGGGAAGCCCCCGAAGTTGGGGCGGGGGGGCAGGCAGGCAGGCAGCCTCAGGGGCGTTTGGGTTGTGAGGGTAGCACTGAGCGGTTTTGCTTGGTGCCTAAGCTCATGTCACACAGATACATTGCAGAGGATTTTTTTAGGGAAGTCGTAATGTTTAATCTGAAATGAAGCTTTAATGATACTTTAGTGAAGATTTTAGTGCGCTTTAATGTACCAAAGCTGATACACTACCGGAAATGGAAGGACAAAATGGCTGAAGTTGAAGGGACCTCTGGAGGTCCTCTTGTCCAACACCCCCTGCTCAGACAGGGACACCCAGAGCCCAGGAGTGTCCAGGACACTTCTGAGTGGAGACTTCATGACCTCTCAGGGCAGACTCTGCCAGCGCTCAGTCACCGTTGCAGTAAAACCAGAAAAAAAAACAATTTCAGAAAAAAAATAGCATCTCCCCCCTTTCACCCCCAATTGTACTGAAAATCTGCCAAATGAAGGTTTAAATTTCCTTTTTAAGCACGGTGCTGTACTCCTGTTGTACAGAGCTGAACGGTGAACATTTATAGATGTGTTTATAACATTTATATATGTATTTATGGAGGCCCACCACCGCCGGTGCCTGGCCGTTGTGGCCTGTGGGGTGACTTAGCAGGAGAAGCCCCGTGCCGCCCTCCTGACCCTTCCCCGTCTCCATGTACACACCGAGCGAGACATCCTGCTTTAACACAAGCGGAGCCCACATACCTGTTTGCCTTTTTTCCTCTCCTGTGTTTATTTTATAGACAGAGCTTGGCAGCATTCGTGGGGACAGCCTGTGGGGACAAATGGCTGACATGGAAAATGTGCCATCCTGGAGACTGCACCTTTACATTTCAGTATCTAAGGCTGCGGTCATCAGAGAGGTAGGGGGTCACCTACACGTGGAAATACTCTGCTCTGATTTTGAAGCCTCCAAGGAGGCAGAGACCTCACCACAAGAACAGGCTCTCTGTATTTGCTGCTTTACACTGAAATCCTGACACTCCTGCTGGGCAGGACTGCAGGGAGAGCCAAGTGAGCAGAGCGGGCTGTTGGTCTGGTGCAGTTACATTCCAGAGCATCCATCACAGAGGAAAGGGCTTCACCTCGGCCTCAAGTTAAACTGAGGCAGCAGAGGAGCCCTCCCTTCGAAGTCCTGCTTCTCACACAGGCCCCTGACTGCCGATGCCAAATCTATTCCCATTTATCTAACAGGGAAGGTAATAATACCTGCCAAACTAATTTTCATAGAGGTGCTGAAACATCTGAAGTTTAAGTAAACTCTGCTGTGAACAGTTGCCAGAAACTGAACACATCAGACTAGTTGGTGCACGTCCTATCCCAGTAAACTTCCTTTGCGGTGTTCTGGTCCATATAATAAAAAAATTTACAAAACTTCAAAAGGAAAACAATGAGCAAGTTTAAATTTTTCTCTTTTTTTTTTGCCTAATAATTGCTTACACCATACAATTGTTTATGTAGGGGAAAAAACAACAACTCAGTAAGTGCAGTACTTTTCAAATCGTTTTTATTAACAACAATATGGATTCAACTTTGTCAAGAAGTTACAATTAACATCGTAATGTACTGGCTGATGTCGTTGCAGTGTCAGTGGGAGCAGCCTTCGTGCTTTCTAAGCCTGTTATCAAACTGGCTTTTTTATCTTGCAAAGAAGTAAAAAAATGTTTCCAATAGCAGAGGATATTGGGTATGTCTGGAATTGTCCAGTGCGTGACCACCGCTGAATTAATGGTCACATTTGCATCCAGATGAATGCACAGGAAAATATCACATGCTTCCACTGACGCTGCAGGGGACAATTCTTATTTCAAAAACCAATTAACCTTTTTAGACAGTGACAGCACTTTGTGTGATGTTGTAATCCATTTGAATTAAGTCGATTAACACACTTGGAAAAAAAAAACGTGAAGCAGAAATATCTGGGGCAAATTCTTTTCTGACCTGTATTTCATTCAAACCTAATGAATCCAAAAGGATTGCATGACATATGAGTCAGGATAAAAGTTGGCCCAGAGAGGCAAGTTCATTCCTGGTGTAGGTGGGTTCAGTTCCTTTTGGGTCAGCAGAACTGAGCCTGATTATCCCAGTGGAGGCTGAACTTCACCCCGTTGGGCAGTGAAGCCAGTGAAGTCAGTGAAGCCATCCAAGGATGAATTTAGCCTCGGGTCTTTAAACCCTTTTTTTCGTTCCTCGCTGTTATATTTTCTTTTCCTGCTTACTCCTCTTTTTCTGATTATTCTCCTTTTCTCTGTGCTTTTAAGAAAAATGTCCCTTCTCTTCTTCCCTTTTTACATCAATATTTTGTGCGTTATTTTTTATATAGTCAATGTGACATGGGTAAATTCAGCTAAGTATTAGTTTCCTCAGGAAATAACTGGAATATTACCATTTTCACTTTAAACAGATGCCCAACAAAATAAGGATTTGAATCCAAGCTCCCGATTCAAGAAAAATTCTTGAATTCCATAGAATTTTTGCTTGAGTGAGGATTGCAGGTCCCAATCCAGAAATACTACTGTACATCAGATGTTCTGCTATGCATCAGCAGTTCAGTATGATTGGACTTACCACGGAAGAGCAGGTGAATTACTCCTCACCACGCTATAATGAGAGCAGTCACTCGAAGGAGGATTATCTCAAAAACATACGGAACAACCGTGGGCACTGTGAATAAAAGTGTATGATCTTTGCAATCTTCAACCCTAGGCTAAAACACTATATTCATATTTAAATAAAAAGTAGAGATCATATAAGCCAGGAGCAAATACAAATTTTTAAACAAATAATAATCATCAAAACTATTCTTTTCAGTTCTCTCTTCAATCAGGTACAAGAAACACGCTGATCAGAAAACAGTTATTTGGATAAGGCTTAATTCCTGAAGCTCTTACTTAAGTTCAAATTCTCTCTTCAACAATCCCCAAGTGGGTTGTAGATCAGAAAAAAAAAAAAGTGTCCTTTGTCCCTACTCATTCTCATGAGCTGTCGCAAGCTGGACGGCAATCAGCAGCTCTGGAAAAGGTCCTTTTGTGAAACCGATGAATGACAGTCGGTCATGACACTGTCTTTTAAAGAGAGAGCGTAGAAACAGGAAACTCCTCATGAGGAAATATGAGCAAAGCTTATAAAAATCCAAACAAACAATTCTTCCTCTCCAGAATTTCATATATTCACTACTCTTTCTATTTTCTAGCAATAGTATGTTAAAAAATTCCTATATGATAAGACTTGCAGCTACAAAAATAATAATGGTGAGCAAAAAAGAAAAAAAAAATTAGGATTTTAAACCATAATTTGAAAAGATAGGAACTTCTGGATTTATTAGTACTTTGTAAAGACATTAACATTTTCATACATAATTTATAGAACTCATTCTTTTGTGCACAAAATTGTATTAAATAAATTAACTTAAAATTAGAAGGACTCAAGCATGTCATTTAAGGCAAAAATACCAAGTTTCCGTGAGATAAATTTTCAGCAAACCCCGGGGCCCCGTTTCTGCGGGGGGTCGGTACCGGCAGGGCCAAGGCTCCCTGCTCCCACCGGAGAGTGGGGTCCCGGTTCATGACCCCCTGGGGTTCTGATCTCCTCAAGGAAGGGAAGGGACCTGCGTTCCCAACACACAGTTGCCACGTGCCCCATCTCTTGCTCCTTAACTGAGCCCCAGGTTAGGCCATCGGGAGGCTTCATATGAAAGGCAAGAAAGGCACCATAAACCATTAGGAAACAGAAAGAAAAGCCTAAAAAAAACCCCAAACTTGTAAGTTTTGAAAATTTTGGATACTGGGTGAGTAAAATCTTACCCACCCAGTAAGATCTGTCTGGGTGAACCTCAGACATTTAGGTAAGTTAATAGTTAAGTGAACTGAGATGTGGAAAAAACCCTTATTATTCCTCACAGAATTGCTGTTGTAATCAGGCTGTAATACAGTCAGACTGCACAGAAACGAAACCAGGAAAGGCTGGATGTGGTAAACTGTATGGCAAATCAGTGGTGGGGAAATTGTGCCTCAAGGTATCTTTGGGGATTGGCCAGCTGATGTTTGTTTTTTTGTAGGCCATGGAACACCCTGTACCACCTGTGGAACACCGTGTACCATCCATGGAACACCCTGTACCATCCGTGGAACATTGTGTACCATCTGTGGAACATGCTATACCATCTGTGGAACACCTTGTACCATCTCTGGAACACTGCGTACCATCCATGGAACACTCTGTACCATCCATGGAACATCGTGTACCACCCGTGGACCCCACGTAACGACACAGTACACACACTCTGCAGCTTGCATGTACTTTCACATAGTAAGATTCTCGTGTGACACCCAGGAATACTTCTGTAAAGGAAATATGGAAGCAGAAATAACAACAGAGTCCTTCACAACACAACCTATGGCATGGAGCGGTGGTGTACGACTGGAGTGATGTTTCTGGTGAACATACCAAGTTCCCAGCAGGTCTGGGCCTTGAGGAGACACTGCCCTGAGCGAGCTGGCACCGCCCCTCCTGTACACCCAGTATTCCTGCTGCTAGAGGGAAGTGGGGCCCCAGCCGTGCTCTCTGTGGGGCAGGTGGGGTGTGAATCCAGGGGGAGGACACCAACAGAGACCACCTCCAGCTGGGAAGAGCTAAAGCCCATTGAGGCTCTGCAAGGGTCCTCCCATGGCCAAGCCTTGCTGGGGATGTGCAAACAGGCACTGACACTGGTCCCGCGCCTCAGCAGAGGGGAAGTGTGGGTCAGGACAGGAAAAAAAGAGGATTTATCAGGCAGGAATGCTCGGCTTTGGATGGGAAAACTGGGGTGTTCGGAGGAAGGAGCCTGGAGGTCCTTTCTGTGGAAGCTCACAAGAAATGACTGCCGTTGGGACACAGTGCTGAGCTAAAGTGTGGGACCTCTTCCCCTCTCTCCTCCTCCTCTTTTATTTAAAAAACAAAAAGCGAAAAACAAAAACCCTTTTGTCTTTAGGTTTTTTTCAGTTAAGGTGGGCTTCCCTACTTCTGTTTCCATTTCTGACTGCCTACAGCCTACATGGCTGGTTTTTTTGGAAATAGCACTCGGTATCTGTGACTGAGAGGCTGGATGTAAAAAAAATAAATCTTTTCGCCTCTTTACCTTCTTTCCTCTATTTTCTGGGATCATTTCCCTTCCTGCCCATCTTAATCCATATTCTTTTTTTTCTTCATTGACTGTGTTGCCTTTCTGTCATCGCTGTTCTATCCCCTTTAGTTTTACTCTGTATTTCAGCTCCTCACTTCCCCTCCTTTCCCAGCCTTAGGAAGCGCTGTCCCGGCTGGGACTGTGAGGAAAATTGCCAAAGTTTCCGCAGAAGGAAATACCGCTTCTACAATAAAGGCAGCGCCCGCTTCCTTCCCTCTCCTGCTGCTGCCGGAATGTCCCACATTCCCAGGACAGCTCCTCCGCGGGGCTGGGAGAAGGAGAGTTTCCCTGGATTTTCAGTGCAGTCACCCGGGTTACCCATTGCTGAGGCCAGCCCCAACCCTTCAAACACAAATATTTCGCAGCAAAATAATGTTCTCGTTATAAAGAGCATCGTGATAGTGGTGTGTCAGGTACTTCTGCCGCACCACTCAATCACCAAAAATCGGATGGATATTAATGATCTGGTTTTCAGAGTTAAAAATAACTGATTGCTGATGAGCCAATGTATGTATCTTGCAACTGGCAGCCATTTCTCACCCCCCGTTACTGGTTTCCTTGGTACCTTGCTAGCAGCTGTAGATAATTTTTTTTTGTTGTTGTAAACATAAACTATGATCTAAATCAGGACATTATATATATCTATATTTAATTAGTTCAGAAGCAAAGTGCTTTAAACCTTACGATTTTGACTTCTGCTCTGTAGAAACGGCACTAGGTCTAAATGCTGGAATTTTCGCTTTTCGGTACATCCTGCAGCGTGAGCTCTGTGGGCACCGCGCCGCTGAACCCCGCCGGACTACATGAAAGGCCGCCGTACTGTGGGTGTAAATTTGAATGTCAGCCTTCACTGAAACATGCATTTTCATGCAACTGGGAGATATGGGCTCATTCAACTGCTTCTCAGATTCATCCTGATTTTTTGTGATTTTATCTTATTAAAAAGGCTCTCAAAACAGTTCATGCTGTGATATGTATGACTAGAGGAATGACCCAGCCAACGAAGAAAAGCCCACAAGCTGTTATTTCAGTTTGACGTGGAGCAGATTGAGTGCTTCTGTACCGTCCCCTGGCTTGCAAAGGCTTTGAGATGATCTTGATATTCCAGTCCTCAGAGAGTCAGCAGAGAGAGCTGTTTCCACCAACGGGCGCGAGATGGCTTCAGGAGTCTCTGCTCCTGCCTCTGCCTCCAACTCTTCATCAGTTATAAATAATTTTGACTCCCTCCACTTGGAGTACATGTCTTGGCTACCTCTGGAACCACTGGAGTCGCTGCCAGCCACCTGTACATTCAGTTCTTCCGTTGACTGGATGAGGTTCTGTACAGACAAAGATTTTCCTAAATCCATCTGCACCACAGGTTTAACGGAGAGCAAAGGTTCCCCTTCTACATCCAGGCTTTTCCTCCACGTGAGATCCTTGGTCGCGCTGGGCTGTGCCACTTGTCCGTTATCCTTGGATGCGACAAGGCAAGCGGTGACATCGGAAATGTTTTCCTGCGTGGTTACAGGAATAATATGGACGGGCTCCGGCCTGTTGACGTGCTTCATCGATGAGAAAGGTGGTATTTGCAATGTCGTTGGAGTTGCTGGCTTAGTCGCCTGGTTTATTTGGTTTGATGAGTTACTAACCGCTGCAGGTCCATCGTTTGGCACTTGCGTGGCCTGACTATGCATAGCTGGACTGAGAGCATAGTAAGCCTGAGTGCTAAATTCATTTGGTGTCAGGATAAGCTGTAGGCCACGAGGCAGGTTGGCACTGGCTGATCTGGAAACACATCCACTGATTTGTGCAGAACCAGACACATCTCTGCTGTCGGAAGGGCTCTGGTAGTCAGAGGTCTGCTCGCACTCGAAGGCCGGCATTTGAAACGAAGCCAAGGTGAGCGCAGAGGCAGATCCTTTTCGCAACACTTGTTGGTAGATATCTAATAGACAGTCCAGTTTGGACTCAATGGATTGTACCTGCAGGAGGAGGGGAAAAGGTTAGCGTTAATGCCAAATACTGATTTAAAATATTGGGAATCCAAGCGAAGGGAAAATGTGACTGATGAAGAGAGAAATGGGAGGAGCTTGGTATATGCTATTGGTCCTTGAAAAACCATGTCAAAAGCCAAGTAGATATTTCATAAGCAGATGATAAAATGGAAAAAAAATTAGTAATCTGTGATTTTTCCTTCCTTCCTTTTCTGTACGTGGAAGCCAGTTAAGGTAACACGATTCATACCAATTTTATTTCAACATGTAAATGAGGCAGATATTAGAAAAAAAAAATATTTTTACCTGTCCAGCCTTTGAAACTGGCAATAAAATACCCAAAAGGCACAAGGAACAGAGCAAGACAAAGCGACACAGCTAACACTCTACCTGTTTCTCCACCTTGACCACACGCCCCAGCATGCTGAGGTCGTCGGCCGTCTCATGCTCTGCGGGATTCTTGTCTCTGCTTCTCTTATCCGCTGTGATTTGTCCTTTCCCAAGAATTTGGTCAACCCTGTAAGAGAAATCAAAAGCTGCTGTGATTCCTGAAAACGGTGGCGATTTGGAAGCGCTTGCTAATTTGTACATTAGATCTAGACCCTAGAACATAAAGACTACATAAATACAACGTTACCAGTGGTTCCCGGTTTGTTCTACGTGAGAAGAGGAAGTGTGGGATGCGAGAAAGGCAGTTCTCCGTGCTGACCTCATGATTTTGGCAACCTCATGACTAAATACCTTGTTTATGAATGGCCCGTTCAGATCACGGATTACCTTTTCTTCTGTTCAGACTTCCATTTTCTGGGGGACAATCTAGATACATGGGTTTGTGTTTGTTTTTATCCACAATGCCATTTCTGGCTCAGCTGTCTTCACAGAGAGGCTGGGCTGAAGCATGGATGGCAATTTGCACCCAAATATAACAGCAGGATGTTAAACATTACCAAGATTCATGATGCAGTGAATGACATAACATAAAATGCTTATGCAGAGCAGAAATTATTCCTTCCTTACCGAGACTGAAGACTCTTAATCCTGCACAACATGTCCAGGTGGCCCGCCGAGTACTGCTCAATGACATCTTTAACATCATATGGACGAAGCGTTTCCTTAAACTTCCTCTTTGCAACATGAAATTTCATAATTCTGTGGGGGGAAAAGCATTTTGCAGATGAATCTTCAGCAGCTGTGACACAATACCGCACATTCCCTTGACAAAACGTGACAGCTACCTTTTAAATGGAGGGTATTGGCACTACAGCTGCTGCAAGGGAACGTTCCCTTTGCAACACTGTTTGTAAGTACAAATGCATTGTGTCTCTGAATTGTTAGGTCAGAGAGACTGGTAACACCATTTAAGGAGCACAGAGCGTGTTTAGTTTATCAGTATACACCTGTTTGCCTTGTTTACGCTGGGTGCCTGGTTTGAAAGGCACTGAAGTACACGCTTCGCTCAAACCTGGCTCGGTCCCACGGACTCTACGGAGACACATTGTGCTTAAGCTGCGCCTGTCCTTGTTAGAGGACAGGTTTGCCTAGCACACTGATTACACAAACAGAAATAACGGTATTACTTTTCTGGTGCTCATTTGAAGTTGTTTTCCATTTTATAAAAAAATTTAAACTTATGCACCCAATTCGTTTTTCATCAATTTTTAGTCTTAATTAACATTCAGGCCTAAGTATTTGTTTTTAATTTATTTTGCGGACTTAAGATCAAACTTTGCAGGCTAGAGAGAAGTTTTGATGTTTGTTCCATATTGAAATCTATGGGAATTATTGTTTAATTAACACTGGTGATTTTTACTGCAAATAGTAAGCATCAGATAACACAAATATCCAAAATTGATGAAAGACATATGTTTTTTATGTGAGACTTGTGCAAGTTCCTGTGATGCTCATGTCGATATGTGATGTCCACCAAGTAGCTCTTCTTAGGATGAAAGGCTGGCTATTAAATTGCAGGTTTTAAATAACAGGAATGAGGAATTTGGAAAGCCCATGACAGGGAGCTGGTTTCCCTGCAGCTCCCCGTGGTTTACGCAGGAGAACCCTGTGGGAGCTGGGAGAGGAGCCGAGGGACCAGGCGCGTTGGCCCTTCTGCTCTGTGTTAGAGCTTACGGATCCTCATTAGGGCCAAACTGCTGAGATTTTCTGCTATCTATTGCAATTGAGCAAGCAGAGGCAGTAAATTGGTATCCTATTCCAAATCCCAGTATTTCATGCTAATATATTCCCTCCCTGTTTATTATGGTATGTATTTAGCAGCTATTAGACAACAAATGATAATAAAACCCAAGACATGGCTCTCACTCTGTGATAAAACAGATTAGTAGTGGTTTAGTGGAATTTAGGAAAACCATACTATTGATAGTTAGGACAGACATGATGGATGTAGAGTCAGATTAATAACGTATAGTGATCCTCTGCTGTTTTCTGTATTATATATGTGTTCTTCCAAGTAATATCAGCCTTTCCCCACAGTGCTTAGTTGCTGGTATTGCCCGTTCTGGTAACTCCCTGTTACAATGAGATGGCCTGTCACTGGTGTAGCGCTTGAATAATGACGCTGATTATAGACATCAGAAATGGAAGAGGCCCGTTACGAGCAGTCCATCCCGGTGACAGTTCAGGGCTCGGCTCCCGACAGACGATGCACTCTCCTCCTCTCCACTCTCAGCCAGTTCCACAGACCAATGCCTTTCCGCATCGTTCGTAATCTGAAGGCCTCTGGAGCTGGGATGCAGATTTGTTTGTCCTTTTAGCTGTCAGACGATGCCAAGATGCTCTGTTCCTAACAGTCTGGCAGCGCAGCCATCTCCTGGAATCCAGTTCTTTATTCAGGTTACAAAGAGTAAAGGATGTAGCTGACATACAAGAAAGTATCATTTTTTTGGTTTTGTTATTATTCGCTCTCTTTTGGTAGTCACAATTTTTTACTTCATGCTCTTGATAAAGTAAAAATACAAAACCCTGTTAGAAGAGCTGAGCCAGAGGATTAACAACATAATTGAAGACAACGGAATTCGCCACAACTGGGTGATTTTACAAGGGAAGAGACAGAAGGCTAATTTTTATTAACAGCCACAAAGGCGTCTTAATCAGCGTGCACTCTGCTTTACGGCTCTATAGCGGGCTTTTGGGTTATCAAGGCATTTTTTTCCATAATGTTCAGAAGCCAAACACAGGCCCCAGAGCATCCCGGTGTATCCATGGGGTGTAACTGGGCTATTTCTGGGTTAGCCATCACCTCAGGGGATGCAGGGTTTGGAACAGGCCCAGAGTGCTTACTTCTTTTTGCTTCACATAGACGGAATTTTACAAAAACTGTGCAAAACCAAACCAATACAACAAAAAAAAAACCAAAAAAAAAGCAAACCAAAAAAAAAACCCCAAAAAGAAGAAGGGTGATAAAAGACTGTCATTTCAAAATCCTGAAAGTTAATTAAGAAACAGAAAACCTGCATTTTTTCAGTGATGGAGCCTAGCAGCTGCTTTGCACTTCTTAAATTCAGTTGATGCTCAGTAAATAGTTATTTGCTGTCGATTTTAAAAATTCAATTCTGTTTCTGTATCTTGAGATAACTATGTCATTGAACTTCACAAGCTTGAACACCCATCCTGGAAGATTATTGCAACTGTATAGAGTATATTAAAAACTAATGAACAAACAAGCCTTTGGGCTTCCTTCACTCGTGCTTCTGGAATAAACATGCCTGTTCTGGGGTGTTCCTGTGCCATAAAACCGACAGGCTCAGTTCTGCGGGCGCAGGTGGATAACCTGCCCCTAAAAAAGGGGGAAAGGAGCCCAAAGTTCTTCACAGCCCAAGTGTTGGAAGCGCTGGCCCATAGCACAAACCAGGAGGAATCGGGCAAAGCAATGACTACTCGGTCTGTCTTTTGTGCTTGTACCACGAGGGGGCAAACGAGACTCGTCAGAAACCAGCCGGAGTGGCCACGGGCGATAACTGAAAGTGAGAATTAACCCAAAAGAACAAAGCCTGTCGTCCCCATGAATATATAAACCATTACTGGTATTTGTAAATGGCAGTATGCCATGTAGCGAGGTGGTATTTTATAACTGAAATCTAAGGTGATGGACACTACATGGCTGTGGACCTCCCCCAGTCACAAGCAGGACAGTTTTCCAGCGAGAATCAGCCATAAAAAGTACCCTATTTCAGTGATGCGCCCAGAGGAGAGCAGAAAAAAAAGATCTTTTGTGTCGAATTAGAAGCAACAGATCAAAGTGCTTTGTCTATAGTTAATGTCTAAGCCACAGGCCCCACTGATGGTGACGTGCCCTGACAACGTGTAGAAGTTACAGGCCCAGCACCAGCTTGTGTCTCGTGGACCCCAAGCAGCCAGAAGCAGCATCTGCTTCATTTAACTCCTGGCGATGGGGGACCGGCGCTGATCCGGAATCACAGCGGAACCTGCAGTTTTCTGAACGTTTTCTGAACCTGAATCTTGTCAGTTTTGTCACTATCTCAGGAAGATGTAGTTGTGCTGGTTCCTCCACCTCTCTACCCTTCTTGCCAAATAACCCTTCCTCCTGGGGAACTGCAACGTGCAGAAGGGATCGGGATCCAGCAGAGGCCAACAGACGGGGTTGAGAGACACTTCCACCACATGTGGGGCGAGTGGGTCAAAATCGCCTCCTCCCTCGGGTCCTGACCTGGACTGACCCATTCCCCAGGAGCCAGAGACATGGTTTTCCCCCAAGCCCAGCGTCGCTGTAGTGAAGGACACAGCTTGCCTAGACTCTGTGCGCCATCTGGGCAGCAAACATCAATGTGTGGGGATTTAAAAGGAACAGAAGATTCTGAAACGCCGCCATCGAACACATTCCTAATGGCTGCGAAACCCACATCTTGTAGGTGCAGCAGAAACGTTTCAAAGACTGAACATGACTGGTAAGTTATATTTTCCTTTTTTGGCTATTAAATATGTATGACCATTCAACTATACAGCTTATCAATTCTCAAGTTGTATTGTGTTTAGCTGCATTTATTATTATTATTTCTTATTAACAACAAATGAAACCATATCTATGGAATCACCAGAGTTAAAGAGAGGAAGGACCTCTTAGGTCAGCAAGTCCATCTTCCTGCCACCCCAGTTATTTCCTACTGTGCATTTATTTATGCTTCTCAAATCTAATTTTGTATTCCATAAATAGTAATATAATTCCATCATTTCCACTGTGGCGAGTATTACAGAATCTAGTGCCTCTTGCTATGAAAAATGATCAGAGATATCGCAATATATGGAAAAAAGCTCTCCCCATCTTCTTTTTACTCTTTTTCGTATCCATCCATCATTGTGAACTATCAGATCTCTCTGAGATAGATGCAACACTTTGTTGTTGGTCTCCAGGAACTCTGCAGGATATTGATGGCTTTTAGTTGACCACGAGACTAGGGCCAGTTGAGCAGGGCTGTAAAAGCCTGCTGGCACAGAGGCTGGCTGCATGGCTAGTGAGAACGGCTTTGTGCTCTGCTCCCATCCCGGCTGGAGGAGCAGGATGGCACTGGCCTGGCCAAGGCTCGCTGTGGAGCACATTTCACCCCCCTGCCCGCCTGCTCCCACCTCTCCCAACCTTTCTCCTGGGCTGCATCCCCAGCCCCGTGGCCAGCAGGGCCTGGGGGGATTCTGCCCCTCTGCTCCACTGCAGCTCTGGGGCCACCAACATCAGAAGGACATGGACCTGTTGGAGCGGGGCCAGAGGAGGCCACGGAGATGCTGGGAGGGCTGGAGCCCCTCTGCTGTGAGGACAGGCTGAGAGAGTTGGGGGAGTTCAAGTGTATGGTTGAAGCTGTACACTTTGAAATTGCTGAAACAAAAGATGATAACTAACCCACTTCTCACCTTTAGCTACGTCGGGGCTGTCCAGCCTGAGAGTAACCAGCACATTCTAGGCTCCTTCCACAGTAAAAAACTACCCCAGTTCTTTCTGATTCCAAAACTGAGAGAGGCCCTACCTCTGTAACCCCATAGGCAGGAATTAATTTCGCTAATTTCATTTTTCCCCCCAAACAAAAGGACCATTTGTATCATTCTAAACCAATTTCTACCCAGCTCTAAGCAGGAAAAAATAACTACTCTCCCTTCTTGCAGTTTTTCCAGGTGATGTAGCCAGAATGGATTCAACTGTACGTGCTCACATTTGGGGTCTTCTGCACAGTGTCCTGTGAAGCTACGGAAATACCTTCTGTCTTCGTCAGCTACTCCAGACCAGTGTGAAAGGAAAAGCAGTCCCCACCCCCCCACCCCCGGAGCCTTTGCAATTCAAAGCCGCTGCTCAGAACAAACTTCAAAATGAGGCACACAGTTTCCATATCGGCAGATGTTATCATCTCGAAATTCTACAGTTACTATAAAGCGTCTCAGATCCTGCTTCAGATGTTTGCATAGATCCCAGTCCGGTCAGGTAACAGATACTCGGAATAAGAAGAAAGAGGGGTATCAGCTACCTCAGGAACTGAATTATCGGCCTCTTGATTTGGAGAGATTAAGGTCCAGCGTTTAAGAGAGCCCTGAAGATCATGGCACATTCCTGCTGCGCAGATCTCAAACAAGGGTGTGTTTCTGAAGCAAGATCTTTCACTGATAGCGAGTGGAGATGCAGAATTCTTGTTGTCAGCCCCAGGCTGAAAGGAGTTGTGTCTGTAAGCCCAAGCGCGCAAAGAAGCACTTAGAGGTGATCTAAAGAGTTGACTCTTATCAGTTCAACAGTGCACATCCGAAACAATCCAACTGTTGCAGCTTTGCTCTTCTTATTAGAACATCTCTCTGGATGGCACCGAGGAGAAAGTTTGCCAGGCAGGTCCTTCACACCTGGTTACTTTCCCTTTCAGCTGATAATTACCAAGAGAACCAGGCAAAGATGCAGGTGATGCACTGAACAATCCAGCAGTGCCTTTGCAAACAAGCCCCAGGAATTCAGTATTAAAATGTCAAGTGGATCTTAAGGAATTCGGACAGTACTGAGAGTGAGATGACCATTGGTGTCACCCGGCAGCACAGCGGCAGGGTGTGCTTGGAGACGAGAATCAACCCATCTGTTTAAAATGCAGCACCACAGACAAGGATCTTTGGCACCGCAGCCAAGGAATTATGCTGATTGTTCCTAATTTGAGCATTTTCCACTGGAAGGACTAGCTCTTCCTCAGCGGTGGGTGTCCACTGTGCAGAAGGATTTCTGTCACCAGCTGAGGCGTTGCTGGCAGGAGCCAGCTCTCGGTGGTGACATTTGAGTGGCCGGTTGCAGTGGCTCCGGACACAGACCTGGCATCTGACATGGCCTCTGCGGTCATTTCCAGGCAGGTTGGAAAAACAGTTGGAACAGTCGTCTGCAAGTGAGCTGTCAGTCTGTCCGTGCTGCTGGGGAAGCGTCAGAAACAGCCTGACTCGCCCTGGGCCCTCACTGGCATCAGTGGAAGAGGGGAGGGAAGCGGCAGTATCCCGCGGGTTATCGCTGCACGGTAGTAGTTGATCAAGAGCCTGAGTCGTCCCTTCCCCAAGTGCCGAGAGAACCAAGGCGAGGGTCTCCCTGCAGGAAAACAGCCCCTTCCCATCGGGTCTGGTAGAAATCTCCAGTGGGTGGAGGTGACGGTGACGCGGGGCTGATGGGGTGACCCCCCGCTGTCCCCTCGGATTCCTGCCAGCAGAGGGGACGCCCACCCCCTCCTTCCCTCTCCATCTACCTCCTGGGCTGGGAATTTGGCCGGCCAGGAGTCGCACTTCCACATATCCCAGGAGATGAAGAGCCTTGGCAGCCCCGGGAGGGTGACTGCTCAGTTTAAGCTTTCGTTACAGGTAGTTTTATAAGTTTCAATGCAGTTTTGCTGCTTTCTTGGAAAAGGAGGAGACTATTAGTTTTAAATTATTGGGGCTGCATTTAGTTCAAGGGATGGCGGCAGGTGAGGCTTTGCACCATGAATGGATGTAATTATTCTGCTGTTACCAGAAGAAGGTGGCAATGAAAGCCATGTCACAGACAGTTTCAGGAATGTGAAAATGCAAAAAAACCCCTAAACTTTTAAAGGAAATAACTTTTCCAGGCAAGGTGATATACATTCAGTAAAACTACATCAAACTGGATGACAGTATTTTGGATGACAGGAAATACAGTGGAAAGCAGCATCCGTTACTCTCTTTTCTGAGTCCAATCATGTACATTTTTTGACATTGAAAAGTTGATAACAGAACAGATAAAATATTTTGACTTTTAAATAAAATACTGATGAAAAGGAAGCATAAATAAACTATATTAGCATTAGCTGTGTAACAAATTACCCACGTAGTAAGTTTAACTAGCTACCATTTTGTTAATTGACATGCAGTTAATTAGTATCTTAATTAAAGACATCTCAAATACCGATTCATTCAGTGTTTTGCACTCACCTGATTGCTCTGATGACGGTTTTCAGAGCAGGGGTGAGATCTTCCACCGACACATCACACTGGCACCCTTTGTCATCGTAAACATCGTCCGTTCCCAGGCTGGTATCAGCTGCAAAACACAAGAGGGGACTAAACGAGCAGCAGCTAAAAATCCCTTCCTCAGTGTTTTCCAACCGCCTGCAGAGGGGTTCTGGAAAAACAAGGGCTACAAATCAACTAGGATGGAGCTTCGTCGGTTTGAGAACTCCACGATGCGCTCGTCTGTCTCTGTGCCCGTGCCGCGAGCGGCCGGGGCGGTCTCCAGCGCACACAGGGGGAGTCGGAAAGGAAGAAAGCCCTGGTATTTTTCAAACAAATGAACACTTTAGGACCAGCATGGCTACTCCTGATGTCTCACCATTTTTCATCACATTCTCTGTCTTAAGGGGAAGTGGTGAGCTAACAGATGGGATGGCAGGATCAAAAGATGCTGAAGTTATATTGAATTGTTATTTATTTACAGTTACGGATGAACCTGACGTTGAAGACAAAGGAGAAGATCCATTTCATTTACCGAGGAGGCTGTGGAATGATCCAACGCTTTATTACAGCTGGAATAAAGAAAGCAGACGTTTTTATTTCCAGTGTCTCTCTAGGGCTTGAATCAACTCAGTTATGCCAGTATAAATTAGGAATAATTCTGCCAAAGTCACAAGAGCTACAGCCATGTAACCCCCGTGAAATGGGAGACTCCAACTTGAAAGTTTAAAATGAACATGTTTCCGAATCTTTCTCTCACTGGTACGGTTCCCAGGTCCTCTGCCAAGTGCAGGGTCCTACCTTAACACTGTATCTTTGCAGTTCCGTTTTGAAAACAGCGGGGTGCAACTAGAGTATTCCATGTTGCTCACACGGGGATACAAAAATCAGCAAAATCTTTAGACAGACGCCAGAAAATTCTTATAAATTTAAGCCAGCTTTACAAAGAGATACCGCTCCTAGTAAATCGCCTTCTTTTTTTCTTTCCAATATTCCCACTGACATGAATTTCCTTCATTAGGGCAGGCCCTTGGTACCACATGTCAATAAAACTTGTGAAAAGCTATAAACCTTGCTTGATTCACATGGGAAACGTTCCTCTCTGGTTAGAAGAGTGAGCAGACTTGGGAAAAAGTTTGGGAAATGAATAGTAACAATTTTGGAAAAAAACCCGTTCCAACTTAAACATCTCCCCCCTGAAATCAAAGTTCACATTCTGATGAGTTTTTCCAGTGGAAGCCGATGTTGTGCACGCCATAGTTACGAGGTGAGATGTATTCGTGTCCCTTCTGTCCCCACTGAGTTCACCCTCGGGGTCGGGGCCGTGGTGGGGCCCGTTTGGCTGCTCCAGCAGCTCCGGCTGTGACAGTCCCTGCCACCTCCCAGGCTCCCACCAGCCCCGCTCCCCACTGCTGCCCGTGCCCACAGAGAGCCCTCCCCACCATGGACTGGGGCAGGTAGACCCTCGGGTCTGACACTGACAAACCCCACCACTGACCCATGTCCCTCAGCACCACGTCTGCCCGGCTTTGAAATCCCTCCAGGGATGGAGATACATAAACCTCAACCTGTTGGAGTGGGGCCAGAGGAGGCCACGGAGATGCTGGGAGGGCTGGAGCCCCTCTGCTGTGAGGACAGGCTGAGAGAGTTGGGGGGGGTTCAGCCTGGAGAAGAGAAGGCTCCAGGGAGACCTTGGAGCCCCTTCCAGTCCCTAAAGGGGCTCCAGGAAAGATGGGGAGGGACTCTTGATGAGGGAGGGGAGCCATAGGAGGAGGGGGAAGGGTGTGACACTGAACGAGGGGAGATGGAGATGAGATGTGGGGAAGAAATTCTTTGCTGTGAGGGTGGTGAGACCCTGGCCCAGGTTGCCCAGAGAAGCTGTGGCTGCCCCATCCCTGGAGGGGTTCAAGGCCAGGTTGGAGAGGGCTTGGAGCAACCTGCTCTGGTGGGAGGTGTCCCTGCCCAGGGCAGGGGGTGGCACTGGATGGGCTTTAATGTCCCTTCCAACCCAAACCATTTTGTGATTCTATGATGACTCCACCATTTCCCTGGGCAGCCTATTCCAATGTTTGACAACCCTTTCTGCAAAGGAATTTTCCCCAATATCCATCCTAAACCTCCCCTGGCGCAACTTGAGGCTGTTTCCTCTTGTCCCATCGCCTGTTCCTTGGGAGAAGAGACCGACCCCCCTCTCTACACCCTCCTTTCAGGGAGCTGTAGAGAGCGAGAAGGTCTCCCCACATGAGCCTGGCCTGAACCTGGCCGCTCTGCCTGGCGTTCCCAGGGTTAGCGCTGGTCCTTCTTTCTCCCCAGGAGCCTCCACCACCAGGCCCTTCCCGTCTGTTGCTTGGGCAGCTCATGCATCTGGTCTCAACCACGGCCAAAGCGTCTCTCAATACAGCTTTGTACATACCCCTGCCAGTCTCCCTGGGAGGAGATGTCAGCCGGTCTGACAGTCCAGAAACGATCCCCCTTTCCTAATACCAGCGCCTTCCCAATCCAGGACGTGTTTTGATCCTAAACATCCATCTGGAAAGTGTTTACTTCACAACCGATGAGGCCCCTGCCATTATCTTACCATCACTTACTTTGGGCTAAAGTCTTGTCTTTGCCACTTTTTAATTTCTTCCTCTTTCTTCCTAAAGAGCAGTCTTGTATTTAATCACACAGCAGATCAGGAATTACCACAGAAACAGAGGAGAGCCACGCACGAGGCGTTAGAACCGTCTCGCTATTTCCCTGTTTGTCGCAGTATTTATGCATTCTTCACGCAAACTCCACTCATTTATGATCACCCCAAATGAAACGGACTAAAAATTACACTGGTCTGAAACGTTCTATCTCACCAACAAAAAATGTACGAGTTTGTCGCTGTGTTTCATATGGCTCCGTGCAAAAGTGACGTGCAAGGTTTGATGTATTATTTCTGTAAATAGCACGTGTCCTTTCTTAGAAGTGTTTTCTGGTGTTTAGTAACGTGCTGTGGCCTCAGGAAAGCTGTGACAATGTTCTGGTCACCCTCACAGCTCCACGCTTTCCATCTCAGTAACTTTCAAGTAATTATGCGCCTGTTGAACGGAACCAAAAAGGTGTTGTGCCCTTTGATTTCTTTCCGGGAACTGCCACGTGCCAGTCACGAGAACCCAGCGTGAAGGGCAGGTGCCGATGCCATGGACAGTCCCATGGAAGAGCTCCTGGAGCAGTGATGGGTTTGGCGATCCCAACAGAGACCAACCTTTGACTTGTTTTTTGGAAGCCTTCAGTAGGGGGCCGTTAGGGCGATCTAAATCATCCTGCTGAGGATGCACCTGCACCCACCTTTTGGACCCAGCGAAACCTGAAGCGGTGCCTGAAGTCGATGGTGTGTGCGCGGCTCAGTTATTCATGCGGCAGCAGAGTGTTGTGCCAACCGCGTCAAAAAAACCCACTGATTTGGAAAAAACCATTTGATTGATTTTCATTGTAATGCACGACTCCAGGTGAGAAATGGATGGTGGCCTAATTTTCACAGGTGCTGAGTTCCATGGAGCCATAGTCTGTAACTATCACTGAAAATCCAGAGTTCCGCTTGGGAACTGAAGCCCAAGAAATTCATGAGCGCTGCCTCCGGCTGCCCGGGGCACCGGCACAGAGCCCCCCGAGGAGGCACGCTCCTCTCCAAGCTCATTTTCTGCCTGAAGGGTCGGAAAGAAAAGGAGCGGAGAATCCCGCACCTCTAATTCCTAAATCCAAAGCCCTGGGAGGAGAGAGGGTGCCACGGCAGGATGCGCAGCCCCGCGGGAGGTGGGGACGGATGGCTGGCTCTGCTCATCTGCCGCAGCGTCAGACTGCTAATTGCCTCCCTGATCAACGCTGCTGAGCTCCGGGGACCCCTCCCGCTCAAGCAGCGACGCTGGCAGCTTCATACTCTCCTTATTCTGGGCTTTCAGCCCCTTTTGAGAGCACCGCAGAGCCCCCGTTGTGCCGTTGCAGGTGCCCACCAGGAAGGGGCATTTCACTCAGTTTTCCACAGCCTTTGAAGAACCTTCCTCCACCCTGAGCGTTTGCTGTGGAGACTCAGGGATTTAGCCCATGTCCTCTAAAAAATGGAGGTATCCTGCACGTATTTAAAGTGTTTCCACAAATGCCATACTGCACGGAATGTTACACAGAATCTCAGGGCTGGTTTTCCCTCAAAATTTTTGCAAGTACAAGCCCCTGTACGTTTTACGTTCATACAACTAATGCAGTTTCTCCTTATCAAAATAAAACGTGTCTCAGCCAGGTGCCTTTGGTTATATTTGTTTCAAGAAACTTCTCGCCCCTTCACAAGCCCTCGTTATTTTCCCGTTGGTTGAACCGTGAACACAAATTCCCTTCGCTACCCCTAGGAGTGATTTTCTTTCAAACTTTCCTTTGCTCCAAACCACGGAGCAGCCGACTCCCTTTCAGTGAAGACTTCACGTAACTGGTGTTACCGCCACGGCTTGCTGAGCTCCAGAGGAAAAAAAACAACTGAAAAAAGACAGCGCTAATTGGGATGGAACTTAATCGCGTGCTTAATGATGCGGCTCCCCCAGAGAGGGACAGGCAGCAGCACGTTTACACCATTTCCAGAGCGAAGGCCAGGAAAGGGAGGCCCCAGGGAGCAAATCACATATTTATTCCCTCGATCCCTGAAAGAAAAAACTGAAAAAAAAAAAGAAAAGGTTTCTTCTAATCATGAAAGAAGGAAGGAGGCAGGAGAAAGAAACTTTCCTGATGTGGTCTTCACCTTAGATGCTTAATATTTGTCTAGAAAATGAAAATGACACCAAAATCCCTGGCAGTGCACAACAGCATCCAAGCGGCAAAATGAAGAGAGAGGGCGTAAGGATGCCAAGATTCGGAAACACGGATTACAGGCAGCTTTTACGAAGTGGTTGCCATTTCCAGGCTGGAAAGCAGTTTCTCGGGAAGGGAAGGGGAGGGAACTGGTGCCTCCTGGAAGGGGGAGCACTTGTAGAACCCCCTTTCCCTGCCACACACCCCGAGGGTCCCCCCTGCAGTGGCACCCATGGGGAGGGCAGCAGGGGGCCCTCCCGTAGCCCCCTCCTTCCTCCCTCTATGTTCCCCTGAAAAAGGCAGAACTTTCCAGGTGGGGAAGAGAAGAAGACACCAGAGCTGGAATTCGGCAGCTGCAGCGCAGTGTGAGGCACATCATAAGGAATATCCCTAAGAACATTTCATACATGAAAGCATTTCTAAAAAGGCTCAGATTTGGCCAAAATGGAGGACAGGGTTGTTGGAAAGTGTTTTACATATTCTGGGTGTAATTATCTCTAGTCTCCTTTCTTTGTAAGTGCCATTTTTTAAGGTCAGAAACCTAATTTATATCAGTTATCATATAATGCAGACGAGTTCCAAATATCTAAAATTCTAGCATTCCCTTCTAACAACTCTCAATTATCTTTAGTTATTATTTAACTTCTCAAAAATTTTCTGCCCTGGCACTATTTCATGGAACAGCTCCCACTACTTAATTAAAAAGGAGTCCTTTTCATTTTGAGTGATGACACAGAGGACCAGGAGACTTTCTAAAAACAATTCAATATGCGCCCAATAATTGTGCAGTTAAAAGGGCTGATCTTATTACAAACTGGGGCACATTGGCCAACAATTGGACGGCTGCGTGAGAAGAGTGAGAAAGGAAAATGCTTGGGGACGCTAAATTATGGGCTCGTATGGCCAGGACCTCGGGTGGAATAAACTAAAATAACGCCCCAAAACCAACAGCCTTTATTTATTTACACAAAATGAAAAAAAAAAACGCCTCGGAGCTTAGATCAGAATGCCAGGTTATTTTTATAAGATCTTCCTAATTAATTACACTGACAACGGTAATAAACGAGGGCTCTACCATCGAGTTAAACAATCAGAAGACAATAAATCTCCCGCCTCGTGCAAATTGATGCGTTGCTGATAAAACGCCATTTAGTCCCATCATACGGGGTTTACACAAACTGGGCAGATTTCTTTTCACACCATGCGGCTTCGTTTTGAATCAGCAAATTTAAACCAACCGAGATGTAAAAGGGACCAAACTCAGGACCTTCGCCAGGGCAAGGGAACCCTCTGCAAGGCCAAGCTGTTTGTGCTGCTGAAAGGAAAACCTGTCATTTTTGTAAGGCATAAATCAGAGGGCAGCGACGGAGGGCACGGGGGCTGAAAGGCACAGCCCCATTCTTCCCGGGGTTGTTATAATCCCCCCTCCCCGGAGGATTGTGTGCGAGTGCCCTGGAGGGAATGAAAGGCCAGAGGTCATGTGAGCGTGTAATGTTCAGGGATGGAGCAAGAGATCAAGCATTTCCTTGGAGACTTCTTTTTAATTAATCAAATGAAATATGTTTGCAATATCTCCGGTGCGGGACGCTTTTGATGTTTCATTCACAAAGCCACACAGTGTCTCTGGGTTACCGTAAAGGCACAATAACTCAGGCAGAGGCTCAGGAGCACCAGGGATGGTAGAAAACAAGTAGAATGGGGCATTTTTTTGTCCCTCCCTGAGAGCTGCAGGGACAACGTAACGTGCTTCAGCTGCGGCTGTGCACCACTGGAGCACAATTTAAGCGGAAAAGGTTCTCTTCCTCGGAAAAGAGGAAAGGATTTTGTGAGGTGGGTCTCCGTGGCTGGATCTACATTAAATACAAGGAGACACGGGCACATTCAGCAACAGCCTGAGATCACCCAGACTGATTAATTGCCTGCACAGGCTCTGGCACAGGTTTCATAGAATCATAGAATCACAGAATGGTTGGGGTGGAAGGGACATTAAAGCCCATCCAGTTCCAAGCCCCCTGCCCTGGGCAGGGACACCTCCCACCAGACCAGGTTGCTCCAAGCCCCCTCCAACCTGGCCTTGAACCCCTCCAGGGATGGGGCAGCCACAGCTTCTCTGGGCAACCTGGGCCAGGCTCTCACCACCCTCACAGCAAAGAAGTTCTCCCCCACATCTCAGCTCAATCTCCCCTCTTTCTGGTCTGGCCACTGCCGGGGGAATTCTCACGTGCCAGGGGCAGTTTGGCTGCGGTTCCCCCGGTTTTGGTGCAGGGACTGCCTGATTGGCAAAGATTTCCCTTCGATCTGCTCACTCCCGATAATTCCCATTTAAGCCCAAAGAGGGACTGGAAAGGCAGTATCCCCTCACCTGCGTTAATTTGCGCAGGGTCCCCTCTTCATCAGGAGTCCTGGCAACTGTGAGCCCCTTCTCACCGGGGCCTAGAGGTGTGTTTAAAATGGGATGACAAACGCCTTGGTGTCTGATTTAGCTGTTGAATGCTCTCGAGGGACCCTCTGCCCCCAGAGCTCTCTCAGGCTGGGGTTCCCGTGGCAGATGCACACGAGCGGCTGAAATAATTGCTGCCGCTGCCAGCCCCGCGTCGGCAACAGCAACGAATGGTTATAGGCAGCCTCAGAGGACTGTGGCTGCCCACAAATAAAGCCGTTTGTGCAGCAGTTTTGGTGGCACGGTCCTCAGGCTGCTGGGCCAGAACCCACAGATACCTGTGGGCAGTTTAGGGGTTTTCCTCACTGCCAAACCGCCCCCCCCCGCCTCTGGGCTTAGTGCCCGGAGGGGGGTGGTAGAAGCTTTTGTTACGGGGCAGCTTAAGAGGAGGGCTACTACATTTTCAGCCGTGTTAGCCCCTCAGCTGCCTCCGTAAGCTCCTGGCTGGATCAGAAACCTCCCTTCACAGGCTAATGTTTAGTTTTTTCCAGCAGTCTCTTTCTGATGGTTTTGGCCCAGATTCCAACCGCATCCTTTATCAGAGCTCAGTCAGCCCTGCAGAGTCACGGCGTTGATGACCTGCCTCCAATCAGCCTTCTAAGCCGATAATTTCCTCTCCTTTCTGAACCCTCTACTTAGATATTTGCTTCTTTGCTTTATTTTTACATGGAGTTCAGTGCATCTCACCTGCACCATGAGGCAATTCCTCCTCTGCCTGGGCTAATGGAAGAACACGTACAACCCCAAGCCCCATAGGGCGAAGGAAAAATGAAGCTAATATGAGTGTCTTTTCTTTCGGAAGGGGCATTTCATAATGAGAGGTTATTATTTTTTCATTATGTTGCTGATTTAGAGTTTTGATGTTGTCTCTCTCTGAAAGGTCTGTGGCAAGTGTCCTCTCTTCTCCCCCCGAACATGCCACAGAGATGTAAGAATCACCAGAAGGACCAGATTTTCAGGGGTGTTGCTTTGTGCCCAGGCTTTCATCTAGAAAGGGCTGGCTTCTGGTTTGGCTGGAAGATCAGCACACCCAAATAATTAATGCTTTGGCCAGAGAATACCTCGAGAAGGAAACCAGAGGACCTGACAACTGAGAGGTATTAATAAAATTCTGCAAATGTTCCATATTCATCCACTGAAAAATGCAAGATGTTCTTAATGGAATACATCATCTCCAGATCCTTCTCATTGAGTCATCAAATGCAGAAAGCACATCCAACCAGGAAATTGGTAACATATCAAAAAAAAAAAAAAGAGAAAGAAACCGAGGTTGGTAGTGCCTGACTCTTCACACAACGGGCTGGGGAAGGCAGCAAGGAGCTGCCGTTCAGCAATGAGCACACCGAGGTCTCCCTGATGATACCAGTCCTAGAAGCAGCTGGACGAGGTCCCAGAGTGGAAACTTGGCATTTGCCTAAACGCTGGGGACAATGGAAGCCGTTCCTCCTGCCACGGATGAGAAATTGGTCATATCTGTTGGCCCCAGCTCCTGAGGGTGGACCAGTAGCTGGAAACTGCCAACAAGGAAACAGGCTGCACTCGCCCCGAGGGGTGGGAAGATCCTTAAGGGTTTAGGCTCAGCTAGGAACACGCTGCTGCTGTTGTTATTATCTTTTGTCTACAGAAATGCCCAAGGTGCCGTTTCTGCCACCCCTTCCCTGGAAGGGAGACAATAGGAGGGAACGCGCTCTTCTGGTGCGGATCATTGCTATGAACCACAACACGCATGGGAAGAAAGTGAGGAAACCATTCTGTGACAAACGGGCTGATGGAAACCGAAATGATGCTCAGGAGAGGTGCAGGCTGCGGGCTGGAGCAGCAGTGAGCCCCCCATACCCCGGGGGTGGGCTCCGCAAATCACTCTCTTCTGAGCTCCCCTCCAGGCAGGGCACAAGTTACGGGACTTTAACCCGTGAAATCACTTCTGGCGTGGTTTTGGGGAGATGCAAGCGATTACGTAGGAAGCCTAAATTTAGACAAAGCAGCTTGAACCCCGCTCTGGTCCCCAGGGCATTTCTCACTTCCCACTGGGGTGCAAGCGTCCCTGTCCCAGCTCAGCGTGGGACCCAGGCCATCGTCCCACAGCCCCTGTGCCATGGGACACGGGCCAGGGCTGTGGGCAACCTGGGGAGCAGCCCGGTGGCTGGCACAGCCCGGCAGCTCGCCCCAACACGGCCAGATCCGGGATTTGGGCATCTGAGAGGTCTCCGCAGGGGAGGGTGAGCCTGGAAGGATGAGCTTAGCAAACACCCTCGGTTTGCCTTGTTTGCCCTCCAGGAAATGTTTGTTTACCCAGGCTTTTCCTGGAGAGAGGAACTGCGTCGTTCGTCCTCAGCTGAGGGATGGGGCATCTCAGCTCAATGGGTATTTTGCGACCTACGTGTCTGTGATAACATGTGCGCTAAAAAGGAAGCAGACGCCAAAATTGCACTTCTGCTTAATGAGTTTTACCACAATTGTTGGCTGTAACATGCCTGATTGCCATTGTAGAAAGAGTGTAAAGTTGTACCTCTTTCCTCGGATCAAGTGATTTATGTTGTGCCTTTCCCATACAGCCAGGGTCACGGGCTCCTGTTGTAGCCAGTCAGTTTGTCTCCCTTATTTTGGGTCTGGGGGTCCCACAGGAAAGAGCAAGACATCCATAAGTTGGGAAAAATGTGAATGGAGAAACCCTAATCCAGGTCTGCTGGGGCAGCTGCACCCCCAGAGCTGTGAGAGCACCTTTCAGTGCAGGACCCATCTCCTCAGGGGCTGGATTCCTCCCTCGCTCTCGGCTCCTGGCTCTCACCAGCTTTGGTGCTCCCTGGTCAGGGGAGACACTGTCTCCACTTTGGAAAGCTCTTGTAGATGAAGATCTTTGCCTGGACAGTACCCAGTTTAACACCTGAGAGGACCTTAGCTGGTGAACAGAGAGCAGAGAGGGGCTGAGACCCTTCCCGTGGGGATGCAGCATGTGGGAAGGTCTACGTTCCTGCTGGCTGTGGGGTCAGCAAGCCCTTTTCACAGAGATCCACTTCTCCTTGCATCAGGAGCCCTCCTTACATCTAAAATACCCTTTAGAAAGCAATACACAAAAACAATGACACTGGTTTTGTGTGCGGGTTTGGGCAGCAGCTGGATACCCAGGAGCTGTGAGGGCAGAGCTGCTGCGGCCAAACCCCTGGGATGCACTTAGCCCACCTGGGATTTTCCAGTCACCCCCTTTTCCACCAGTTACTCCCTGTGCACCGCTGAAACAAGATTTCTTATTAAAAAAAATAAATCATAGAAAGAAAGAATCATCTAGATTCAAAGGGACCTTTAAGATCATCAAGTCCAACCATCAACCCAACATGGTATGATTGCATCTCTGTGGATAGATTCAGTCTCACAGAGCAGAGACCAATAGAACCACAGAATCATCTGGGTTGGAAGGGACCTTTCAGGCCATCGAGTCCAACCATCAACCCAACACTGCTAAAACCATCACCAAACCACATCCCTCAGCACCACGTCTGCCCGGCTTTTAAATCCCTCCAGGGGTGGTGACTCCACCACTGCCCTGGGCAGCCTCTTCCAATGTCTGACAACCCTTTGGGTGAAGAAATTTTCCCCACTATCCATCCTAAACCTCCCCTGGCACAACTTGAGGCCATTTCTTCTTCTCCCATTGCCTGTTCCTTGGGAGAAGAGACCGACCCCCCCTGGCTACACCCTCCTTTCAGGGAGTTGCAGAGAGCGAGAAGGTCTCCCCTCAGCCTCCTTTTCTCCAGGCTGAACACCCCCAGCTCCCTCAGCCGCTCCTCACAAGACTTGTGCTCCAGACCCCTCACCAGCTCCGTTGCCCTTCTCTGGCCATGCTCCAGCACCTCAATGTCCCTCCTGTCGTGAGGGGCCCAAAACTGGGCCCAGCCCAAAACTGGACCCAGCCCCCACCAGGCCTCACCAGTGCCCAGTCCAGAGGGACGGTCACTGCCCCGGTCCTGCTGGCCACACTGTTCCTGACACAGGCCAGGATGCTGTTGGCCTTCTTTGCCACCTGAGCACGCTGCTGGCTCGTATTCAGCCCCTGTTGACCAACATCCCCAGGTCCTTTTCCCCCGGGCAGCTCCAGCCACTCTTCCCCAAGCCTGAAGCATCCATGGGGTTGGTGTGACCCAAGGGCAGGACCCGGCACTTGGCCTTGGTGTCCCTCACACCATTGGCCTTGGCCATTGATCCAGCATGGATCGTTGACATGCTCTGTGAAGCAGGACATAGCTTCCTGGTGCCTCTTCCCCCAAATAACAATCCTTTCTGCTTTCCAGAAACAGGTGGCACTCACAGTGGAGGTGTGGGAACGCGCGAGCGGGCTGGGAGCAGCGCGCGATGGCAAACAAGGCATAAGAAACCCTACCGTCAACCACGGGTTTGGGCTGGGAGCTCTTCAGCCGCAGCGAGGGCCTGAAGCGGGTTCGGTCGTTGAAGCTCCAGCTCTTCTGGACTTTGGTGGGGCTGCCCTCGGTGGCCATGTCGGCACCTGGGGACCGGCGGTCTCCCACCGAAGACTGCCTGTTCTTTATGCTCTGCCCTCGGGGGCTGGCCATCCGCACCCGCTCCTTGAAACTCAGCTTCTGACTGTGAAGAAGAGAAATGCATTTTATTTCATGGTTCCTCCACTCTTTTTTTTTTTTTTTTTCTATTGTATGATATCAGGAAATAATTTCTAAAAATTCTCAATAGTATGAATCTGTTTCTTACACACTTTTATTTCCATTGAATATATTTCATTTGGGAATGAAACCAATTTGATGTACTTGTTTTTTGAAAGAGGCATCATCAATGGCGGTCTGTTTTACAGTACACGATAACCTTGTAAAGGAAACCAAAATTAACAAAGAGAAACAAATTTCACCCAATTGTTACAGATTAATCTCTAAGATTTTCTTTTTTTATTCCCTGGCTTTTAGATAGGTTTATTTTCATCTCAGTCAGCCCAGCTCGGTGCATTTCTGGTGATCTCTTCAGGCGAACAAGAGCAAAATGTATTCTCTTATTACTGCATGCCATGTAGGGCTGTTCTGGGTGGTTGGGTTTTTTTAAGCAGGCAAAAATACTGTTAGTATACTCATGCTTTTTCAAAACGTGGCACGTCCAACATCATCTCGTATGCATCGTTAGTGATCACCCACGCCCAGATTCCCTCGTTACAGCACTTACTTGGACAGGACGAAACCCAAGCTACCAAACCACCCCAGGGCCGGCGTGGTGATGGGCTAACGGCACTGCCCCCCCACGGGGTGCGCTCCCCGACACCCGCGCTGGAGGCAAACCCGGGGCTGGCTCCCACAGCCGCTGCTGGGCAGGAGCCTTGGGACGGGCCCAGGAGCCCAGCCAGCCCCAGGACTGTCACCGCCGGAGCAGCGGTGGCCCCGTGGTCTTACAGTTGGCCAATTTTAAGCTGGTTTTTTTTCCCCTCCTGCTCTCGTAGCCCTCCCCTCCAGCCAGCTCAATGTGGGATATGTAGATTTTCTACTTCCCAATGCTTACAATTACCTTTGCTCGTGTTCAGACACACCCGATGAACACCCTGTGGTCACCGTGACCATCTGCCTCTGCTTTTTCATTATTTGGCATTTTTGCTTGTCCCTTCCCGTAGCGGAAGGCCCAAAGGGGAAACAGAAAGGAAGCCTGGCACCAAGGCCTGGAAACCTTGATTTATCTATGAGATTAAGTCCAACGGCCCGTCCAAGGGAACAGTCATCAATCAGTGCTCCTGTTCTCGCAGGGGAGGAGCTGCTCCTGGTGCGGTGTCACCGCGTCGTCAGTCCTACTGCCCGGGCACAGGCTTGGGGGTGCTTTGAAACCCCCGCAGCAGGGACTGTCTCCCTGCAAATTATGCTGTATTTGAAGTTAAGACACTTTCTAGTACTCTCAAACTCTCGGCCTTTAACGTCAGCGTGCCCGTAAGACGTTCTCAACAGAAACAAATCCTGCAGCTAATTAACCAATGCTAACACGGACTATGTGGTTCTTAGACATTTAACCTACTCCACTCTGAAAATACACCGTTAATAGGTAGTTATACGAAATGCAAAGTAGTTATAAACCTCTGTGGCTGTGAAATGTTGAGATAGTCAGGTATCTTGGTCCATGCACAGCACAGCCCAGCGTTCCGTTCGGAATGCAAACAGCATGGAGAGCAGGAAGGATGCAGTTTGTGGCAGGCAAAGAACATGCTGGGAAGCTTGTACTGAGATCATTTTCAAGAATGCTACACAACGAGCGTGTCCATAGAAAGATTATTAAATAAGTGTACTTCTATATGGCATGTTGAATCACCTGAAATAATACCTTTGCTGTAATTTCTGAATGTAATCCCCTCCTTCCCCTGCCCAAAGTAAGCACTTGTTGAAATAAACACTTGGCGGTGCTGGAAATGTTATCTATCTCCATCGCAAACCAGTACCCGGACCTGCAGCCCAGGGCGCTGCCGCACGGGCAAGGCAAAACCCCCACGGAACCTACTACTGGAAAGAAAAGGGAGCTCTAAAATTTAATTTCCAACACAAATCGCATTTCAGGACTGAACTACATTTCAGCTCAGGAATCTTTTGCATTGTACAACTTCATGAAAATGTAAGCTGTAAAATATTTATTACCCACATTATTGCATTGCCATACTATACAGCATGAGCAACAGAGTCAAAATGGACTTCTTGTTATAGATATTATTCCTAGGCACCTGTCCCCTGGGCTTGTTTTGACTCCTCTTATGGCTCAAATTGTATTTGTATTGAAGCATGAATATTATTTTTTTTTTGACAAATCTTTGAGTAAAAAAGCTTTTGGACAGTTCCTGTTGCACTAATTTAAATTAAAGGAAAATTGGTAGAATAGCCATAAAAACAATCAGTATGGAGTACATTTTCTTATAATCCCATAAATTCCGAAATAAAAATGAAAACAAAAAAAGGGGGAAAAAGCACACATGTCGTTCTGTCAATTAATTTGTACTAATGAAAGCAATGGCTGCCTTTAGATGATTTGTACACATGGTTATTCCATTTCTAAAAGCTCAATGGTACACAACGGCTCCTTAACTTGAGTATCTCTAGTTCCCCAAGTCAAAGCAATGAGACACTGGTGAAAGGAAGAGAATCGGGGCATTTTGGGGGCACCCTGAGCAGGCTTCTTCCCATGGGGAAAGTCCCTTTCCTTACAGACTATATGGCACCTGGCTCTGGATTCTGCAGCAGCGGCAGATGATGTCAGAGAAGAGATAATCTCACGTCCTTCCAAGCATCTCTGGGCACTCTGCTCATGAATCAGTGGCCACTGCAGCCTTTCGGGCCCTTTACCCGAACTTAACGCCGGCTGGATTAGCACTGCCCAGCGCCGTGCTAAAAATCCTTCACCTCTTGCAGGACCGAGCCTCTTACACGTTTCTCTCTCCCCTTTTCTCCTCTCTTTTTACATGATATCCAAAGGAAACCCCTTGAATTAAGGTAAGCCTGCCAATGGCCACTGGAAAGGCACACATCCCTGCAGGTACCCCCAAGCTTTAAGCTGAATGCTGGTCCAAAAGGCAAGAACCACAAGAAAGAATCAGGAAGATGAAATTACCCAAGTTCCTGAATCAGAGGTAAATGACGAGGGTCTGAGAGAGCCCCAGCTGTGCCTTGGCACCCTTGCATTCCTTCAGACATGTGTCTGTCCACCGTTTCTCGTGCCTCCCGGACGGATGGGTTATCCCAGGTGGTTTATACACGTATTTGCCTCCTACTACAATCTTCCCTGGCCACAGCAGTCTCTTGGCACCTACTGCTCCTCCATTCCTGCAGGCCACGAGCTGTGGAATGTGTTCCTGTCCATAACCCTAGAGCTTTGCAGCACCTTTTAGTGGAGATCAACCTCAGCCGGCACCTGGGGGACAGAAGCAAGTGACCTTTCTCCATTTGTTTGCCTTCTGGAAGGTCGGTTGTAGGGTCTTACCACTCGTTCCTCCTGTCAGTACCTGCACGAGCCCTTCACGTCCCTGGGACAGGGAACCAGCAAGGACTTTCTAGTTCTTGTATCTTCTTTGAATTCTGCCTTTTCCACCTTTGATTTCTGAAGAAATAGATGTTCAGGGACACTAGAGGTCACTGTAGCTTCACTGCAGGGGACACCAGTACTTCTCTGCTGGACCAAGTGACTAGATTTGATAAGATTCTGCTCAAAATGATAAATGCTGACAAACCTCTGCTTTTCTCCCCTCCCCCTCACAGCTCGCTCTGTCTCCCATGGACCATCTCACTACACTTCTTGGTTGACTGGGCATCTCTTTGCCTCTCAGTCCCTCTCCCCTGTCTCCCTGCCTACGGGCCAGTTTGATCTTCTGCCCTGCTTCAGCCCCAGCCCTGCAGCACCGCTGCTCGCCGCTCGCCACAATTATCCCTTTATTTTTCAGCTTTTCACACTGAGCTGGCTGGTGGAAGCGGGAACAGGAAGAAATTGAAATGAACCAGAAGCGCCTGGAGGGTCTGGGGGTGAGGGAGAATACTTTGGGTCTCCAGTCCAGACAGAAGCTGAAACTACCAAAAATTCTCACCCGTGGCAGACAGCAGCAAGCAAAGGTATGTGCCAGTTTTCAGCAGTTTGCTTCCAATAAATGCAGGTGTTGACTCTTACCAAGCCTATAGACGACTTCACTAAGATTAAGTTGAACAAATGCAAACGCAACGGAGAGCAGAGTGAGGCCTGGGGTTCAGACCTTCAAGACTTCTCCACCAGTCCCACACTGGGACCACGAACCCAAGAAACTTAGTGTTATATCTCATACCTTCAATGAGTAATATCGAGAATTTCAGGGACATAATGTCTTAAAGTTCAATTGCCAAACAGAAAAAAAAATACAGTAACTTCAGGGGGTTTGTGTATTTTTTCCTTTTTCAAAACAGCTTCCAGATGGAGAGAAACTATTTTTTATCTCAGTTTTCTATCATCAGTTTGTACTTCTATGTCTTTTAAGTTATTTGTTAAAAGTAAGAAAAAAAATGGCAATAAGCTTGAGTTATAAATCAAGGGTTTCTTCCCATAAGATCCACCCATCTAGGAATTACCATTTTTGGTAAGAGACACAATTTCCACAGAATCCATCTGAGGCAGATGGTTGATCTCACATGCATCCCTCTACTCCCCAGAGCAGGACGCAGGCACAGCTTCCTCGGGCTGTGTCCAAGGGGATTCTTCGCAGCAGCAACTGCCCATTTTGGCCATTGGCACTGCCTGGCCTGTTAGAGCTTAGCGTTCCCCACCCATCATGAGATGGAGAACTCAACTGCCGTGGTTATAAAAATCCTCTTGGACTTGGGGAAATGCCTTTACCCAAATACCCAACCCCGGTTTTAGCTCCCCGCAGGGTAACGCATTCCGAAAGTTCAGGTCTCAGGCAGAGAAGGGGAACGGGGCTTCGGCAAACCGAGCCAGTGCCAAAAACCGGCATTATCACCATCGTATTAATGTCATCGCAGGCAACAGGCAACAAGGGAAGTACAAGCACTTAAATCAATCAAGAAACCTCCTTTGGAGGGGCGAGGAGCTTTAAAGCACCGAGGAGGGGAAGTAAATGAGTCATGCACCTGATGTTAGCCGGCATTCCCACACGTCACGTGAATAGGCAGGATGCTGAGTACCTATGTTTCCGAGGGGTGTACATCCTGAAGAGCTTCTGTTTATTACTACAAAGCTTACTAGGAGTGAGGGGAGACAGAGGAGCGTGTTACTAAGCGTTCTACTGCTGGGGAAGGGGTTAGGCTTCCCCCCTCGAGCGAGAGGCGGCATCCCCAGCCACGTTCATACGGAGCATGCAGAGAGTTCTCGACAAATCCTCGTTTAGAAACAGGAGGGGGAGACAATTCCAGAGTATGAGTTACTTGTGTCCCTCAGAGGATGAGTTTTTCCCCCAAGCTCCTGTACCGGCAAAACTCCTCCTTATTGCAGCAGAGAGAGCAGTCTGAACGGGGAGTTCGTATTCGGGCTCGCTAATTACAGTGCTAGAGGGGTGAGGTTCATCCTCTGCAGACACCCAGCGTGTCCTACACACAGCCCGGGGCGGCTCATCCCCGCAGCACGTTGTGAGATTCACCACTCCCCACCGAGGTTCTTGCACGGGAAGAATTTCAGCCACGTTGTAGAATTGAACAGAAATAAATACTATTTGCGTTCAGCGTGTGCATTTGTAGATACAGGGAATTTAACATACCGGCTTTTAAAATAACTTGCAGAACTCTAGAAATGATTTATAGAAATATCTCATTTTCAGCGTGGATACACCAGAGAGGTTGTCTGCTTTTGACAAATAATTAGAATACTTGTGTATAATATGTTGAGAAATACGTATTTTTCTCAAAAATATTTGAGAAATGTGCATAATATGTTTGAGAAATGTATTTTTGAGAAAAGTGCATAATATGTTGAGAAATACATATTTTTCTTAAAGTCAGAATGAAGGGACAACCTCAGGAGCTCAGCTCTCCACCCCACTGCACAGCAACCGCTAGTTACCTCCTGGCGGACTGTGGGTCTACACCCGACAAGATGCAAGAATTCAGTTCTGTAAATATAAAAGTCACCGTGGTGGGGAAAAAAAAAAAAAAAAGCAATTAACTTTCACCTAAAGCAATAAAAGTTTGTCTCCACCGTTACCGGAAGGGAGCAGAGAGCAAAGAGCGCGTTCGGGGAGCGACGCAGCACACACCGCTTGTGCAAACACCCCCTCAGCGCGGGGGTGGGACAGGCAGCAGGTCACCCCACACAGCACCCCATGCAGGTCACCCGGCACCGCCGCGAGGAAGAAGTGAAGTGGTGGAGGACGGATCTCTCCAGGTACATCCCAGCAGTTAGCGTTTACGTTTTTACCACAAAGGACCACGTACAACACGGGCATTTTAAGCGGTAAAAGCACACAGCAGCGTGTCAGCGTAGGAGTGACCGACAAACACACCCCTCCTACAGGCACTGAGCGGTCGGTGGGGCTTGTACCCTAGACCGGCATCTCAGGAGTTAACGAGGTCCTTTTTATACCTACACTAATTTGAGAGCTTCTGAAGGGACAAACATCTTCCATTCACTGAAAATGAGCCCTGATTTTAGGGCAGAAGCCGGGGGCCGCGTCCTCGCCCAGGAGCTGGGTCTGGGGAGGGGGCTCCACTCGCTGCTCAAACCCAGCCCCCCCTCAGAGTTATAACACGTGGCTGGAAAAGTAAAAAATTCCCTAGATTTTCCCATGCAAAAACCGGGACAAAGATGCACATTTCAGCAGCATTAGTCTATCGATTGGAGTTTAAAAAAAAAAAGCAATTTGTGATTATTATCGGTTAACAGCTATAGGTCATTGAACCTACTGCACAGAACCTGAGACATCGAAAAGCCATTAAGAAGCAGCGATTTCACAGATAAAAGAAATAAAAGAAACTACAAACCTGCTGGAAGCTTCCCCTTGGTCTTTTCTTCAGGTCAGGGAGTGGGAGGGAAAAACACACTGGTTACGCAGGTAGGAATAGTCACATCACTCGGCTAATGTTAGACACATGATAAACGTAAACGGCTATGTTAATTAGTGTACAACACACCCCAAAACATTCAAGCGAGACTGGTAACTACAAGGCTTCTGAAAAAGAACCTTTTCAGCTGTTTTGACACATGCACAACATGCTCAGTGCGTCCCGCTGCAAAGCACAGGCGAAACACACACATTCCACAGAAAGCTGTAGGCTCTTATTAGATACAGTGATCTCAGGTAAATAAAAGGTTTAATTTTAGGATAGCACAGCAATACGCTTATTTAACGTAACAAGCAGATTCACTTCTGAAGGACAGTCATATTTTAGAGTATTTTAGGTGGGACACAGCTTCATTATTTATGTAATTTTATATCCATCCGTCCGTTTATACCACTGTTGCCTTCCACCTGGTTGTATACGTCAAAAATCAATATTCCGTGTAACTTTTAATCTAAAAGTTCCTTTTAGTCTGGAGCATTTGGGAATTACCGTTATGGTAATGGATTACTCATGGCTCTGTTCTTGTCGACTCTTTGAAACTCAGATCAGCTTTGGGTAACCAGCCAGACCTCTTTTTGGCCGAGCTTTTTGGCAGGTGGTTACTTTTTCACTGTCGTGTGGGTGTTCGTCACCCGGCCTGGAGAGAAGCCACCCATCCTCTTGCACCGTCTGCAATAACAACAGTGAGGGTGCTCGTCGGGGCTTCCCCGTGAGGCTCTGAGCACCCTGCTTTTCCATCTTCATCGAGCACCTTTTGCTTCCTGCGCTGTGCCCTGTATTGAACCAGCCATCCCACCGCCTTCTGGTGAATCTTCCACTGAATTACTGGAGAGCCTTGGGCTGCCAGTGCTCTGCGAATTCTCACCCAAACCATATTATCATCAAATATTTCCTGTCTGCAAACTGTGACATCGGGGCCTTTTAATCGTCTTCCGCTGACCGCGGGTATCGCTGAGGATAGCATCTGCCCCAAGGAAATACCGAATAAAGGAGAAGTTGTGCCAAAAAGGAGCGAAGCCCCCGTGCAGAATGCCTCAGGGCTCTGCTCCCTCAGCAAGGCAGCCCTGCAGCCACAGCCCCATAGAGAGGCACAGGCACGGAAATGCCATTCCATCAAGGAACGAGCTCTACATCGAACTTTTCCTCCCTAGAGATAATTTGGAACTGGGTGAAACGTTAACCCTGATACACGGGTGGGTTTTGGGGAAAGTGTTCCTAACGCCTGGTCTCAGGTAAATGGCAACGATTTTATTTGTCCCACTGCCCTTGGCTCCTAGTAACAGTGACGTGGTTCGTTAGTCAAAATGCTTAACGAGAGGACTTAGGAAGACAAAACAAGACGAAACACACAAACAGTAATTCTCTATAGACTTGAAGAGACGTGGAGAACAGCAGCAGCTGCCGACGTGGTACCTACTTTGTGGGGCTGCAGGTATGCAAGGCCTTCAAATGGGGCTTCCAGGTAGCAACGGAAACCGATTTCTCATCAGCCGCATAACTACGCCATACACACTGCGTGCAGGAGAGAGGGTGAAAAAGGAAAAAAAAAAAAAAAAACCAAGGCAAAAGGGAGCAGGGGATGAAACAAAAAAAAAAAAAAAAGAAATTGAAAAGCAGATTAGTAACCAATACAAGTCACGGCTTTCCTTTCTGGCTGGTAGCGCTGATACATGCCTGAGGGGAGGAAGGGAACTGTCATAATATCACCAGGTGGCTGCCAGGTTTGCTCGGCCGGCGTCGGTAGAGTAAAAGCGCCACGAGGCCTGGTGTGGGGAGACAATAGAAAAGCACAAAGGATCCAAGAACACGAAGTGACACTTGCTACCGCACTGATTACGGGGAGAGGGGACTTTGCTCACATCGGGATGTGCTCTCTTCGGTCGATTAAGGAAATACTGCTAAAAACCTACCAAAACTTTTGTGACCCACGCTTTATGGGGTAAAGTAAGAGTTACTGGCTTTGTGGAAGCACCAGAAGATGTTTAGCAGACAAAGGTGCTCAAAAAAGCATTGCAGTGATTTATTTGTGACAAGTCCATAGGGGACGCCCGCACAAACTCACAGTCTGAGGTAACGAAAGGGTCATAACGCATTTTGTAAATGATAATGAAAACCAGACAAAAAGCATTTGGAAGAAAAGTGACATATTCTCTGTGGTTTGAAGCACTGCTAAATGTTTAAAAACATGAAATAAATCCTTTCAAAGGTAAGTGACCAAAGCACAGCATTGAAAATGTGTTCACCCTTTGGATTTATAACTGCACGTAGATGGTAAGAGAGAGCCTCAGTTCTACAGCCTGGAACAGCCTCCCTGCTGTCAACATAACTGTATTAATCTGTACTTGAATCTGCGCTTCCTGTGCATTGTCAACCATTAAATGTCACCCAGCTATTCCTGTACGGAGTCTAATAACCTGTGTTTTCCTACTGCATATCTCCCAGAAATACATCTAGTCTTCATTTACAGCTGGAGAACCTGTCACTTACTTTGTAAATTGTTCCACTGGTTGATCACTCTCATTGTCAAAAATCTGTGCGTTATTTTTCACTTGAAATTCTGTTTTTTTCTTATAGCCAGTGGTATTTGTTACATTTCTCTCTGCTACATGAAATAGTCCTGTAGGTTCCAGTACTCCCTCTCTGGACTTTTATGCTCAAATAATACTCACACTGAATAATTTCTGATAATCTAAAGAAATTGAGAAAAGTATGCCCATATGAAACATTTCATTCTTCTACAGCGATGCCTTAGCGCTCTAAGTCAGGGAAAGGCTCTAGCAGACAGTATATCTATGGCAACAGAGGAGTTAGCACAGACTAATTCTGCAGAGTAACTGATTAGAAAACAGACATTATCCTGATGAACTAGAGCACACTGATTTCCACGGTAGCTTGTTATCAATATCCTCAACAGACAATTTAAACAAGCCCAGGCACTTCAACAGTAGATAATGATCTGCAGTTTAGACACAGTCTGCCTTTATGAACACGGAATTTTCTCCAGTCCTGGACTCATCTTTTCCAATGTTTTCTTTCCTTTTTCCAGCCTTCCAGTCTTACTTATGAACTGTAGATGCTGAGCTGATATGTGGCATGTTAGTACCAGTGTCACCATACACAGAGATAATATCAGCCTCCTTCTGTTACCTCTCTGGTTCTGTATCTAAGGACTGTGATGAACCAGCTGGAGGAACACTGGGAACGTGCATGGAGCTCTTGACCCTTCTTTCCCACTCTTTCTCCTCTGTCTTTCTCATCCTTCGTCAAATCCTTTCCAGAGTCACTAATACTGGGATAGAGGCCTCTTGTAATAGTCTGAATTAATCATTTCTATTTCAAGTTCTGTATGTGGTGAGTTAAGACATTTGGTAGGGATCATTCCATCCTGTAAAGTCACCCAGATCACCCTTGGGTTCATTCATCACCCTTGGCCTGCCCTCATCTTTCCTACTCTGCCAGGCCTCGTGCTATCGGCAAATACCTCCATCAGCAATTTTATAATTATCTCCAGACCACTGAAAATGCTGAATATGAAAATAAACGTGTAAACGCCGAGCAGCCTTCGTCATGGGATCCTACCACCAATGTCTTCCTTTCACAATGATTTTGCCCGTTGAGGGTCACTTTCTGAAACCAGCCCGTTAGCTGCTCTCAATCTCTTGAGGGTGCTCAATCTCTTGAAGGTTACTCATCTCTTGGGTGAACTGTCACACAATAAAAAGAGCTCCATCCAGACCCTAAATCTACTCTACAGTATTTCCTCTGGCAACCAAACTTCGAAGAAGCAGATTAGAATATATGTGTTAGAAACAGACATTCATTCTACAGTGTGATAGATACAAAAGGACTGGGTTTATATTTATTAATTATTCTAATAAATATTTAATCTCAAATACTTAGTATCTAATAATCATTGAACAGTAATAATGGAAAACATTTATTAACTTCAAGAATGCTTCATCTATCCTGGACTTACCATGAAGTATTTTGTGTTCAGCTTCTTTATTTGGATTTATTATTTCAGAATTAAAAAACCAGTATGTGGCACACATAAAACACTTGGGATCCCAAGAAAATAAATGAAGATTATTCCCCCCCCCTTTTTTTCAGTCCATCGAGTAGAATAAAGCGAGGTGCAAAATAATTCTTTAGAGGTTTATCTCATTTTTGACTAGGACTGTAAGTTAAGGAAAAACCCCATGCGAAACAGCTGTTTAACAATTATCATGCCACTTCTGCTTAAAAAAATTCCTTCTAAATCATTGATCTGCACCATCATGTCAATATTGGAGCTGAAGCCCCTTCAGACAATTTCAGACAATGCGGAATTGCCAGCCCCTGCATTTCCAGCTTCTGACTTGACTAACAGTGAAAGCAATTCTCTGGGCAGGACGCTGTGCATTTCCAATCATTCCCTGGAGCACTCTAAACCCCGTAGTAGATGAAAAGTAGCTTAATATCAGGAAAAGGGCTGTGCTGTCAGTTGGGTTGTCTCGGGATCAATTCTATTTTTCCAAGTCATTTGCTAACTGCAGGTGTACAACTGACATCCTCCGCTTGGCTGCTTCAGCGTGGATAGAAGGGCTCAAAACCCACACATCGAAATGCGACAGGCACAATTATGGCAACACACGGGAATCACTAAATAAACTTATTTCATGAAACTAACCCATCCGTTAAACATCATCCCCACAAAAATTTCCAAATTGAAACGATAAAACTCGCTCCAATACGTACTTTAAACCACCTCTTGTTATCTTTTCACCGATTTCATAGTTACCTGGATTAGACTGGCCGCTGGATTCCTTCTTTTCTCAAAGTGTTTCTGACGATGCTGCTCCTGCACTTTCAATGCAAATCCTGAGCCAAGGATGCCCTGCAAAACAGCACGCCATCTATCATTGTGCAGGCAGTTTTCTTCAACAGATGTACACAACCGGCTACACAGGGTTTGTGAAGATGTTACGCCGTAGGATTTCCTCAGCTAAGCCATTTATGACGGTATATGGCAGTCTAGGGCTGGACCACAGTGACCGCCCCTCACTGCTCAGGGACATTCAGGAGTGATGAAATGAGCAGCTGCCAAATATGCCAGATACATATGGGCTTCAAAGTCCGTATCTTTGGTGCTTATCACAAATTTTGCTTTAGGAAAAGTGAGAAAATGCCTTGCTTTATGGATTGAGACCATTTCTTTTCGCTCTTTCCCATCTAAACAGTCCCCAACGTTTATTCTACAGGCTCTGACAAAAAGCCGACGATGAAACGTCTCCCCTTTTGGCTTTTTTATGTTTGAATAAGTAAGAGAAACCTGACTCCTGCTGAACAGACCCAAAGAGTGAGGATGTTTCCCTCTGTGGCTTGCCAGGAGGGTAGTATTTCTGCTGGACGTGTCCGCGTTATAAGGAAGAATATTTCCACTTGATTCTTAGTCAGGGTAAAATAATATTAGAAATGCACAAGATTTACACATAAACCTTGTTTTACAGACGGACTCAACACAAAAGTGTTTGTGAGGAAAATGAGTGTCTGTACATCGATATGACATGAGGAATAAAAGTCCTGGCATGTAAGATACTTGTAAGATTATTCGTCTTTTTCATGTTGATGGTAGCCCTGCTAACGCTGACTCCCCTGGTAGTGGTGACTGGGTAACATAGAGAATTAATTACAGTAACTGCCATTAAATATCAAAGATTCACAAACAGGTAATGTATTAATTATAACGCACTATGACATGCCAGAGATACTGAAATACTCTCTGTACTCAGAATAAGAAATAAATGCAGTACACCGGATTTGTGTGTTGATCCAGTGCTGTTGGGAATGCTGGCTGTTAATCTCGGTTTGTCCATATGGCTGAAAGCAAATGTGTTATTATAACATTCATATTTTATAGTGATCTACAGATAATGAATCCAACTATTAAAATATTGATTTTCTGTATATGTTGCACCGGATGCAATACAATGAAATACAAATGTCACTTCTGATTTCATGCTTATTCAATACTAATTTAAAGAAGACAGGAAATTCACTCACAAAAATGAAAAGTTATTTCTGAAGCTACACTCTACTTTACTCATTAGATGGTTCCCATTTCCATTAAAATCCCTTGAACATTGATAAAAGCAACATAAATAAACTGTCACGTTTAGTTACAATCATTCACAGAAAATGATAGTTGCATTTTTACATTCAATGACATTAACTTGTGGTTGATTTGATGCCTTCTACTGCTCTCTTGGGACTTGAACATGGGCATACAAGACAACCTATTAGAAATAGCTCACTTTTTTTTTCAATAGAATCTAATTCAGAAAAACATACCAGCTGGGTTGGGTTTTTTTTGGAAAAGCAGCAATGTATGAGCCACAATTCATAACAAAAAAAGGAATTTCAGCTTACACAATAGTATGCTGCCTGATTTAGGGTTATTTCCCAGTTTTGTCCTTGCCAAAGAAAGTCCCCCAGACTCGAGGAGTGACAGCAACACCGGACGGTTGGGTTGGGTTTTGGACAGGGGTTCCCCGATGTTCTCAGAGAGCAAAACCCCTCAGCAGTTCTTCATGCAGGGAGCCTCCTTCAGCTCCTTGCATCGTAAGAGGGGTAGGAGCTACTGAAGTCCCCGTTACCTTCTCACAGCCTCTCTAGGCATACTCACAGCAGGCAGCGCAAAGAAAGAAATGCCAAGGAGAGCAAATCCTGCCGACAGCAGCCTTCCAAGCCAAGTGAGGGGAGTTTTGTCACCGTAGCCAATGGTTGTCAACGTGATCTAAAACGAAATTAATGCATATTGCGGTTTACCAGCAGTCACCAGGAGATCAGTTGCAGATTATTTACATGGCATGAAACTGCATTTCCACTAGAGCGTTTCCAAGACACATGAAATATATATAGTTGTTTCTAAAAGAAAACCAAACATAAATAAACATTAATACATTTTTCTATGAAAACTTAATACTGTTTATCACTGAATAAAACTGAAATAAATAATAAGTGTCAGAAAAATACCTAAATAAGCAATAAATGAATTTTTAAAATAATAAAACAGAAGGTTGGGCATCTCAGAGTTGAGGCAAATGATGAGAAATTACAAGTCAAGCAGAAAATAGTGTTCTTTTCCATGGATGTAAAGGCGTTTCATCCATTTTCTGCAGGGAAATATAATTGTATGCATTTGCACAACTACACAAATATAAATTACACAGAGATCATATAGTAGGACTAAAAGGAAGTTGACGTTCACAGATGAGACGAAGCCAAAGGAACAAGAAGAAGGAGCTGCATTTCCTACAAGCCCATCAGTACAATTTGAAGCAGACCATCTTCTGAAACACAAAAACCACTGACCAAATGCTGGAAGGGACTTTAAGAAGTTCCTGGCCCTTTCCTTTTCCTTACGATGGGCTCAGCTATACCTACATCACTTCCAACATGAAGCTCCAAAGACCGCGAGGCAGCAGTCTCTGGCTGTTGGACAGTGTGAGCCCCGGCCTACGTGGGGAGAGGTCAAAGAGGAGGGCACCTGTAACCCCCTCATGTGGCAAGGGTCGTCAGAGCCTCTGCATACGGGTATTTCGATCCTACCTCTGCTGTGTAGAATCATAGAATAGAATCACAGAATTGCCCAGGTTGGAAGGGACATTTAAGATCATCGAGTCCAACCATCAACCCAACACTGCTAAAACCATCACTAAACCAGATCTCTAAGCACTATGTCTGTCCAGCTTTTAAATCCCTCCAGGGATGGCGACTCCACCACTGCCCTGGGCAGCCTCTTCCAATGTTTGATAACCCTTTCGGGGAAGAAATTTTTCCTAATATTCATACTAAACCTCCCCTGGCACAACTTGGGGCTGTTTCCTCTCGTCCCACGGCCTGTTCCTTGGGAGAAGAGACCGACCCCCCCTGGCTACACCCTCCTTTCAGGGAGTTGTAGAGAGCGAGAAGGTCTCCCCTCAGCCTCCTTTTCTCCAGGCTGAACACCCCCAGCTCCCTCAGCTGCTCCTCACAAGACTTGTGCTCCATGTGTAGCAACGGTGCAGATGATGGCACAGTCTGGTCCACATGGGAGGACTCTCCACATGCGACTCATTGACCGCAGGCCACGTAGGTGCGTGGTTACAGTTTACTGACCATATCTCCAAGGGAAAAAGATTATGACTTCATGTTTGTGTGTGGCTGAGGGTCTTCCCCGACCCAGGGCAATGTCCACCAGGCCACTCCTGGCCTGGGCAGTGTGACAGTGCCAAATGTGGGGACTGGACTGGCAAGAGAAAGTCACGACTCCGCACTTCCCTCTTGGGTAGGCTGGACCCGGGGACGGCCTGGGGGGGGGCAGTGGGAGGTGTGGGCAGAGCTGGGGTTCCTGAAGGCCAGCAGGGAGGTGGTGGGCCACGTGCTCAGGCAACGGCACACCATGTTAAATGACAAAGATAGACAACAGCAGGCTGAACGCCAAGGACTCTGGGGCCTGCTATTAGCAGAGAACATGTGCATGGAGAATTATTTTACATCGTGTACCAAATGTGGGCAAGTTCAGGCTTAGCAAATATTCTGGCTGGAATGAATTCTTCAGGAAAATGCCTTCTAGAGACAATATTTCGCTTTCCAGCTTCCTCAAAGTTCATTCCTAGGCAAGACGGCCAAAGCAATTCTATTTAACGCTGGGGTCACCACAGGACAAAAGAAGGAAAGTCTTTTGGAAGTAATTAGATTTCAACTATTTAGGGCTCTGTAGATAGTAAACAGTGCTTCTAATTGCTCCCATTGTTGGGAACAAACTGCGGGTGTAATTTACCCTGAGAAAGCCACAGTGACTAAAAGAGAGCCAGCTGAATTAAGGCCGCAGCTGAAATTTCAAGTGGTTTATCAACTCTCAGGTTTTGTAACGGGAGCCTGGTGGCAGCCACACCACCCTGCGTGCTTATCGGGTCTCACCCCCCCTCCTTGCTCCTCTTCACTCCCCTGCCCTGACCCCTCTTCCCAGCTTTTGCTGGATTCTTCGGAGAGTGTGCCACCCGGGAGGGTGGAGAGAGTCGGCCACATCTCCGCCTGGTTCCTTTCTGCTGTTTTGGGCGAGTTGAGTTAGCTCACAGAGGCGCCCAACGTGCCCCAGAGCCTGCAGGAGGCAGCGGGTGGCTGAGATTGAGCGGTGAGGAGGCAGGGAGATGGGAATGCAGCTCCCGTTCCTCTGCCAGGGACAAGCTGATGGATCCACGCTCTCGGGCTGGCAGAGGGGCTTGGTTCGTGTTCCTTGGTTGGCTGAAGATGGCATTCCCAGCTCTTCCCATCAGAGGGCAAGCGCAGAACAGTTCGAGGCTATTAAGACCCAGAGAGCAACAAAGCACTTGAACAAATGAATCCCTGAACAAAAGTTCCTCAAAATTCGTTTCCAGGCCAGTCATTGCGAAGCAGCTTGAAGCTCTGGAACGAGCCCAGTTCCTTGGCTTCTTTCCAGCTCCCTATCTCTGCCAGACGCTGGAAAGTACAGAGATATCTCCTGCCTGGGCTGACAAGAAGGAAACAGAACTAAGTGTCATCTGCATATTAATGATATTGCCACCGACCTGTCTCCCGAAGAAGTCACAGATAAACTCAAACCTTTGGGATCTGACATCTGGGAGCGATCCAAAGCCAGGAGCCAGACTGTATCTCTGGAATTTCTCCAAAGAAAATATCAGGACAGTATTAAAGCTTTTCCCCCTATTCTTTTAGGTCCTGGAGCCTTGATGGTATCAGTCTATGATTAAGACTATCAGTGGCTTCTCGCTCACTTTGAGCTGCTTTATCTCGGGATGGTCTTTACAGGAGCGTATAGGTGTCAGCACCGCGCCGTATCACCTTACTCAACACTGAACAAATGGGCTTGATCTCCCTTTTATATTCCTCTCATCACACAACTAAGAAAATATTTCCCAGACAACTTCCAGGGCCAAGCTCGGGAATAATCCTCCATGTCTTCGTGAGCGCTGCAAGCGAATGACGGAACTGCTGGCCAGGCTCCGACTGGCTCAGTCCTGAGGTTAAATTAACTGAGCAGGGTGTGGAAAACTACCGGAGGTGAGACGGTGACAGCATGAGAAATTTCCAGAGGTCACGGATAATAACGTAAGAGGCAGACTGAAGTCACAGCAAGCACCGTGAGGGAAGGCTGGGTCCCACTGGTGGTTCGAAGGTGACTGGAGGAAATTATTTGGGACCTTTCGGGGATCACAGTCTTGCAAGGCCAACAGCAGCAAGGTGCCAGCACCAGCAGTGCCGTACAAAGCCAAGAGTGAGGAGGTGACAGAACTACAACATCTGTAGCAAACCCTTGCAGGTAATTAGGGACAGGTTGTTTATTTTAGAGGAGACTTGGTCAGAGGAAACAAAGTGGTCTAAAAGAGGATCAAGATGGAGTAAAAGGAATAATGAGGTGTGCGAATCACGTCTTTCTGGGGATACCTGCTGGGCAGCCCTGGGTCTGGTCACCACAGCCTGAACCAGGACAATAAACCTAACCCTTTAACATTTCCTTGGATAGGATTCATTTCACCCAACTTGGAAAATAAAATGCTTGGGTGTTCAGCATGACATGGTCACCCCAACATGCACAATGGATGTCGATTCCTCCAGCAGGTAACTCATTCTCTCCGAAAATGTAGGACTTAGGCTTGTGTCTAGAGCCACTGGAGATGCCCCAGGGCACCTGAACAGGGCCCACCTGCAGGAGAGGCAGCAGACTCTCCAACAGGTCCTCCACAGCACTGCATGTCTATGTTTAATAACTGAATCTCACTCCTACGTGGCCAAATGGGCTGGATGGGTCCTGTCGTTTGTACCAGATGCAAAACACGCCATTTCAGTCACTTCTCTAAACAAGCCGTCTGGATGGACCAGCCAAGGCCACCTGGCCAGACTCAGAGCTCACAACCACGAGAGAACTTCTGTTCTAGCTCATTGCTGGAGCTAATAAACATGCTAATAATAAGTGAGGTAATGTGATAATGAATGTGATTATATAACCTAGGTGCTCTCAATTAGATGAGATGGGACCCAGGAGGCCCCCCTCTACCCTAATATTTCTTTCTGATGTCACTTTATGCTCTGTTAGCAGTACTTACCTTTGAATCTTTACCTGACATCAATTAACTGAAAAAGAACGTAGTTTGCTCATGCTATCATTACATTAACTGGGAAAAACATCATCAATATTAACTCATTTGAGATAGTCATTGTGAGGGTATTATTCATTCTAGGATGTTTTGTTCACCTTCAGGTCACCGTGGAGTGCCAGAGCCTTTCTGTATCCAACTGTAACTACTGGATACTACTAGAAAAACAGTGATTTATTACGAGAAGCTCTGTCAAACGTGTAAGGGAGACAGGAATCTTAATTGCATTACATTTGCGGGTAAAACTAATTAACGTACGAACTAAATGCCGCTATAAGCACACAGAGTTCTAGTTAACACCAGCCGTTCTCGGGAAACCATGCGTGCTTTGATTTCAAAATACTTAGTTTTTGAATTGACCTTTTGCTCCCACATAGTTTAGTTATTTTATTCTGCTGAATGAATTTACCTTCTCTACCAAAGCAAACCCCGAGCTCCTCGCAGAGCGCACGCTGTGCTGCTGCGTGAGGCAGCACCGGGGGCACCCGACCACGGGAACGTGCACAGCAGCAACATCGGGGTGATGCTTAACCCCAGGCTGAGCAGCGCAATGTGCGACCAAAATAGGGTGAGTATTCATACGTAAATCAGGATGCCATATCCCGCCTTTCGCCTCAGCGTAAAACTATGGGCTTCAAAAATGGAGTCAGTGAAATGACCGTAGTACTGCCCTCAAATAATCTGAATTAATGAGCGGGTGAACTGCTGCGTGCTGGGTCTGGCCCTGTAAAAGCAGGGACACACACACAAGTGTCTCTAAAAGCTTGAAATTTAAGATGACTATTTGTGCCTGACTCCACCGCAATCTTTTCTTTGTACCCCTGCCACCGCAGAACTGATGCTGGAATTTGGTAGACACTCTGTGGTTCAAGTCAGAACAACTTCTGCAAATAATCAAATCCATGAGATTAGGCATTGATTTCCCCTGGAATGCCACACAATCTGACCTTTTCAAAATCTGCATGTGGGTTACTCTGGCAGTAAAAACAACCATGACTAAGAAGCACGTTATGCATTTCCCACATACTGTTTTACATATTATACAAAAAATACTATTATTAAGATGGCAAAGATAACAGGTAAGGGGGAACATTGATTTTCAGCAACTTTGTGCACTTAAGCACATTAAAAATTTAAATGTATTCATGTCACACACTGGGGAAAGAAGAAAAGATACAGAAATATACAATATGGATTGTTTTCAGGTTTTTGATTATAATTTGTTGTTTTTCCTGCTGATGTCAAGCAAAGATTCCTATTTTCTCAGTTGCACTACTTATCTGACCTATGAGTCACGCATTTTCACTTCAGAGTGTACAAAATATTTTAAGCACCACTTTATACAATGATTATTTCTTAGCAGGGTTTTTCCTTAAAAAAAATCCCAATAAGCAGGTAGCGTAGAAGCAAAGTCTACAATGAAAGATCTTGTTCCTGCTGCCTGAGCTGCTGGGGGAGAAGGAGCTGGAGCTGACACCGGCCTCGGTGGGATGTCAGAGCTGGGTCTGAGTTTGCTGGGACTTTCCAAACTCTGCTCCACTCTGTCACACTCGGCTTTGCAGGGACACGGAGGGTCTTTCCTGGAGAATCCAACATCTGAAAACTCACATCCCCAGACCCATGCGCTGCCGCATCCCAACTCCGTGGCCTCAGGGGCTCTTGTGGGACCACATCCCCGACAGGCAGGTTTCACAGCTTTAAGCCAAACCCAGGCCTCAGCTTTTGAAGAAAAGTGGAAAAAAAAAGAAATGACAGTGGTGTGACTGAGGGCAAAACTTTCTCTCTTGGCTTTACTCAACATGAATTTTCCTTGTGTTTGGATTACAGGATAAAAGTGTGTATTTTGTGAGAGATCGGCACTGATGCTCTAAAGCAACAAGTTTCAGGAAAAATATTTCTGTGTATTTGTATCTGTAAATGCACAAGTAAGAGCTACCGGGTCTGGCCCTTCCAAGCTCCCAGTTTTGTGCACTGAAAACACAGAAATAAAGCCTCTAGGGAAGATATGTAACAAATTATTAACCCTTGATGAACAAATTTCAAATACACAAACTAGTCCTACTGACAGGATCCCACCTTGACCTTTGCTCAAAATATAACCCCAACTGACTGAAAATATTTTTCAAGGGTTCAAAGCATTTTGGGAAAGGTTTTTTCACAGGCTCTGAGCCTGCGGATCCCACCGAGCCCAGGCGGAGCCCTGTCAGAAGGTCTGAGGTGAGAAAGCTCCGTTTCTGCACCCCTCTGAGGAGGACAGAGCCTGCTTCGGGTCTCACACTCATTCCAGGAAGACTAACGAGTGCTCCAGGTTGTGTCAGCATTAATGAGCTCACAGGCACCATCTCACTGCCCAGCTGCCGTCAGAGCTCAGGGTGTTTGCTCTACTGCCTGAGAAGGAGAAGAAAAGCTGTTCTGTGCTGCCTGGGAACAGCCCTGCCACAGGCTTTGCTGGGGCAGGTTTCCCTGACGCCCGAGTGACTCTCGCAGCGCAGGAGTCGGCTCACTGCAGTGCATTGGTAGCACAAACCCTACACGTTACACCACTGAAAAATATCAAAATTTCAAACCTAGTTTTTCACTGTTCATTTAAAGCCTATTTATTTAAGCACGTAAGCATTCATATAACCCTCCTCCTTTCAGAAATGTAGTCAGGCGTGTACTTACATCCCACAGATTCCAACAGAGTAAAAAAGCAATTGATTTTTTTTAGTTAAGCGCGAGCTCAACTAAAGCTCAGGGCTTTTACACCTGTAAAAATAATTAGAGAGTGCTGCTGAACCAGAATGGGAATATATATTCTTGGGTTTTCGTGCCCAAGGTGCAAAGGAAGCAGAAACGATGTCATTCTACGGGTGCTGGTGATGCTCTTCACCTCAAAGCTGATTAAGAATTTTTTCCCTTTTTCTTTCCTGACGTTTGTTGGCCACCCTGCCCTGCAGCTGCCGGCCCTCTGATTTGGATCACAGCAGTTCTTCGTGGGACCGTATTACAAACTGAAAGGATCTGGGTTAAAAACTAAAATGCTCTCTCCTCTCGAAGGTTCCTGGCTCTGGTTTGCAGCAGAAACGGAGAACCAGCTGCTCTGCAGGACGGGGTGGAACAGGCTGTGGGTGTGCAAAGGAGTTCTCGGAGGAGGGAGAGTCTCAGACACGTTTTCTGGCAGCGAAAACAGTTCACTGAAGAGACACCACGTTAAAACCCACCGCAGGTGAAACTCAAAGCACTCTGTCACACTGGTTAAACAGCGCACACTGTTTCTCCGTACTTACCGTGCCCCACCACAGAGCGTCTGCATACGTGGAGAACTGGTTATTTGCATCCTTTTCCACCAGATAAACCAGGAAAGATGAAAAGATGAGTACTAAAAATCCTATGTACCAGGCTGTGATTAATTCCTAGATAAAAGAAATCAGAGATCAATATCCATTTGAAAGACTGAACAGAATGGCATTTCAAGGAAGACATAATGAAAACATCTATATACTTTTTGGGCATTTGAGCAGTTGAAAGTCAAATGCTTCCCTACAGATCCAGATTTTCTCTAAAACTGGACCAAATTGACTCCTATAGCTTGATGCTCCAGCAACTTCACCAATATATATCCAATTACAACAGCGTATCAAGTACAACATTTCCAACGTATTCTAAAAACTGTGAGCCTTTAGCACGGCCTGATGTGTCTGTGCCAATGCCCATTAGAACTGACGTTGCTTCAGAAAATTTCAGGTATTCTGCTCAAAACTGATAAACGTTTGTGTTGTTTAATCACATCAAGTGAAGGAATGGAAGCCAGGATCCAGGATTACGTACCTTACTGTGTGCATAAACTACTGAACCTAACAATTTCCAAGTGCCTCCTCTTCGGTCCATGCGCACCATACGAAGGATCTGTAGGAAACGAAGACTTCTCAGTGCTGATGTTGCAAAAATGTTACCCTGAGTTTTTGCAGAAACAACTGCTATTGAAGCGATGAGTACAATGATGTCTGAAAGAAATATATTACAGAAAACATTAATGTCCAGGTACCAATAAATAACACAAACATGTACATGAGCTGAATGAGGGGACAAGGGAGAGGCTCCTCCTGCAGCGGGTGGGAATTCAAGGCACTGAGAATCCTGTATGAGGTGGGGATGGAGGTGTCAAAAAATGCCTTGGGAAGCTCCAGGGTGAAAACCGAGGGTAGGAATTCTGAAAACGTATGGATAGGAGGAGCAGCACTGAAGGAACCTCATGCAGGAGCTTTGAAGCCTGATGGAGCAAACCATACGCATTAGTAGAGGGACCAGAACTTTCTGCTTTTTTATCTTTTCCCATAGCAACTCTTCTACGAAAAGGCAAAAAAAATAAAACAAAGGTAAGGAAAAATTAGAGCAGCTGGAGTGGTGGGAGTCCAACGGAACCGGACGTACAAGCAGATACACTAATTGTCTGTGAGCACAAACAGGGCGCGGGGGAGTCAGGAGTTTCGGGGGACAGCTCAGCAGCATTCCTTTAGCTGGCAGCCTGGGAAGTCTGCTGAAGCCCAGCAAGCGTTAGGATTTATTTCTTCAGGTCACAGCTTCAAACGGCGAGAGCGAATTTGTTCTGCGTGAACTCATCGGCCAAGTGCCCTTTGAGCCACAACAGCGTTTAGAGGGTGAGGAGAAGAGGCAGAGCGACGGCACACGGGCGCTGTGAGATGGCATAAAGCCCTTTTACGATGACTGGGACAGACACACCGGTGCGCAGGGAGTGGAAAAGGACAGAACAAGCCCTGTGTGACTTCATCGCCTCATCATTAATTTCCTGACCTTCTTTAAAAGCTTAAAGAGCCTTTGTAAGAAATACCTGGTTTAAAGCTAGGATTCTGTGGTGTTTGCATGTTTCTATGCAGAGGTAATCTAACCCTATCTTTGCCAGTATAGGATATATAATAACATACATATAATAGTGATGATGATGATGATAATAATAATAGTAATAGTCATGATGATGATGATGATCATCATCATCACAGAATGATATGGGGTTGGAAGGGACCTCTGGAGATCATCCAGTCCAATCCCCCTGCCAGAGCAGGTCCACCCAGAGCAGGTCCCACAGGAACGTGTCCAGGTGGGGTTTGAATGTCTCCAGAGACGGAGGCTCCACCACCTCTCTGGGCAGCCTCTTCCAGGGCTCTGCCTCCCTCAAAGTAAAGAAGTTCCTCCTGATGTTTAGGTGGAACTTCTTAATAATAATAATAAGAAGAAGAACTGAAAGCAAGTTCTTATCAACACAAGTTTTGCTTCTTTTGTGTTGGGTATGAACACTCATCTTGCCCCAAGGGTAGCTCCTGCAAGTCACGAATGACTCAGTAAGTGAGAAGGTCCCCGTAGGTGAGTGGCGGGAGACTGGCTGTACCTACAAGCAGGAGACTCTGCTCACCCTGCTCCAGCACAGCAGGAAACAGCCTTGGCTTGTTCTGCTCAGCCACCAAAGCAGGCTGAGGTGCCTGCAGACAGCCTGGGTTTCTCTGGACTCACCTATGGATGGCTTTGCCCTCTTACTACAACTCAAAGGCCACAGACAACCTCTGGTTTAAGGAGTGTCCTGTTAAATTGTGGAAATCCTCATCACCATACACTAAAAGCTGACATGGGTTCAAAGCCAGTAGGATGGTCTCATGGGGGGAAATTTAATCCCGGGCTAATTAATACCAAAGGCCCACCTGTGGCTCAGGAGGTCTCCACGCAGCAGGTTGTTGGAGGCTGCCAGGAGACTTTCATGGAGATAGATGGCTGTGTGCTCACCCTGCTCCCGTAACCGCTCACTGTTGGCTGGTGCCACCGTTGGACACACTGTGTGAGGCCAGGCCCGCCTTCTGACCTGTAAAATGCCTTTGGCTACTATGTCGGTGGATCACAGGTGACTACTCTAAAGTTGGCTACCAAAAAAAGTTGGGTTTGCTTCTAGATGTAAATCCAACAGGTTCAGAGACCAGGAAGAGCCAGGAATAGGTAAGGTGTCCCAGGGTGCCTCCACACTGTGCAAGTCTCGAGAGCGCGGGAACCAGATGGGTGAGAACTCAGAAAGAGGGTAAACTGGCCAGGAAAGGTTAAAGGCATCACAAATTCTACTGGAGATCAGAAAAACAGATCGGGGGGGATTCAGCTCCACGTGAAGAGGTTTAAATTTAGGTGTCCTCACGCGAAGCAGGCACAAGGAAGCCACGGCAGCCGAGAAAGGTGCAGCTAATCCTGGGGACGGCTCCCACCCGGGCCCTGGCACAGGAAAGGCTGGGTTCAGCTGCCCCCATTTATTCATCCAGTGCCATTTGAGATGCCTTAAGGTATGTGAGACATGCCCTCGGTCCGGCCGCTGTGCTCTGGGACCTGGGAAGACTGTGCCCTTGAGGAGGAGTCACTGGAGAGCAGGGAATATCAGGTAACGGGGGACACGTCTACGTGATCCCGACCAACTGTCCCGCAAGCGTGGACACGGAGCACACATGGACTCACCTAGGAGCAAACGTCTATATTTAGGTGTGTTTATCCGGACCTGAGGCTCACGCAGAGCGTGCCAGAAAGCCTTGAGCAACACCGAGTGTGCTGAAGGAAGAGTGTCCCCGGTCCCCGCCATGAACAAGGTCAGCCGGGCTTGTTCCTGCCTGCTCTGAGGGGAGCAGCAGCCCAACAGCCGTCTCTAATTAGCCGTGACGGGCTGCCAGCAAATCGGGTATCGTTAGAAAAGCAGCATGCACTCCTGCGGATCATGCTTAGAACTTAAAAAAAGAGTTAAGGTCGCCCAAATGATATGAATTACGCATGTGGTCCAGAAACTATTAAAGTGCTTCCTGAGGGTTTTGGTTACCCTCAACCACTCCCAATTGGGCAGTTCTTTACAAAAGTCAGTGTTGTGCCTCTGCCTTCATTCCTTCCCCTCCCAGCAGCTCTGGCAGCTTGCTTTATAACATGGAGTTTACTGCAGGCCTCCCACTGCAAAAAATTCAAATGAATTCAGCTTTGCCAGCGCTGCTCAGCATCCGCCCCGTGCTGCTGGGAACCCTTCGTCCCACCATGGGCTCCGGTCCCCTCTGACCACCAGGGATGAGGAAGCCAGCAGCAGCGTGGCTCTCTTTCCCCTTTTTTAAAGTACTGGTCCAAGGAAGTTATCCACGTGTGTATTCCCGTCTAGAGGGAGGGCAGGGATGGAGAGAGGCAGAAGGAGGAGAGGGTGAGGAGTGGGTGAGCAGAACACACGCTGGCACATGTTTAAAAAGCAGCTGGAGGAGGGAGGAGAACCTTCCCAGGCTGCGGTGGCTTTTTCACACCTCGCTCTCTCATCTTCTTTATCTCTTCACAACAACCCCGCCAAACCCACCCACAGCAGCTCCTGAGGCTGGGAAGAGGGAAGGGAAGAGTCCATAGCCCAGGGCAGCCCCCCCGGCTGTGCCCCCCTCGCAGGCACCCCACTTCAGCCTGCCTTCACTTGCCAGGAACAGGTGTAGGATAAATCAAAATAAACCCTTCTTGGAATGAAATCAGAGCCCAAAGAAAAGTCTGCAACACTGAAAGTCAATTCTGAATGCGTTAAACTTGGTGTTCTTGTCTAAACCCACCTATACTGGAAATATTGGAAGTTAAGTTCTCTGTGATTCTCTCCTTGCCACGTTTTTATCAAACACACCTCAGGTGCCGTTTGTCCTGTTTTAAGTAAGAGAGCAAAATATTCTTCTAGACTTCCTTTCATATTGCACTTGAATTTAGCTAAAACCCCCATGGCACTTCTGTATTATAAGAAGGCTTCAGCAAACTTCTATCAATATTTTCCTCTTTACCTTTTAGCTGCAAAACTGGGAAATCAGGAAGAAGTAAATAGCAATCCTTCAATTAGTTTAATGGGGACTCGAGTTTCACTGTGCCTGGCTGTAAAGCACCAGGGAAGTTTGGGATGTGAGAGTGAGTAATGGGCAGTATAATCCCCAACTTCTCTGCAATGACTTATTAGAAGACAGAAGTTTCTGATGTACATTTACTTCTTTGATTTTTTTTTTTCCAAGCTAATATCTTGTGTATGATCTCCCAAAACGTTGTGTCTCTTCAGCAATGATAATGATTTTATTCACTCTCTAGAAACATCCCTCTTATTGTCCCCCTCGCAGATAGCATCCTCCCTCATTAACTCCAGCCTGAGATTTCCCATCATCTCAGCAGCTTTTGCAACGCTCACTTTTGAACGCTTCCTTTCAAATTAGATTTCAAACAATGAATTCTTCTGCTTCACACACTTCACCTTGTACCCCTCAAAAAACCCTTGAGATTACACGAAAATATTGTTAGCAGTAACTCAGCAAAGGCTTTTTTAGCCGACAGCCACCGTGTTAACAACCGGGGGGCTGCCCCGAAAAATAAAGACAGATGAACCCAGAACTCACGTGTGTAATAGATTACACTCGTGTATTGTCCAGTCTCACTAAAATAGTGACATTTACTTAAAGACGAGTAGTTGAAGCCTGGTAATGAGACAACCTGAACCTGGAATAGCTCCCGGGGGGATGTGGGGGCCTGAGTTCCCCACCTCACCAGGGCAGGGCTCCCTCACCCTGCACAAGCTCTGTCAGAAACCTCGGTCACTTGGGCTATTGGTGAGATGTGGGTGGCATTTCTGAGCTATAAGCACTGCCTATGGCCACTCTGTGACTTAAAAGACTCATAAAAAGGTAGAAAAGGAGGCACCACAAATCATCGTAACGGACTGTGTTACTGCTAATGACTTTTTCAATGAAAATTTCCTGCCATGAACTTTGTTGTGAGATTTTACAGTATTCGAAGCCATCATGCCAACGGGCCCAGCTGTACAGGTAAAAGGATGAACACACAAGCTTTACGTGGATATTGCAAAACATCCCAAAGCCTTGATAAGCCATCAGGATAACCTCTAAGATTATAGAAAGAAGGTCAGGGTGACATTAGGAAATGTAATTAATGGCAATCTGTCCCCTGCTCAAAGCTCACATACGTGCTCAAACTAACACAAGAACCTGCATTATCTTTCTCTTTTTCATATCCTTCGAAGTCTGAGTGTACAAGATGGTGTTAGCGAGAGCTCTTCCTGCTGCCTGCATTTAATGCTGTTGTGTTGGAACGTCCTTTCCTTCTAAATAAAAATGACACTTTGAGCCAATACAGGTTAAATGAATTTTGTGATATTTTTTCTCTGATTATATCTGAATAGAAAACAAACAGTATGTAATCATTTTAGGAGCATCGCTATATCATCCAAACAGCATTTGCTATAAATTCACAGAAAACGCTCCCAGTTCACACATCCTTGTTAAGAATAGAGAGGAAACTGCAATGGTTTCCATTGCTGCATCTGCTCTGGCTACAGAACAGCACGGAGAGGCAACGAGCTAGGACAAGAGCGGGACACATCTGCCCCCAAAACTGCAGGAATAAGCAGAAAATCCCAAGACTGTGGTGTATCCGGCCTGCAGCTGCAGTAACTCCCAAAGGAAATTAACTGGCCACAGTATGACCCAATCTGGGCTACCTCGGGGCTGTCCTTCTAAGGGCTAATTTTGGGCTAGAGTAATTGTCTGCGGCCCAGAGAAAAGACATGGCTTGTAGTGGTCATTTCCTATGAAGAGTTCTCAGGACAGCCCATTATCCTGAATTTCAGAGCTGCTCCTGAAGAAACCAGGGCTCCGGTTCTGCGGGATGACAAACCGGAACGGGAAGGGAATGACCAGCGTTCTAGTTTTTCTAATATCTCTTTATATACCAGTCCTCCCAGTAGCTTCATGGTGTTCATTGCTATTTTCAGAACTCCCTGCAATTTGTCTCCAATCACCTCTGCAGTTAGCTGGCCGGGGCCGGAGGGTACCATCAATGTGGGAATGTACTTTGAATTTTAATCAGACACCACGGCACAAAGTTACCACAACACAGGACCTGGAGCACGTCACACTACAGAAACACGGTAACACAAATATATTCCATGGGCTCTACCCTAAACTGATATAAATGGACAGTTTAAAGCAGTTTAAGGTATAGCCTGATGACCAACGCCTGACTTCAGCCATACATCAGCACCTGAAAACAAGGTTGCTCTTTTTCAGATTCCTAAAATAAAAGGTTTGTTGATCCAAACTCCTCTATAGGAACAGCAGCCCCTTTGCACAGCCCTAGTAACAGATCGGGCATTGGTGTATTTTATGCTCCAGTGGGTTAGCTAAGAAAAAAAACGAAAAGAAAAAGACATTCATAGAGTTTAAGGCTTCTGAATACCCTAATAGAGGGGTATTCAGAGAGGGAAATAATTATGTCATTATTCCTTGAGCACTTGTTGAGAAAGGTCATAGAATGGAAAAGGTCCTTTCATCGCAACTGGCTGCGAAAGTGCTTTCAGCTTCAAACACGGGATTAACCACTTCCCTCCGCCAGTTCAAGAGGGCAAATAATAAACCTCATGATTAGAGCACGCTGCAACAGCTAATTTGAAAAGAGGCAGATTGTAATGTTTTTACCAGGTGGCAGTTCCTTTGCTCTGTGAACAGTCCCCTTGCTATGAAATCAGTCAGTTATTTCACATAGTTGTGGCAGCAGAATTTGGTCTAATACGGGCTGAACTTCCAGTGACCTTGCATAAGTATTTACCCCAGAAACCAAGAATTTGAAATATTTCTATCTTTAAAATGTCCAGAATATTAACTTAGTTTTTTTTAAAGGATTAAACCTGTAATTATATCTCTGAATAGAGAGAAGATCAGTATCACCATACTCAGAAAGACGACGGATGTTACCATATTTTGTAAATGGTCCCGTTGGAAGAAGCAGAACTAGTTACTGATAAAGTACAATTCAATTCAGTATGTGCAAGACTGCCAGAATCCACAAACTGGGTTTTTAGAGACTACTCTGGAGACCTCTGGTCTTCCGCGGTCACCCGAATTCACCCTCTGGAATAGGATACGCTCGAGCATTATTCTCCGCCCATAAAAAGGCAGTTTAATGTCATCCGTTGAATGACAGCACCTGAATATCTCCAGCGCGATCTGGGAGAGGCAGGAAGCCGAGATCTGCACCTCCCACGGCAAGCTGAGCAGATTTACAGCCATAAGGCCCCAACGATAACAACAAGCCTAAACAACAACGTCAACAACAAAAACCCGAAGCCACAGGAAACAATCCGCATTTGGCGTATCCTAACAATAACGGGGCTCAGGATCCGGAGTCCTGGCAAAACCCGCCTCCGGCTCTGCTTTTCTCTCTGCTCAGGGCTCGGGTCTCTGCGCTGGGATGCCAGGCAGGTTATGATTAATCGTCACCTCCCAGTCAAAGTAACTGGCAGGATGTCGTCAGGAAATTCTTGGGATGGATGAGGCTCTTTGATTTCTGCAGATGTTGTTGTCACTCCAGCCAAAAGGTCTTCACGTTGTCAAGTATCTAACACTCTCTGGAGGGAAACCATCCCAATGGTCATTGCAGGCAAAACAAGCCGGTGATTTCACTTCCTTTGGTAACCTTTTTTTCAAGACACAAAACAACTTGGTATTTTTAGAAGCAGGAAAGTGAAGTAGTTTCGCGTATCAAGATAATTTGCAGAGATAAGCACAGATGAGTGTGAAAATTGACTTTTATTGCTGTTGAAAAACAGGAAGATAGGGATGTATGGCAGTGGCACACAGAAGAGAGGGAAGTTATACAAAAACGTGTAATACTGTCTAGGCACTGAAGTGGAATTAAAAAAAAAATCCAGAGGTTACTACTTCTACATTATTGGTTCTTTCTTTCTTCTAACAATGGAAAATGGCAACATCAGTCACTGACTTCAGTCCTAAGGAGGCCACTAAAACTCATCTGTGCATAGAAACTTGAATTTTTCTTACTCATCAGCTAAGCAATACTCAGTGAAGAGTCAAAAGAGATGAATGATCTTGAATCCTTCTCTTCATCTATAGACTTTAATTTGCAATGTTAGTGGAATCATCCGAGTAAGCAAAATATTTTAATGTGAAATGAAAGTGACCTCTTGGAAACTCAGACACCCTCTTTCTAGGGTACATGTTAATTTTACATAGCCAAAGTGGGTCTGTTTAGAAAAGCAGCTCACCAACATATAAAGCCAACTTTTCTGACAAAGAGAAAGTGGTAGGAATTAAAATGATTTAAGATAAAATAAATACAAATTTAAAACCTGCATGTAAAATAATACACAGTATTATTTACATGATATAGAAACCCAATATAATATGTAATAATGAAATAACATATGCTATAAAGACACATGTATTTATATTATAAAACCACCACTGTGTAGTGCTTAGTTGCCAGGTGGCGTTAAACCACCACACAATACAATACAAAACAGGTTATGTTTCATGTATGTTCAGTGCCGTGGAAAATGCACTCCCCATTAAACTGCAAGCGGGCTTTAGGGGGGCAACTGAAGGACTGAGGATGAGCTACAGCACCGAGTCCTGATGCTGAAACTCCAGATTTGGTGGGAGTCCCCCAGTAGGTGCTGGGGATGAGGTTAGTACTGCAGAGCACCCCTGTGCGAATGAGAGACCCCCCCCAGAGAACTGTGTCCAGCTCTGGGGCCACCAACATCAGAAGGACATGGACCTGCTGGAGCAGGTCCAGAGGAGGCCACGGAGATGCTGGGAGGGCTGGAGCACCTCTGCTGTGAGGACAGGCTGAGAGAGATGGGGGGGTTCAGCCTGGAGAAGAGAAGGCTCCGGGGAGACCTTAGAGCCCCTTCCAGTCCCTAAAGGGGCTCCAGGAAAGCTGGGGAGGGACTCTTGATGAGGGAGGGGAGCCATAGGACGAGGGGGAAGGGTTTGACACTGACAGAGGGGAGATTGAGCTGAGATCTCGGGAAGAACTTCTTTGCTGTGAGGGTGGTGAGAGCCTGGCCCAGGTTGCCCCGAGAAGCTGTGGCTGCCCCATCCCTGGAGGGGTTCAAGGCCAGGTTGGAGGGGGCTTGGAGCAACCTGGTCTGGTGGGAGGTGTCCCTGCCCAGGGCAGGGGGTGGCACTGGATGGTCTTTAAGGTCCCCTCCCACCTGGACCATTCTGTGATTCTATCAGTCTATAATACCCCAAGCAGCAGCAGTAAATCCCTTTCTTCACAGGCACCTTAGTTTGCCTTCACTACAGCTGGAGTAAAGCTCTTTACCGTACAATGCAATCGTTTGTTGCCTCCAAATAAAATGAAACCAAATTGGAAACAAGTCAAAGACACTTGTTAGTAAAGCTAATCAAATACACCAAATTTAGATTCGGTAGGTCAAACAATTTTTGAAATGGAAAAACAAGGAATATTTTCAAAAAGTAGATCTTGGACATTTTTGAGATGTGAAAACTAAATATTCCTTATGAAATTCCAGAATGAAGAAGATGGGATTTTTGTTTTGTCATTTTTTAATGAAGGTTTATAATGACATCCTAATTTAATGGCCAAATATGGGTCAACCAATGTTATTGCTACGCCAAGGTACTAAAAGTACATTGTTCCTGTGTAAAAGTGGCACACTTTCAGGCCGTGATGACAAATATATAAAAATAATGTCATTTTACCTTTTGTCGTAGATATCCAAAATACTTCTCTGTGGGCTGGGAATCACAATAGCTCAACAAGTACTAAATTTTCAATTGTAGTTATGGTTACCATTTTTGATTCAGTCCTGATAAGAATAACAACGTTAATGGGAACATTTCACCTGTCTTTGTTACCGTTAGCAATTACAGTTCATGGCCCTGTTGAGCACACACTCTTTCTATGGACTGAAAAAGTCCTCAGCAAACATCTTTATGTTATTAACAGCTGGCTCAATAAATCTTAAAAATCCAAGGGCTTCCTGCAAGCTAAGATTAAGTTCAATTGCAAGCCCTTCATGGATTTATGCTTTATTAGCCTCTTCCAATAATTGATCTTTATTAATATGTACCTGCTAGAAGGAATAAAGCCCTATTTATTCAGTAGGAGCTTTACTTGGCTTTAAGACAGGCTGACAGAAACACATTTTAACCCATGTCTTTGACCTGGTGTTCACCAACCCAATTTGTGTCCAAACCATCAGTAACACAGGCAGATCCTCCCCCTAAATCTGCATTTTCTTCTGCCCAGTAACTTACAAGCCCCAGGAAAACAGGGTTTGCTGGTCGCTTTACTGTGTCTGATGGTAGCAGACCTTAGTGAAAAAAGCCTCTTGTTGTGGAGAGAAAACATCCTGAAGATTTCTGGAGGGGAAGGCAGCAGGACTGACACGCTTCTGATGAATAAAGAGGCTCATTAGGTGGGACTGTAAGAAAACCACAATATCATCAGCAAGAAAAAAACAGAATAACTAAAGGCATGGCAAGACTTGTGTTCGGAGAAAGGGCTGAATTGTCTGGGGGCGGTTAGTGAGGAGACAAGCATGAGATGGCAGATAGAGGTATGCAAACTAGCGGCAGGCAAGAAGGTCTGCTGGATGCCTCCTATTTACCCTTCCTTGTAAAAGTGAGATCAAAAGGCAATTTAAATCTGATAAAAAGAAATACAACATGCAATTAACTTGTAGAATACATCGCCACAGGATATAAAGGAACAACCAGGGCAAACGAAAGGCAAGACTGGATGTTTCTCCCCTGGATTGCTGGAATTAGATTTTTCAGGGGATCCAAATTCCTGTATGAGTCAGTCACTGATTAGCCAATGTCCGAACAAAAATACAGTGTGATTGGCTACTTGGGCTACAGGTATCAGATATTAACACCTTTTTAAGAGGCATCTGGCACTAGTCAGCACGTAGAAAGACACCAAATGGGGCTCCTACGTGATGCAGCCCCAGGGGAAGCAGTGCTGTCCCAGTGTGTCCTGGTCCGAGGGAAAACAGAACCAGTCTTGTTCAGTAATTTCACTTTTTAGCTGTGCTGGGTCCTTGTAACCACACAGGTAGGAATCTGGAGGCAGGAGCCTGCTCTTTCATGGCCTTTTCAATCACAGCCTAAAATCTCCAGCGGGCAGGGTGTCTGGAGGTGTCCATCTAAGGCATCCCCAGGTTGTGCACAGAGCAAAGGCCAAAAACCACGGGAATGGAAAAATCCCAGTGGTGAGGGTGAAAGTGAGGTGTGAGGCAAAAACTGAGACGTTAAGATGCTGAGAAGAGCAGGGGAGAGAAGAGCGTGTCTCTGAGGGGGAGGAAAGGCCTGTTTGCAGGTGGGGAGGGGAGAGACAGTATTAATAATCTCTTAAATTCATGGGGTTGGGGGGAACAGGAGGTATCTGCTATTGGAGTTATCTAACACAAGTTTTGAAGGCAGGAACGTGAGCCCCTCAGTGTTGACTGAAAACAACGAATTTGGAGAACACCTTGCAACCACCCTTGGGACTTCCTGGTGTGGGAGATGTGAAGAAAGACATAGAAACTCTGTTTAGCACTTGTCTGAGAGGGAAAAAACCATCATCTGGTGGCCCTCTCACAAACCCAAGGGAAGGCAACCCCAAAATGAGATCTCAGATAGAGTAGACCATGACACCCTGTGTGACAACCTCTCCAAAGAAGCATTTACACCATTTTGGAGCTCACATAGGTTGACGTTAAACAGATCTGGTGGACACCTTCCTGGGAGCTGTTATCGACAGCAATATCATCCATCAGCGGAAAGGTCACATCCTCACTTTTGAGAGTTATCAGCACAAGCTTAAAGGTAAAAAAATTCATTTCTCTTTAAGAGGAGACTACAGGTTATGGGAGCCTGGGGCTAAGTGCTAGGGGCGGGAAGGGAGGAAATTAAAATGTGCAGAACATGCCCAATTTGCCTTCTAGAAATATGCAAATATTTCTACTTAGCCGTATTAAACTTGAGATATAAATACTATAACTCTGTTACACAATTGTCAAATCCTAATTGCTGTGTTTAACACAGCAGCTGTAAAAAGGAGGAATTAAAAACTGCACTTTCTCTTCTTGTACACAAGTCTTTTTCTAAAGTAGCAGTTGGAGTGTAACCATTTGAGGCAAGAACATGAAAAATAGAGATTTCCTGCAATTCCCACAGGACCACTCTGCCCATCAGTCATTTTAGCCGTGCTGGTGGCAACACACAGTCCTCTGAAGGGGTGTAAAAAGAATGGAAACATCTGCGGAAACTGAATTTCTTCAAGCTCTGTGATCACTAATAAGCTCGTTGCAAGGCTGGCTGAAGACACCTGGTAATCAATTCAACTGCACTGAAGGTAACAGCGGGCAAGGCTCGTGTTTTAAACTGCCAGCATTGCCACTTAGCGAGTTAACGCTGAGCACATACCAGAAAACTGCATTTGAAGAAAACAACACTTTCTCAAAAGCAACTGAAAATGCCTATTTTTCTAAATGATGATACAGCCAAGCAAACTGAAACCACTGTTTTTAACCGACTGCATCTACGAGCCTTTTCCTGGAGACCTCTCTCCACACACAGAAGGGCCTGAACAGAAATAAACTAGTCTTCAGCAGAGACAGCAATAAAGTCACAAAATTAAACAGGCACAAGAGTAATAATTATAAACTACAAGCACCAAAGAGGTGGAAAGACATGCAGCAAAGATAAGAATATAAGACAGCAGCACATTGCCTGCTGTCATGTGCTGCAGGGCGAACGTAAAAGGAATGAAGTGACCTGTGCACAAGGACGAGAAAAAGTGTAATTATTACAGGAAAATGTGAATGAGGTAGTTGCCCACAATACAATACCTGGGGTGATCCACCCCATCTACAACGCCCTTAATAACATGCTTTGACTTGGTCAGCCCTGAAGCACTCAGGAAGATGGACTAGATGATTGCTCTAGGTCCCTTCCAACTGAAATAGGTTAGTTCTGTTCTGTTCTATTCTATTCTATTCTATTCTATTCTATTCTATTCTATTCTATTCTATTCTATTCTATCTTTGCATAGGGTTTTCAAACCATTCAAGAAGGATTCCTGCCAGTACGTGCCAAGCCAATAACTCCACTTAGACCTCTTCACATATCTTCGTTTGGGCTGCCCGGGGCGAGGCTGGGACACCACGGGAGAAAGCCCGAGCATCTCCAGTAGCAACAAAGTTAAAGCCAGTCCCTAAAAAATGTGAGCAAAACTGAACACACCAAGTCTAACACCAGAAAATGTTGACTGCTGCTTGGCCTGTCAGTTATTTACCTCCTCACTGTAGATTTCCAAGTCACTCAAACCTTGGGGTCATAAGCAGCACTGGAAATTCTATAATATACATTTATAATATATAATATTTCACAACATATAGTATTTTATAATACAGAGTTTAATAATAATAAATATCATATATATACAATATATGCTCTGAGGTTAAAATATGAGAGATCACCAATCATTTGAAAGACTCCATAAATCATTTATGGATTCTGAGTGGGTATGGGGAGAGCACCTCATTATTTCGAAATAATTTAACTGTGACATTTGACTTTAGGAGACTTTCCTAACAAAAGCGAACTGAATTAGGAACACTAAACATTTTAGTGCAGGTACTGAGTTACACCAGTCTTATTTGGAATGGACATAACTACCTCATGCTTGGGAAAATAGCATCAATAGCCTTTAAGAAAGTAATTCTAATTTCACAAATAAATTCGTTTTTATTAAAAGGTCTCTGGCTTTTATCAGGCTGTCACAAACCTGTCTTCACATCCCAGTGCTCTAACCTATTTCATCCATTCTGCTGTGGATCTCTTTTAATTTGTACTGGGGGAATTGTCTGTTTACGAACGACTGATTATTCTGTGGATGAACAAAATCAAAGTTTCTCACGTAGCAGGTAACTACAATGAACACCAGGTGACAGGGCAAATCAGCTTCTCTCTCTGGACAAATTAAGAATTATTTATTGATGTTTGGATAGTTTCAATGGCACTGAGAGATTGTGGTTTCCTGCTCCAAATCTACCAGGGCAAGAATTTAACCATACTTTATCCAGAAACTGTATTATTGGCTTTTCTGCATTTTTTGGGAGAGAGAGTGCTTCTAATTTTTGTGATAAAAAGATCCAGACTGAGTATAAAACACCTTTCTTCGGGAAAAGGGAATTGGTCTGTTTCCATGAATTGCTTTGATTTCAATTAATCCCTACTTTTCAATGGAAAATAATTTCTTTAGAAATCTTGCACTGGCCTGGCTGACCTCCTTCACCACCAGGCAACTCAGCAGATACACAGGATGCAAAACAAGCTCAGCCCCCAGATCCAAACCACAAACTCCAAGTCTCATGCAGATGAGATGTGAATCACAGAATCACAGAATGGCCAGGCTGGAACCCACAGCTGCCCCATGGAAAAGAATCATAGAATGGTTTGGGTTGGAAGGGAACTTAAAGACCATCCAGTGCCACCCCCTGCCCTGGGCAGGGACACCTCCCACCAGACCAGGTTGCTCCAAGCCCCCTCCAACCTGGCCTTGAACCCCTCCAGGGATGGGGCAGCCACAGCTTCTTGGGGCAACCTGGGCCAGGCTCTCACCACCCTCACAGCAAAGAATTTCTTCCCCACATCTCATCTCAATCTCCCCTCTTTCAGTGTCATACCCTTCCCCCTCGTCCTATGGCTCCCCTCCCTCATCAAGAGTCCCTCCCCAGCTTTCCTGGAGCTTCTTTAGGGATTGGAAGGGGCTCTAAGGTCTCCCCGGAACCTTCTCTTCTCCAGGCTGAACCCCCCCAACTCTCTCAGCCTGTCCTCACAGCAGAGGGGCTCCAGCTCTCGCAACATCTCTGTGGCCTCCTCTGGCCCTGCTCCAACAGGTCCATGTCCTTCTGATGTTGAGGACTCCAGAGCTGGACACAGTATTCCAGGTGGGGTCTCCCCAGAGTGGGGCAGAGGGACAGAATCCCCCCCCCCTCACCCTGCTGGCCACGCTGCTGGGGATGCAGCCCAGGATGCGGTTGGCTTTCTGGGCTATCAGCGCACGTTGCCGGCTCGTGGAGCTTCTCGTCCACCAACACTCCCAAGTCCTTCTCCTCAGGGCTGCTCTCCAACCTGTGTTTGTGCCTGAAGTTGTCAGACACCTCACTCAGGCTGCCCCGTTCGTGGTCAGCAAGCACTCCTCTACCCAAAATAATGCGGTAGCCACACCAGCGTACGATCAAAAATACCAGCTGCCAAACTTTTTAGCACATACAGGAGAGACATTTCAGCATGAACTGCATTGCACCAAACGAGCAGTTTTCTTCTGAAGAACAGACACACAACTTCTAGGCAAAGCCCGGACTGACAGCAAACGGCACGGCTCCCAGCAGGGAGGGCAGGGCTGGGCACGAGGAACTGCACAAGAGCAAGGCCAATAGAGGATATTGAGAAGACGCTATTTTTTTCCTATGCTTTTAGAAAAGCTGCACTGCCAGGACTGTCAAACACAAAGATATGCCACTAAATATTGGTTTTAAAAACCTACACAACTTGGGACCTATTTAGCCATAATTATGGCCACTGAAATTATCTGATGAACTTTCTATTTCCAATCTTCCTGCTCCTACTGCTATCAGAGTACTTTCTGGAGTACTCTGAAGTGGGCAGCGTGTTCCTGTGCTGGGTTCGGGGCAGGCTGGCAGGAGACCCTCCAGCACGGGATCTGCTCCTCCTGCAACTTGAGTTTTGCCAGGATTTTTAATGAGATGTGATGTGCGATGTGTCTCCTTGGTCAAGCACATACTATAATTACAGACCATCGCTGGGTTACTTAGAGTTCAAATTATACTGGAAAGGGTCTATTTATATTGTTTATCAGGAGCAGCAGATTTACTGTCTGTCTTTATTTAAACTATATAATGTGTCTAAATACCAAGGTGACAGACACACAACGTATCATTACATAAATATATTGAATTAATCCAAATTAAAAGTTCAGCGGATCTTGTAACACACTAGATATGGATTTGTTTATAAAGGTCTGACAAAAGTGCCATATGATGGTTCATTACTACTCTAATTAATGAAAAATAGATCCAGCAATATGCAACGGCCACCGCTATCACTTAATGTTCTGAAACGAGCTTTGCCAGCCATGGAGTTCAAGGGCCTGATTACAGATAATGAACTTAAGCTTCCTGTTGGGAACTTGTTCATTCTGCAGCCTCGACAGAATTCAAACCTGTGGCATTTCCATCCTGCTGTGGCTTGACCAGAGGTAAAACAGAAGCAGCTGTGGGGAAACTGCTGATGGACGCGCTGAAATACATGGAATGACCCCCAGGAAGCCTGGTTGCCCTGGAGAAATGGTATATGCTCCCTGCCAGGCTTCACAGGGAGGGGATCCCAGCTAGCAGATGGCCCCTCTCATAGCAGGGACCTTCAGGGAGCTTGGCTCCCCCTAAGTCAGAGGCAGACACAGATTTTCCCAGGGGAATGGCACGCAGCAGGTAGGAGATGCTCTGCTTTGATTTCTACATGTCTGCACAATATAACACAGCGACACTGCCCTATCGTGCTAACAGCCAGGACCCATACCCCAGGGAAATGCAGGATTTGCAGGAGTAAGTACATCTTTAAGTACATACTAAGTACCTGGGATGGTCTGTTGGAAGCCCTTTACACAAGCTCATACACAAGCAGAGAAAACAAGGCGGGGGCAGGTAACTCCTCACACAGAACACAATACAAGTCAAGGCTTAATACGGCACTATTATTCCCATTTTCACAGAAATAAACAAGGGTATCGAACTGTCAACTAATTTGACAGATATCGTTACTAACCCGGTAGCACCCAGAGCTGCTCGATGAACTAATTTGTCAGGGCAGTGACTAACGTCAGCCCAGAGCTTTGGTCCTGAATAAATATTTTCTGGTTATTAGGTTATTAATGGAAAAACATAAGGTCTGGCTGAATGTGACCCTTAAGGCAATCCTCAAATTTATTATTTCTAGCTCTTAGGCCATTCCCATATGTGATGTGTGTTTGATCACAAAAATAATCAGAGAACAGATCTGCTGGAGATACAGAGCAAATCTAATTAATAGTAAACAGACTAAGCCTGCTAAAATATTGTTGTTCCATTGTAACAATAAGCAGGAAGAACAACTGAATGGATGAGTAAGTAAATAATTAAACAAACACATGAAAAGTAATGGGCTGAAACTGAGTTCCCAGAGCCCCCCCCCGAAGCCATCCCTTCCCCAGCCCCAAGCAGCCCAGGTCCCTCAGCCCTGGGCAGGAGGCAGGAGACACACAGCTATTCTGGATTTACACCTGGTTACCGTAAACAGAGTCTGATTCCATTGGTGTTCATTCAGAAGCAAAACAGAAGGGGGAGATTTGGTTTCTTTTAATCTTAAAATAAAGCAGAGCTGGGACACTCACCTATTACACAGAACGGTTTCCTCGCAAAGCGCAGCCGTCCTTGCCATCCTCGGTACCGACAACAGCATCCAGCAGACCAGATACGAATGATAAATTCCAAACCAAAGACAACAATCATGACAAATTCCTAGGGACAGAAAATAATAAAAACGCCTGTTACAGACAACCAGCACTGAAGCATCAGGAAACTCGTGACCACTGCGTGTGTCAACCGCTTCACCTTGAGCACCTGAAGACCCCAAGCCAAAGTGGGGACCCTGTTCCCCAGGATGGTTGCACATCGACCCACAAACCACCATCCCCAGAGCTTCCTGGGGAAGAGTCCAAATCTCACCTGAATAATAACATTAAATATCTGCTAAGACTGGCTCCTAACTATGAAACACTGAAGGACTGGATCATACTCAAAAAATACCAAAGCAAAATACTCAATGACTTCGGATATTGAGGGTGAGAGCACAGGTACCTTAGACACCTAGTGAAGAATATTTGTTAAATATCCACACTTAGGAAATGGGTTTGCTCCCAGAAGCAGGTTAAGATACATGCAAGTATAATTACATACAAGGGGTATGGAATTGTTTGTACAACAGTAAATGAACGTTCACGCGAGGCATAACTGTCCCTGGACAACTTGGGAATGAAAGCATTTAAAAGCCTTGCCTTGTTTGGCTGGCCGGCTTTCCTTTCACACTGGAACCTCACAGCCCGTCCATTTCAATAGCATCGACCTTGCATAAAAAATTATGCAATTTTTATTGGAAGAAAATTTTCAACACAAGAGTGAGGTCAGCAGAGCGTCAGCAATGGAGCGTGGAGCACAGTCCAGCTCCGCTGCTTCAGGAAATCAGAATCCCTACAATATGCAGTGATTAGTACGTACACGCTGCTACGGAACTGTAAACCCAACTTAGATACTCTCCTGAAATGCCATCATAAAGTTCTGGGGTTTGAAATGATAAAGTAAAAATCTGTGTGTTAACCAAAAGAAGGAGAAAAGCACTTGAAGGACCTTCTTAAGCTGCTCATCAAGAAGAGGGTGAAAGTTGTATTTTCTTTGGCAACCGAATGTATTTCCACATCCAGGAGAAAGCTGTTCCTTGTCAGCCAATTAATCTGTTATTCCTACAGGATGAGGACCAGTATGGTACTGGTAAGAACACACTGCGAATGAATCAAATAGAGGAATATTTGCAATGGTAAGTTTGATCCAATGCTGACTTTTGCCAATAAAAACTGCATGTTTTCAGACCGTGAGACCCTACGACTTTGCAAGCCAATAAGGCTGTAAATATCACATATGTCAACTCAGGCATTAATTTACCTGAACGTGGCATTGTTAATATTGTGTCATGTCAGTTTAGGATTACTGGCAGTACCTTGAAAAATTGCGAATTTAATTTGCTTCTGTTGTCATAGAACAATTGGAAAATCCCATACTGAATTCCTAAATCACAACAGCAGAACGGGATCCCTCTGCTAAAACTCAGCTAAAGAAAACGTCACATTTTTTGTTAGAAAAGAGCATGTGGAAAAATGAGTGATTGTTTAAGTTTCTCTTTTTACTCGTTCTACTACAAGGCACTTCAACTTAATTCCATGGACAGAGTTATTGCACAACTTTAGAAAGGATTATGTGCAAAATTGAAAAAGTTGTCCATGTAGTAACAATAATTCTTAATAGTTGGCTGCCATGTGGTACACTGCCTCGTAGGAAATTCAGGGCAGGCCAAGAATAAAATGCACAAAAAGCCAACTGGAAAAAAAGGAAGAATATGTATTTTAGGTATTTCACTGCCACTTTTATAGTGGTAGTTAAATCGTGCATTGTCAGATCTGGTTTACACATCATTAGATGATGTCTCTGAATTTATGGGGGTTGGTGGCAGGCATCCAGACCATTTGACATCGGATTCTCCTGAAAAAGTCTCTTCTTTGGGACAGGGGTAAGAGATGCTGAAGGAGAGGGGCCCAGCAAAGCACGAAACATGCTTTGCTTCCAATAAAATCTCTTCCTTCTTAAAATCCTTTCCTTCTAATCGCATTTCATTTGACTGAAGTTTCTCATTTCCCTGGAAAACACGCCTTGGGTACAGATGCAGGAGAAACACCCCCTGCTCCGTGAGTACAAGGGAACTGTCACAGGGTCTGACCCACACGTGCAGGAGTGTCCTCTGTCCCAGCCCAGACCCCCGCAGAGCCTCCGACGGAGAAGGGGCAAGAGCAGACAGTACTTAATGACTCTGGAAGGAGCAGCCTACAGCTTCAGTTCAGTTAAACCCGTTATCACCAGAGTGCTGGCAGGAGTTGAAAAGAGGTAATTTTTTTGGTAGTTTAATCTTCTGGTTCCTGTTAGCGCTGAGCAGTTCGGTGTCCTGCAGCCCAGCAGCAGTCACTCCTTGCTGCCCTCGCCCAGCCCCGAACGAGTCACTGGGGGATAAAAGCCTCTTGTGTTCGAGGGTCTCTTCTCCTACACGGTGCACTCCTCTCAGAGGCAGAAATCCTATTTCTCTCTCTCTCACACACACACATGCACATACACGTGCTCCATGGAGATATAGCTATTCTGAGTGAGAAAAAGAGCAAAAGGATGTTTGCTCAATTTTTTTTTCTGGTTTTTTTTTTTTTTTTAGAGGACGGGGTAAGAGTGTAAAGTTTTTTCTTGGAGAAAGAATGTGACATTTCTTTGTTCGTTACTTGAGAAAAGTAGTTACCGTTTCTAGCAACATTAGGAATTTATGCATAGTGATAGTCTCTCAAAATTAACAGAAGTTTGTAGTACTACAATAAATTTTAACACGCGTCGCTGCAGTTACAGTACGTGAGCTCAGATACAGCAAATGTCTCTGTGCACTGGAATGCTAAAAGAACTGCTGATTTTAAAAACACTGTATATGATTTTTTTCCAGACATACCAAATTTCTGGAGGTTTTAGAATACAGTATGAGCTCCAATAACAGAAAAGACATTGAAAAAAGTGGAGATGGGGGTTTCATGCTTGTTTTTGCACTTTCTGAAATAGTGATGTTTAAAATCGATCCTTATATCCTGGTCGCTCCTGGTCCACTCAAAGAACAGCTGATTTTGAAGGGAATACACATCATCATGAATAAAGTCTAAAGGAAAAAGATTTTCCTAGAAACTGTGAATGCATCGAAACAGAAACTCTTTATAGTAGTATTTATGAGAGTTTTGCTGTATTTTGGATTGGTCCAGGTTGACACCAGAGAGAAACAAAGAATCCCACCCCGCCGTGGAAAAAATAATGTTTTAGTAATCAGTGCTCTCAGTCACGGCGTAAAGTCAAATCTCTGTCAAGGTTAATGCAGGCCAGGGAATGACATTATTTTTTCCTGTGACAGCTGCACAGTTACGAGGTGCTCAGTTTTCCATGGACAAAAATTGGAAGGATACATCCCAAACAAGATCAGGATTTTTTAAAAAAATAATTAATTTGGAATGGCTTATTACAAAATTAAGCATAAATATCTAGGCTTTTAAATAACTTGGTTTTAGTTCCCCAGCAATTGAAGCAGCAAATCAGGACATAACTGGAAAGGCACGTGACGGAATATGATGTGTATAGGCCTGCTGCAGAAATGATGCATCCCAAGTATCTATGTATGATATGATGGAACCTCACTGATTTTTGATTACTTATAGACTTTAATAACAACATTTACATCAAAATGGGAGAATTCTGCACTGTTGATAAATCTGTCCTCCTTCAGAAGTCAGCAGTGCTGCATTTGAACTGATGGGCACGTTTGCATTTACTGAACACCCAACCCTTCCCTGCCCCGGGACGCCCCGGCCTGTGCCATTCCCTGGAACACAGGGGCTTAAAATATTCCGGGTTTTATGGCACAAGGAGACCAGGTACCAGTGCTATCCTGAAGGTTTTTTACACCTGCATATCCCTCAGTGGCTCTGCTACCGGACAAACGGGAGTCACACAAATGGCACGAAAGGGAAATAAGAGGTCGTCCCGAGCAAGGTGTTTATTAACAGATGGTCCTGGAGGACTCCAATGAACAGGGCTGATAATTAACTAAATCAAAGCATACTTTGTACAATCCAACTATGATAAGCACTTTTTTTCCCCTTTTTTCTCCCTATCTAATTAGGGTACAAGTGATGATTTGTTGAAATTGTCTCCACTAACATGCTTCTCAGGTAGTTTTTAATGATAAGGATTTCCTGAAGCAAAACATTATAACAGCAAAAAACGTTTTTTCTCATAGCTTTATTGTTCATTAACATAACTGCTTATTAAAACTTAACATAATTTGCTGCTGCTGAAATCAGGTGCCATGGCTGTAGCCCATAATTTCTGGGAATTAGAATAGTTTTCGAGATGAGAAAAGGACCAGAGCTGAGCACTCTGTGCTGCTCTTCCAGGACGCTCCCGGTCACTTTGCAATGCGTGAACAAGCTGAGAGTCAGATATGAGGAATCTGCCCATAAGACAATGGCCCTGCTGTTATTTTAATTATATTTCTTGTATGGAAATTGTGGTGTTAAGCATTCTAAAGGCTAACGAAGCAGGACACCAGGGCTGCAGACTGACGTAAGGAGCCGCCTGCCCTCAGCTCATGGGAGAACTGGGGCTACAAGTGGCATCGTCAGACGCCCAGGAAATGGACTAAAAGAAATCAAATTAATCCCCTGAAATAAGCTTTAATAAGGCCACCAGTGTGTCCCTACTGAAGGGAACGTCTCTCCAGCGTAGCTGCGCTGCAGATGCTCATCTGGTGTAAATCACTGCCCCGGCACAGCAGCAGGACTAGGAGGAACAATGTCATCTAACAGAGCTTGGGAAGCGTCCCCTCTTCCCTAAAAACTCCCGAACAGGGAAGTCCAGTGTTTCCAAATCAGTTGGAAAAGAGGGAGAATAAACATGTTCTCATGCTTTAATTTACGGCTGACTGGTTTCAGAATGTCACCAGCTGCTAAAATCTCTTTATGGTGTCACATGATGATGAGTTGATACTATTCAAATAGCAATGCTGTATTATTCATCGACAAAGAGGATCACATTGTTTTCTCATTCAATTAAAGCAAGAACATAACACCTCAACTTCTGCATCCCTCTCTCAAGCAGAAAAACCCCCAAATCTCTACTGATTCAAAGTGCTGAGCACCAGCGCTGGGCTCTGCACTTTAAGCAGACGCTGCGGGGATGTGAGGGAAGCGCAACACCAGTCTGTCCCGGAGAAACCTGAAGAAGGTTTGAGCTTTAAATAGCTGTGATGCAGAAGCTGGTGGAGGAGCAGGGACACTCCCATTGCCAGCTGCCAGATTAAAACCAGCAGACAGGAATATGTGCATGCTTTATTCTTCAAAACAATAGCATAATTTGAATGCACATTTGCATTATTCCTGATTCGGCATTAGAAGGGTAGGTCTTTGATCTACACAGCTCAGAAGTATATCTATGTGTGCAGATATACACTAAAGGAACTAATGTTTTAATTCTTTCCAACTGTAGTTTAGCAGTGGGAGAGGAGGCCATAAATCTGAAAACATAACCCAGAACAGACCCTATTAGTGGGTATAAATCACAGCCAGAGCCTTCAGTTCAGCTCCCAGTGCAATACACAATAAGCATGAAACGAAATTTATGCACCTTTTTGTCATTTATCAGTTTTATAATGAATGTGATACTTTTACTGCACTTGCTTTTCCAAATTATGATGAAGATTTCCCACGTTGATTCCACGTTAACAGAGGATTATTGAGAAATCCGTTCTGTGCCTCTTAATCTAATACACAGCTACAAGTCTATTCATATAATATTAAAATCCCAGTGATATGCTTAGTTTTAATTAGCCACGTTATATAGGACTTCTGCTTTCCAACTCCCTTTAAGCCTTTTGTCTGTATTGCTTGAAATGGCACCTCTCAGTCATGTTTCTCTATTCAATCACACCAGAAAAAAGCCTAGACTTTTTATGTGAAGTAAACCCAGTTTTGAGTCGGACAGTAAGAGCACGCACCAGAATTAGGGACCTGCCATTTAATTATGTTCTTCATCTCTTCTAGATTTACCCTATCAGACCCAATTCCTAGCACTGAAACTGCACCAACCTTCCCCAGCACCCATGGAGGAAGGACAGAGACCTGGGAGTGACTGGCACCCAGGTGTGGTGGGCAACCATGCCACTGGCCATCACAGTTCCTGTGATTACACTGTTAGTGCACCCGGGGGCAAACACATCCCAAAACTCCTTTTGGCTTTTGGTGGATGTGGTTCTTCTGGGAAGACCCTGGTGATCACTAAAAACCCTCTTTCCAACTGGGAAAATGGCAATGGGAGAAGCTGACTTCACCACCCATCGTGTCCGTCCTGCTCTTCCCCAGGCGGAGCACAGCCCTTAAATGTGGCTCTTCCCGTTCCCTCCCGTTGACAGTCACTTGGTTCTACCTCAGGTACAACTACACTCCTGAGAGGATTCCTGGAAGAAGACAGTAGCTACAAAACTCACGCTGGAGAATAACCTTCTACTTTCCAAATGTTTTTGTATCCTGCTCTGTGCCTGTTCACATTTCCTTTCCCTGTAGTGAGATATCAGCAGTAAATGGTCTCATTTTGGTTGAAAATTCTGGGTGTATTGGAAACCATGAAGCTCCACACAGCTGTACCCAGGCCTTCGTCTTCCCTTTCTCATTTCTTCACGCATTTCTCTCTGCTGCCGTCACGTTTCTGACGTCACGTCACAGGCAGACACCCAAGCACGTGTCTCTGCAGCAACACAGCCCCCAAATCTTCCTTTTGAGATGCTTGTGATGAATTTGGTACCTTTTGCTGTGTGCCAAAGCAATGCGGAACGGCTGCCAGAGCCAGCACAGGTGCTGAACCCTGTTACGCTCTGGTTAATTATCTTAATTTTGTATCGATGCAAGGGGTTCAGGCTAATTGTTATGGCTGAGCACATGTATGAGAACTGACTGAGAACACCTGACATGCCGTATAGCAGAGCGGGACCGGATAGTTCTTCTTTTAGCCTTTGGTCTGAGCATGTTTGGTGCCGTTAAACCCAGGAGACTCTGCCAACAACGTTTGCTGTCATCTTTTAAAAGTGATTTCTCCTTGCGGTTTCCCAGTTCGCAAAGCTCGTTAACAGAGCTTCCTGAGGAGGACATCAATACGTGTTTTGACCACTGGGAGACCTACAGGCACCCGGGATGATATAGACCGATGTTTCCAGTACCAAACATGTTCAGAAAGCAATTTTAAGAAAGTGTTTTCTGACAATTGGTAAATTTTGGCAAACCGGACTTGGAAGGCACTTTCCCCAGACTACCACAGTCCAGCTGATGCAATCAGTTTGTTGAAGATATTAACCTGCATCACTAGGAAACCTCCTAGCCTTGGCCCTTGGACTATCACCCAGTGCTGCTCTTCCATGTGGGTAGTGATGGAGCTGCAATGCGATGGAGCTGCTCAGGGGAAAAGGACCTGTGGGTATTGATCGACAGGGGCTGAATACGAGCCAGCAGCATGCCCAGGTGGCCAAGGAGGCCAACAGCATCCTGGCCTGTGTCAGGAACAGTGTGACCAGCAGGAGTAGGGCAGTGACCGTCCTCCTGGACTGGGCACTGGTGAGGCCCCACCTCGAGGGCTGGGTCCAGTTTTGGGCCCCTCACAACAGGAGGGACATTGAGGTGCTGGAGCATGGCCAGAGAAGGGCAACGGAGCTGGTGAGGGGTCTGGAGCACAAGTCTTGTGAGGAGCGGCTGAGGGAGCTGGGGGTGTTCAGCCTGGAGAAAAGGAGGCTGAGGGGAGACCTCACTCTCTACAACTCCCTGAAAGGAGGGTGTAGCCAGGGGGGGTCGGTCTCTTCTCCCAAGTCACAGGCGATGGGACAAGACGAAATGGCCTCAAGTTGTGCCAGGGGAAGGTTTAGGATGGATATTGGGGAAAATTTCTTCACCCAAAGGGTTGTCAGACATTGGAAGAGGCTGCCCAGGGCAGTGGTGGAGTCGCCATCCCTAGAGGGATTTAAAAGTCGGGCAGACGTGGTGCTGAGGGACATGGGTTAGCGGTCACTTGGCAGTGGTGGGCTAATGGTTGGACTCTATGATCTTAAATGTTTTTTCCAACCTAAACAATTCTATGATTCTATGAACTTATTCTCACCAAATATTTCTGTTATTTGAATAAGTCTTTGGTTACAATATTTTTCTTCATTTCCTCCTTAAGTTGAGTGAAAACGTTGACTTGGTCCCCTCTTTTCAGTCCAATAACTTGACTTTGAGAGCCATTATACCAAATCTTTTGTTTTATAAATTATACCATTTGCTGATTGTTTTGCTGCTTTTCCTATTATCTTTTTTCAAGGCTGATGGAATTTTGGTCTCTTGGAAAAAAAGAAAAGAACAAACCCCTTCCACATCCTCTCAAAACCACACATATATCTTTGCGAGACATTCATTTCCCGTGATCGTATCTTCATGTGGTGCAATCAGCCAATTCCTGTCTGGTTCAGATTGGTTACCAAGGTTGTTATCCTGTCCACGACATACACCCTTTTCCTTCGGCACTCCAGGGAAGCCTAGAAGTTTAAAACGACCAGTGCTTATTTTGCTAATTCATCTTCGAATTTAGTATCACCCACACTTTAAGCTCTCTTTGGATCGGTGTGTTACCGGTATGTCCACTCCACATCCTTACAGGTATTTCTTATATTTGCCTGTATTTTGATACCTATTTGCTTGTCTTCGCAGTTTTTATACTGAACCTCGTGAACAGATTTCTTCTCCCACTTGAGGGAAGTTCCCATTTTTTCTTGAGCAAGCCATGTCTGTGCTTCGTCCCGTCTGCACAAAGTGACTGAGCGGATCATAGTCTCTGTGTGTTCCTCAGATGGTGGGCGTTCCCTGGGTTTCCAAACAGCTTTCGTATCACCCACGTTCTGTCTTTTTCAGCATTCTTTTCCTTTTATAATTTAGTGTTTTGTAGACGTTTTCCTCACGTATTATTTATAACCGTGTACTTTGGCTTTCCTCTGGAGACATATTCAACATTTCCATTTGGCAAATCAATATTTCCCTAATGAGGGTCAGGGCTGAATTTCTGATAGAGGGGCTGATATCTATCCATTTTTCCTGCTGCAATCTCAGCCCTTTGTGGCCTGTGTTAAGGAGGTAGCTCTTGCTCCCCATATAACCAGTTCGGATCCTTATCAAACCCTGGCATCAAGCCAATAAAATTCACTACTGTGGAGTTTAGCATAAACTATTGCAAAGCTACAGCTATGGAAAAAGTGACACATGACTTGGAGGTGGTTTCCCATGCTTGTTATCACCCAAATGGATAAAACAAGAAGGAAGACACATCGTGGAAGAGCAGTTGTTGTGCAAGGAGCATTGCTCATTTGTCCTTAAAGGAGGTCAAGAACAGCTGGTTTCGTCCTTTGGCACCATGTGTTGATTAGTCTAAAAGGAAACGTGCTTTTCCCTCCTCAAAGAATTACATCCCTATTAATCTGCATCCTGACACCCCATTGCTAACATCTAATCCTCCCTGTGTTCCACTCTTCATCTCAGAATCCTGTAGAGATTCCGTGTTCTCCCAGAGAAAGCGGCCCCTCAAAGGGCTGGCCAAAGGGCTCTTTTCCGAGTAACATAGACAGTCCTTTCCCTCATAAGAATATGTTCTCCACCTGTGAATGCCAGTCCTCCCTGTGCTAGGACACAAAGGGAAAAAGATAATGGACGTGACTTTGCGCAACCTGGTCTGGTGGGAGGTGTCCCTGCCCAGGGCAGGGAGTTGGAACTGGATGATCTTTGAGGTCCCTTCCAACTCTAACCATTCTACAATTGTTCACAGTATTAGCTTCTGCTCTTCTGGCTCTCTGCATACGGCCATATAATGTCATGGACAAGATAAGCTCAGTGACAGCTCTTGTATAGGAACAGGTGACAAGAATATAAAGGAGTGAAATGTACCTATTTAAAAATCAATGCTGACTTTCTTACTCCGGGTTAGTCAATTTAATGTTAAAATTATAGCAGGCCATGAGCTATGTGAGATGGAACACTGCCGGTAGGTTTGCTGTTTCCATCCCTCCCCATCACACGGTGCCACCCATTTCTCTGTTCCTTGCCCTGTTCTTTCAGAGGGAATGGAAAATCATTTCATGGATGGCATTTCATCCAGCAGCCGCTGACTTGGGGTAACCCCAATGATCTTAGTGTTGCCTGGTAAATGGAGATCTCTTGTCGGGGTGTAGCTGGTGGGTGGTTCTGCTGCCTGGGAGCCCTGGCAGCGCCTCCAAAACCCTCTCTGGCCTTCTACTGCATCTGCTATTGAGCGCTGAAGCACTTGAGTAACCATTCATGGTTATCCTGCCTTCTTCAAGTGATTCAGTCATGAAATTTTTCTTTGCCCTGATTGCAGATCATGTATAATAATGCTGCTTTAGTCATCTTTAGTCATCAAACCTATTTAAGCTTTCCCAGCAGAACTATAATATATTGCATTTTTTAATTACAAGAGAAAAATTATTCCACTCCATGTGTGATTTTTGTTCTCCTCTTTACAAAGGTTATTTCTGCTTAATACAGAACAAAAAGAAAAGAAAGGACAAAATGCTACTGACAACGTAATCAAGCTCAGAAACACATCAATAATAGGCCTATGCCAGTATCGAGACATCTTTACTCTCTGATGTGTCCAAAGTGTATTTTATCATCCTCAGCCCTGTTGACAGCAGATTTTTCGCAGATACCTTTACAGCTGTATATGTGGTGCCATGTTCCTTTCTTAGTTTCATCACTATTTTCATCTGCCCCCATGTGCTTATTTGGTTTAGAGGTTGGCTGGCTGGCTGGTTGGTTGGGTGGGTGGGTTGGGTTGCTTGGGCAGTGCCACCGCTGCCTTCTGACAGAAGAATGACAGCTTTGGGGACATCCACTGTTATGGTTTTAAGTAACTTCACCTTTTCAGTTACATTTTTGCCTTCTGTCAGACTTCCTCCTAATAATTTTTAGTTTCAGAAAAGCGCAACCAGAACTTATGTTTCCCAAGGGAGGTCTGCTCTGTTTGCACACAAAGATGCTCGAGCTGCTGTAACAAGATCTGATTTTTATACAACAGTCAGCTCTGATTTGATGAAATCGGCGCATGTAATAGGAGAATAGCAATTTAATCAGCAAAGACAGAAAATTATTTATTTTGATAAGGTAAGAATATTTTTTTTCAAAGCTTTCAGGTAGTTTATTATAACATGGTGGAATTGTTTTATGCTCATGTTATCACCTAATTATAATATTAGTGCATATAAATCCAAACAAGACTGAACACATGAAGACTCTGACCTTATCAACATTACATTTCCCTCTCTTATTCTGTCTTTGGATAACATCAGCTTTTTATCTCTAACAGATGTGATTTTTCAGATTTCTGTGTAGAAATTTTGAAATTTCAAAGCCCAGCTTTGATCTGGGATGAAAGAAAATGTTGAAAACTAGTATTTCCTAGAAACATGGAATCTGAGTTTTGACAAGCTCTAGTAAACTTGAAAATCACTGTTTTTTTTAACTCAGGGATCAGTTCATCTGTTTCTCTCTGGACAATACTCAACAAAACCGCAATTAACGTGGTCTATACCCTACCTTCTGTGTTAGAAACAGAGAGAGGACAGAAATCTCCCAAGATCGGTCTGTTTTTCCTTTTATGCATTTTTAGCTGGTCCTACGGAGCCACCCACCCCTCTGCTCAGGCCTGGTGCTTTTATCCAAGCATCGCAAGAGGATTCAAGTTCTGGGACAATAAATCCAATCTGAACAACGCTACGTTTGGAATTAAGCACTAACCCTCTTCCTTTTTTAAAATCCACTCTGCCCAGCTTTAAAATTTTGTAGAGGGTTTGTATGATTGCATCTCTGTGGATAGATTCAGTCTCACAGAGCAGAGACCAATAGAACCACAGAATCATCTGGGTTGGAAGGGACCTTTCAGGCCATCGAGTCCAACCATCAACCCAACACTGCTAGAACCATCACCAAACCACATCCCTCAGCACCACGTCTGCCCGGCTTTTAAATCCCTCCAGGGGTGGCGACTCCACCACTGCCCTGGGCAGCCTCTTCCAATGTCTGACAACCCTTTGGGTGAAGAAATTTTCCCCAATATCCATCCTAAACCCCCCCTGCTGCCACTTGAGGCTATTTCCTCTTGTCCCATTGCCTGTGACTTGGGAGCAGAGATTGAACCCCCCCTGGCTACACCCTCCTTTCAGGGAGCTGTAGAAAGTGAGAAGGTCTCCCCTCAGCCTCCTTTTCTCCAGGCTGAACACCCCCAGCTCCCTCAGCCGCTCCTCACAAGACTTGTGCTCCAGACCCCTCACCAGCTCCGTTGCCCTTCTCTGGCCATGCTCCAGCACCTCAATGTCCCTCCTGTCGTGAGGGGCCCAAAACTGGACCCAGCCCTCGAGGTGGGGCCTCACCAGTGCCCAGTCCAGAGGGACGGTCACTGCCCCAGTCCTGCTGGCCACACTGTTCCTGACATAGGCCAGGATGTTGGTGGCCTCTTTGGCCACCTGGACACACTGCTGGCTCGTATACACCCACTGTAATTCCAATTAGTAATATCTGCTTGTCTGCTGTGGGGCACTCTGTTTTTTCATCAATGTTCATTCTCTTTCTATGTTTCTTTTACGGGAAAATGTTAGAAGAGGAAAACCTCAGGAAGATGTTAGTTGCCAGAAGCACTGAGCGGACTCTCCCTCTTGGACCTGTGGAAGTGGCTGCAGGACACGCAGAAGCAGCCCCATTCACTGCCCACCTCCCGCTTTCACGTCTCTGGAGTTATTTCTGCCTGCAGAACGCGTTCCTAGAGTATATTTTCAGAGCCCCTTATCCTACAGAACTGGGTACAGCTTCTGCCCTGACCTTTTTCAGATTAAAAAAAAAAAAAAAAAAAAACAGAACAGATTTGCCAAAAAAACAGTCCTCCAGAAACTCGGAGAGATTCCAAAACTCATGCATCTTGACCGAAAATGAAAATTATGAAAAAAAATATTGAATGCTTTGTCTCTTCAAATAAAAATGACATTTCTTTCCTACAGCCTCAATTTTACTTTTAAGCCAAAATATCTAAATGCTCAAATACACAAATAATATTTTATGCCAGGTCAAATGAAACATTTAATGTGATCCAAGGCTTTTCTGGGACTTTTTGATTTGCCAAATCTCTGTGGGTCAACTCAAAATATTTTATTTATTTTCTTGAATTGACAGCAAACAAACAGAAGCGAACCAGCTATTCACACAGCTTCAGTTGAAAATGATCTTAAAATACAGAGAGTTTGGTCATGAGAGTGAATAACCTCCAGTTCCAGATATATTCCTTCTTGGCTATCTTCCCCAAAAGATTTGATTTTGCCTTCCCAGCCTAAGTTTTACTTCCCTCATGTTTATTATTTGATAAAGTGCCAGCAAACGTACTTGTAGGAGATCAGCAATACACCAAAGGTTATTTTCTTGCTGTGTTAGTCGGATTCTTAAGCTGCTTGTGGCTGTTTTTGATGTTGAAGTAGATTTTATTCTGCTGTCTGGGCCATGTCGCTGCAGCGCCAGAAGCTGTGTGCACAGAAGAGGCTACAGCAGAATTATAACTGGAGGTATACGGAGTTTTGTCCGATGTTCTCCCCCTGGTTGGGCTTATTATTTCTGGGCAAAAATCTAACCAAATTAATTACTGATGTAACAATTCAACGCTGCTGTACGTGACCTGCACTTAACTTATCTGCAGGACTTCCATTTGAAGCATAAAAGTCAAAATTTTAAGTGTGTTTCCCTTGACAGTCCCCCCGCTGAGCGGAAGATGCCGCAGGGAGACAGCAGGGAAGGTCAGTGTGGAGCAGGGGCCAGGCTGGCGTGGGGCAGGGGGCGGTGGGGTGCGAGGCAGGCTGGCCTAGGGCAGGGGGCCAGGCTGACATGGGGCAGGTCAGCGTGGGGCAGGGGGGCAGCAGGGCAGGGGTCCCCGCAGCCCAGATCAGCCCATCACCCTCTGCTGATGCTCAGAGCCCTGGGCTAATCCCAAACAGAGATTTACCCCGAGCTGTGGGTTTCGGAGGGAGCGTTTAGGATGCCATGATCAGGAGAGATGTTTTCTGTGACCAGGGGAGATGTTTTCCACTCCCTCATAAGGCCAGGCCAAGGGAGATAAACGACTGATGGCAGAATAACCACCTTCCCCCCTCCTCTGGCCCATCTAAGGGAGAGGGAAAGGTTTGCTCCCCTCATCCCCCCCCTCCGCCGAACTGCGAATAGCTGCACTATGTCACACGCCACAGGTGCCAGCGCAGGTATTAAGCTGAAGGAACACTACATTAGCTTTTTAGGCAATTAGCACGGCTGTAGGGGAGGACCATCTGGAGTAGATCTGCAAAGCAAACAGTTCACGGAAAGCCAGCAGGCAGCTCTGGGGATCGCCGTATTTGTATGGTACTTCATTAGAAAATAAACACAGATCTTCCCTCTCCAGCACGGAGAAAAACAGTATTAAACCAGATCTCTGAGGGTTAATACAACTGTCTCTACTCAGTGACACATCGGTAAGAAGGCTCTGAATCACTGCAAGGAAAAGGTTGGGAACACTCCAGTGACTGCAGTTATTTGCTGGCACAGCCAAAGCAGCTGCTCCGGAGCTAATGCAGAAATGTGTTCTTCTCCTGCTTTGCAGTTGCAAAGTAATGCTGATATCAGCTCAGGGTTCAGTCTGCAGAGAGGCAGCAACTCCTGCATCAGCGGACTGGAAAAAACCAGCCGGCTTCACCCTGCCTCTGGAACTCCATACTTCCCCGTGTTTATATTTTTCTCTGTTAGAGACCCACAGCAGGAGCTGTAAAACTCGTCATCGCTGGGTTCGCTCCTGCCAAGGCTTTGCTGAGCACAGGGGGCTGTGGCACAGAGAGGCTGGGCCAGGCTGGTGTTGATGCTTCAGGGATCAACCACCCACCCTCCTCCTCCTCGGGGCCATCCCTGCCTCCGGAGGATGCCATGGGATGTCCTCAGAGCTGCTGGGATGGACAAAGTCCATCTTTGGAGGCAGAAAGTGCTGCAGACGGACACCTCCCCAGGAGCGGGGTATTGCGGGAGGGGGAAGGAAAAGGGGGGCTCACCCACCTCCACCCGAGCTGGGAAACACGGGGCGTTAAGGGATCAGAGGTGGTAAAGGAGGCAGCACAGCCCACAGACACACGGCCCAGGGGAAATGCCTATTTTATGGCAGAACAAATGGTGTTTCTACAACCAATTTGCGCAAGTCCACAGGGAAACAGATTACGTGTCACAAAAGCACCTGCTACTAGAAATGGGGCGTTTTTCAGACTAATCAGATTTTCCTGTTTTCTATAGCAGGCAATCCTAGCAATTAGTGCAGTAATTGCAATCACATGGTGCAGACCATCCAAACAAACTCCCGTTTGCAAAGTGTTGTTCAGATATGGAACGGGACTGGGCAGGAGTGTAGGACCGGATCTGATCACTTTTAGCTAGTTCAACACCACCCCATCTTGTCTCCAGAACGGAGAAAAAAAAAAAAAAAAATCACTAACAGGGCTTAGGAAGCAAAACACCACATTTTGGACATCTCTCCCCAGTTAGCCCTGCTGAGAGAGCACCAGTCGGGGCAGAAGAGCACAGACCTGCACCTGGAGGCGCTGGGGCTCTGGGTCAGGGCTGTGGATGCAGCAGCACATTGTGGAGACACAATTATGCTCATCAGCCCGCTCACGCTGTAATTAATTAGGGAGCTGCTGTGAAGGCCAGGGCTTTCGGATATAGACAGTGATGACAATTAAAACGTTGGCGTTTGTCAACAGTGGCCTCACCCCAGGCAGTGCCTAACGAGCCCCCGTCTGTGTGTCCATGGCACTGCCATAACCATGGTAACCCCGGGCAGAGTGACATCTTAGTGACGGCCACCACCCGGCCTCAGGCCATCGTTCCCACAACTAAATGGCCCATCGAGGAGCAGATGAATAAAGTGGCATCCCTCCAACGCATGAAAAATGTTAAGCGCTTTTAGGGATTGAAGCCATTGCTATCTACCTCAGAAGGGAAAAAGGAGAGACAAGCACCACACAAAAGCCTGTATTATGAAGAAATAATGAAACTACCACATCCTACTGCAGCAACTGCCACTGAACTGTCAGCATCCACCAACAGCTAGCACAAATTGGTATCTAAGATACCAAAATTATTTCCTATTTTAAGTATGAGTGCCTCTTACTACACACTGCCTTTATAAATGGCAGCAGCAGTATCAAAGGGCTCTCATGCTCCATCACTGCCAAACTTCAGGAGAAAATCTATCGGTCACAAACCACAGCAATCCTCAAGCAAAGAAAGGGATGCAGATGCAATACAGTATTTTGTTAACACTTTCATACAATCTGACCTGTTTTTAAAGAAAGAGATGATGGAATCCTGTGTTTTATTGTATTTTCATCATTCTGATGAAAAGTCTGTTCTCTTAAAGCATTCAGGAATTACACTACTTTCCCCATGGTGAGGGAGAGGATTTGAGTGTGTGTAAAACCCAGCCTGTAAAACTGCCTTGTATTTAGAGGTTTCACTTACCAGAATGAAGAGACAACCAGAGGCAAGTTTTGTGTGTTCAGGAATAGTAGAAAACACGGACAAAATCAAGCAACCAAACACAAGGAGAAAACTGAAAAAGAAAGAACATTAATAATTGTTAATACTTTTCAGAACCCTGACCCAGTATCTCTATTGATCCTACTTCACCAACATTAACAGAAGACAGTCAATGAACAGCCTTCATTAGCAGAAGGGAATTCAACCACTACTTAACTTAGCTCGTTAGAGACGTTAGAATAGCCTGTTGCTAAATCCCCACACTTCTTAGCAGCACTAGTAGAACTAATGGAAACAAACCCAAGAAACAAGACATTCTTGGTGAAATGATGCAGTATACACAGACACCGCTTTTGGTATCGCAATCCTGTACCTTTACACAGTCCAGGGACATTTAGTGGCTTTAGAGAAAGCTCACCAACGGGAGAGCCCTCTCCCCGGTCTGAAAAGTCACTTCTCCCACAACTGTCCACAGATACCTGTGGTACAAGCTTATCGAAGAGCTAAGGAACATATTGCAGCCAACTGTCCTTCTGAAACAACTCCCTTCTGAGCAACGGACTTCACGTACCAGGAGCTGAGTGACGGCATCACTGCCCCACATGAGCGGGGTCCATTAATATCACACAATCCATTGGGGAAGTTAAAACAAAAGAGTGAATTAAGAAAGTCTTACACAACTCCTGCAGTTACAATTGAGAAAACACGCCTGTGACTTTGAGCTTGCACGAGTTTCCATGTTTCATGGCCTGATGAACACGTGCAGGTAAAGCAAAGCACCACGCGCTGCTCAATCTCTGCAAGAGGCAGAGACCCGGCATCACTGCAGATGTTCTTCCTTATCCCGTGCCCGATCCTTCATACAGCACGCGTGGGGGCTGCAGACAGGAGCCTGCAGAGCTGGTGCTGCCCTAACCCCTGTACTATGGGTGATAGGGAATATTCTTTCCCATTGTACTGCTTCACCAACAATGACACCACTATGCTGGGGAAACCACCTGCGAATGGGAGCAGAGGAGAAGTGAATTTCACCCACACCGCCATGAACACTAGTGAGCAGCCGGGCTGCAGGCTCAATGAGTCAGTGCAAGGCGGTGCATGCTCTATACTTTAAATTCTTGCATCGGATTTTGCAAGTAGTAATAATTGATTCTATCAGCGTTTTCCTAATTTCCTTCTTAAAACACTTGCCAGTCATGCTGGGCAATGAGTCAACCAACAAAAGGCAGGCCTTTGGCTTTCCTCTGACTTGCTGGGACTCCTGTTAGCAGATGCTCTAACCCAGCATGAAGAGGCACTGTAAATAATGCAGATATATGTCTGCAAGAAAGTACAAATGGCTCCTTCCTGGTACAAAAGGGACTCAGATCCCTTCCAGGGACAAAGGGAAAAAGCACAGAAATTAATGATCTATGTAGGGGGTGCATATGCTCTGCAATATGGTGTTTCCATTAACCAACACAATAATTCTGAAGACACAGAAAGCAGCTTTTAAGAAAAGTACCGGAAGAGGGGATGTGGGGAGTTTCTGGTGGCCAAGTTGAACGTCCCTCAGCTCTTGTGGCAATGAAGCCCAACCACAGGCTGAGCTGTACTAGCAAGAACACAGCCAGCAGGTTGAGGGCAGTGATTAGTTCCCATTGTTCCCATTTGTGAGGGGTCTGGAGCACAAGTCTTACGAGGAGAGGCTGAGGGAGCTGGGGTTGTTCAGTCTGGGGAAGAGGAGACTGAGGGGAGACCTTATCACTCTCTACAACTACCTGAAAGGAGGCTGTAGAGAGGCGGGGGTCGGTCTCTTCTCCCAAGTTAGAGATGACAGGACAAGGGGTAATGGCCTCAAGTTACACCAGGGGAAGTTCAGGTTAGATATTAGGAAATATTTCTTTACTGAAAGGGTTATCAGGCATTGGAATGGGCTGCCCAGGGAGGTGGTTGAGGCACCATCCCTGGAGGTATTCAAGAGAGGAGTTGACATGGTGCTCGGGGATATGGATTAGTGTTGGGTGGTGTGGTGGTGTGTGTGTGGGTTGTGTGTGGTGTGGTGTGTGTGTGTGTGGTTTGTGGTTTTTTTTTTTATTGGTTGGACTAGATCTCAAAGGGTCCCTTCCAACCTAGGTGATTCTGTGATTCTGTGATTGTTTGGCATCTGAAAGACCACATCTGGAACCCTGTGCCCAGTTTGGGACTTCCCAGCACAAGAGAGAGATGGACAGACTGAAGTGAGCCCAGTGGAGGGCCACCGAGGTGCTCAGGGGCTGAGCAGAGCTGGGCTTCTCCAGCCTGGACAAAGGGAGGCCGAGACCCCTGACTGCTATCCCCAGCCGTCTAACTCCCATTATAAAGAAGCCACAGAGAACACAATTTGCAGGACAGAAAATTAGGATGAGCCACAAGAAGAAAAAAAAGCCACAGTGCAGGTGGCTCAGCACCGGAACAAGTTGCCCAATGACAGCGTGAAGTTGTCAGAACTTGGCTGCAAAAGGCCCTGCTCTGACTTTGGGGTGAGCTCCACTCTGAGCAGGAGGTGGGACTCGATGATCTGAAGAGGCCTCTGCCAACCTACATTCTTCTATGATTCCAACTACTGGATACAAACCTCAATATATTATTGCATCTACCCCCACTTCAGCTTCAGGAGCTAAAATAGCTCTTTCCCATATAACATATGGGCTTTCCATAGCGCTGTAATAAAGTAGTGCTGAAATACATCCAGTACTTCAGACAAACATCTAAGTCCATTTCTTCAGAACTTCTATTAGCAAATCTGATGTGCAATGCAACGAGACACTGAAAGCACATTTTGTAGCGTATCACTTCACTGTCGGGGTGAAGTTCTACTCCCAAATCAAATCTGGTAGGAGCTTGCATATAAGCTCTACCCAGAACTGTAAATGCAAGAGCACCCAGGAGGGAAAAGGCTGTCTCTGGCACGTACTGTTGGCAAGTCTCTCTTCCAGACTAAAGAAAGTTAAAGATCAGCATGTATATGCTTAAAGGTTTCGCAAGAAACTAATTCAAGTGACAAAAATCCACCTTGTGAGCAATTTTGCTCCTCTTCCCCCTGCTTTTATTAAAAAGGAAAATCTCCCAGAACATTACAGGCTCTTTCAGCTGCTACAGTTCTCCGGTACAACCCCCCTGTAATTACACCCTACTGCCACAGGCAGAGAAGTGATTTCTCCTCGGTAAGGCTCGCATGGAAGGCAAAACAAAATCAAGAAGTGACTAAGAATTTACAGTAAAAGGATCATTTCCTTTTACTCAATTTCTTCAGTCCTGAATCAGTTAAAATGATATTTTCCTGCTTCCTTTGTGCTTAAGTATTTAAAAATTGCTCTTGTTTAGTCGTATTCCAGTAACAACTAAATGGGAGGCCCAGTTGTACCAGGTCTTGTCCAAACACACAAGTTTTCACTTGGAACAGATCTCTTAGAGCACAATCACAGAAAACAGCCGCAGCAGGAAAGGAAGAAAGCGTGTTGTTCCTGTACCACAGCTGGAGAGCAGGGCACAGGAAAGGTGAGGGACTTGCCTACGGCTCCACAGAAAATCTTTATATGTGGAATAAACCCGGATCTTTTAAGTCCCAGCCCAGTCCCGCAGTCACAAACCCACCCCTTGCTTTGCCACAGCCCATCAGGACCGGGATTTAGAAGATCCCTCTGGGCAGAGTTAACTCACGGTAGACGGGAAGAGCGAGTTAGGAGAGGGGGCCAGGACAGTTAAGCAGTGCATTAAATCAGAATAAAGGTAAATATTCAGGAAAGGCAGGTGCAGTTTAGCTTAGCACCTGGTAGACATCGTTCTGCAGATTACCCAGGCAAAGCAGAGACAGTCCTCACAAACAGACATATGAGTAGTCTTGCAAAGACATTTTTCCAAACCTCTATCACCTTTTGCTCTCAGTTTTTCCAGAAACTCTACATGGAATGGAGCTTTCTTACTCATTATTATGATTAAAAAAACAAAAGAAAAATGCTTGCATTTATCCACCCACACATTCAGATCTCGCCCCTCTATCCCTCGTTCCTCCCTCCAACACTGAACACTTTTTTATTGGCATTCAGCAATATTATGTCTAAAAGCAGCCTGTAAGCACCTTGGGGGAGGGAGGATCCCAGTCCCATGGGCCTTGCAAAACTAAAAGCACACCTTTAGGTGCTGTAAAATACACCACCAGCAACAAAAGTAAAAAGATTAAGCGTTCTGGAACATTTTCTGTGGTTTATTTACCACTGACACACTTTCCTTCCAAGGACAGCAGTTGTCAGGATTCACTTTTCACCTTTTTTAACTGAATCTGTTTCCCTAAGCCAGGCAATGACAGCACCCCTCTTTTCCCCCGGCAATAAGGGGAGGTGCGGGGGGGACGGCAGCACCTTCCACCCACCGGGAGGTTGGGCAAGGATCCATTCAGCCTCCGGGGGTTCAACCTGCACCACCTATTTGTTCAGGACAAAAAAAGACCCAGATGGTCTTTCCTCCTGCCTTGGGTCCCAGACAGTAAAACACATGCCGCAGGCAGCAGCTTCCCGTAAGGTTATTCCAGCGCTGCCGGAGCCTTGGGTTTTATCAAAAGCAGCAGCTTCCACTCTGTTTCAGTGCAATCAGTTCTGATGCAGAGCCTTTCATCTCGCTCCCCTGCTCCTAAAAGCACACACTAATTGGAGAACAGCCAATTTATGAAAGATAATATAACTCGGAAGCTTTGATATTTATTCAACCCACCTCCCATAAACTTTTCTTACTGGTTAATTAGGCACTACCAATTCTCCATTTATTTAATTTTCAACGGAATTTTACTAGAGTTTGTGATTTAAGGGCTGCTCGTATGGAAGAGGATGTTCAGCTTTAAAGCAATTGTTAAAACGTTACACGGGGAATATTATAAGCATAAAAAATACACTCAGGGAAGGTCTTTAAAAGCTATTTTGCTACATTATTTACTGCTAGAATTAAAATAATCAAAAGTTAAACATCTGCAAACAGTTTTATGACCTCTTCCGTAAATAAAAACGTACTCCTGTTAAAGTGACATAATTAAGCTATTAGACCACCAGAGTTACGTTCCAGGAGTATTTGAGGTCTGATTTAATCCCCATAAATGCAAGGACATCCAGGATTAGGACCCAAAATGTCCGCAAACCATTGGCAGTGCCATTGTCCTGCATTTTGCATGGAAGGCAGAAAATGTTTGAAAGCTTTTGTTAACCTTAACCACGACCAAAAAGCAGCTCTTGCTCTTCCCTCTGGTACAAAGTCAGAACGAATGCAGTTGCTCGCAAGCAGAAAGGTGCTGGCATTCACAAAGTCTGAGCCTACAAAGAATCTATTAAATTCCCTCCGTAAGTGATTCCTTGCCAGTAACAGCCATCGGAGTCTCACGGAGTTGAGTACCACCTTTAGATTATTTTTTTTAATTCTTGAATGTATGAAATCCGTGTGAGGCACTAGATAAATAAATGTGCTGAAGATTATGCTGGATGTGTAGCACCAGTAGACACATCACAGCTTTAGACAAGTGGATACAACACCCAGTAAAAAGCCTATAAAGAAAGGAAGGAAAGACAGTGACTCAGGGCACTGTTGTATGTTCATTGGAACTCTTAGTTTTGGTGAACAGTTCTCACAAAAAGCACAGAGACAAATATTTGATCAGTGGGTTGCCCTACGCAAGGTCCCTGCCTCAGCCAGATGCCATCAGCAGCCTCATCCCTCCTGGGGTGAGAGAAAGGGGGCTACAAAGATGATGAGGGGCCTGGAGCACCTCTCTGATGAGGAAAGGCTGAGGGACTTGGGGCTTTTTAGCCTGGAGAAGACTGGGGGGGTGGGGTGTCTGATCAATGACTATAAATACTTAAAGGGTGGGTGTCAGGAGGATGGGGCCAGTCTTTTTTCAGTGGTGCTCAGTGACAGGACGAGGGAACGGGCACAAACTGGAACATGGGAAGTTCCATCTACACACGAGGAGGAACTTCTTTCCTGTGAAGGTGTCAGAGCCCTGGAAGAGGCTGCCCAGAGAGGTGGTGGAGTCTCCTTCTCTGGAGACATTCCAAACCCCACCTGGACACATTCCTATGCAACCTGCTGTGGGTGACCCTGCTCTGGCAGGGGGTTGGACTGGATGATCTCCAGAGGTCCCTTCCAACCCCATATCATTCTGTGATTGTGTAAAGGAGACTTCACAGCTTCAGTGTGCCATGGAGCTGGTGGGAACAGAGAAGAACAGCATCTCTGGGGCTGGGAGTCACCATTGCACATACACATCCAATATCCTCTCTGACAGGACACAGAAAGACAAATACCGGAGCATTTTCCTCCCTTCAGGAGGAACTGAAAGTGAAAATATCAGTGAGTGCAGGTGCGAGGAGGGCATTCACACAGGTCCTGGGGTATCTCCCTTAAAAAGTCATCTTTTCAACATTTCTATAAAACAGATAACACACTGCTGACACAGTGGAAAAGAATACGGTTTAACAGTTTTGATAGCACAAGCCATGTGGATTAAATTTTCCATCATTTATAGTTTCCATGTGACTTGTTTATGCAAAAGAATGAGAGATGACAAAGGTTATTACAATTTGTTAAAAATGTTTGACAAAAGCTGCGTGGAGAATGAGTGCTCTCCCATAGAAAAAGCTCATAAATTTCTCCCGTAGGCCTTCTTAAAAATGCCTTGCCCTTCAACCTTTTCCTCCCGTGGGAGAGTGGAACACGTTAAGGGCTTGGTACCGTGCTGCCTCCTGCCCTGACACACCACAACAGCCCTGGCAGTGCAGAGGTATAAAGACCTCATCGCCTTAAAGTGTGAAAATAAATCAGATAGGAAACATTAACAACAATTTTTGAGTTTAAAAAAAAATTTGCAGCATCAGTGCTATCTTTTTATAAATGCTTTCTTTGGCTTAATTATTACATTTTTCAGAAGTATACATATTTGAACTGAAATACACATCTGAATTTTTTTTTTTAAGAACCGAACTTGCTTTCACAGCAGCTGGGTTAGGAAGGTGAGCTTTGTCAGGCTCCAGTGAATTCATTATGTTTAAACAATATTTTATTTTTTAATTCTCCTACAGGATGTTTATTCATTCTCAAATTAGAAGAGTTCATCAAGTATGAAAGAATTTGAGTTTGCAGTGTCAAGAAAAGTGGTGTTAACCTAAATTGACTTTTTCTGTCATATTTTTAAGGAGTCATATTTTCAGCAGTGTCTGCTAAGTGATTGTATTTGGCTTATATTGACAGAGCAAGGAAGAGGCTGTAACAGGAGATGCAATCAAAACCAGGCAAACGAAATTCAGAGGAATAAAGAGAGATTGTCCAAGCAGCCAGGGATCAGGTTAGGAAAGCTAAAGCCCTGATGGAATTAAATCTGGCCAGGGATGTCAAGGCCAATAAGAAAAGCTTCTGCAGTGATAAAAGGAAGACCAGGGAAAATGTGGGCCCTCTCCCGAAGGAAACAGGAGACCCGATCACCTGGGATATGGAGAAGGCTGAGGTACTCACACTTTTTTGCCTCAGTCTGGAGCCCCTCTGCTGTGAGGACAGGCTGAGAGAGTTGGGGGGTTCAGCCTGGAGAAGGGAAGGCTCCAGGGAGACATTACAGCCCCTTCCAGTCCCTAAAGGGGCTCCAGGAGAGACAGGGAGGGACTCTTGATCAGGGAGGGGAGCCATAGGAGGAGAGGGAAGGGTTTGACACTGAAAGAGGGGAGATTGAGATGAGATGTGGGGGAGAACTTCTTTGCTGTGAGGGTGGTGAGAGCCTGGCCCAGGTTGCCCAGAGAAGCTGTGGCTGCCCCATCCCTGGAGGGGTTCAAGGCCAGGTTGGAGGGGGCTTGGAGCAACCTGGTCTGGTGGGAGGTGTCCCTGCCCAGGGCAGGGGGTGGCACTGGGGGGGGCCTTAAGGTTCCTTCCAGCCCCAACCATTCTATGAAATAGCTCATATATCACAGAATCACACAGAATCACAGAATCTTAGTGGTTGGAAGGGACCTTTGAGATCGAGTCCAACCACATAAAAAAAAAAACAAAACAAAAAAACGAAAACCACAACACACAAAAACAAACAAGCAAACAAAAAAAAAACCCCCAACAATAACAAAAAAAACCCACACCAAAAAAAAAAAAAGCACCCACCAACTAAACCCCACACCCACAACCTCACACACAACACCCCACCACAACCCAACAATCTCGGGCACTAGAGCATGCCCTGAAGAGCCATGTCTACACGTTTCTTAAATACCTCCAGGGATGGTGACTCCACCACCTCCCTGGGCAGGCTGTTCCAGTGCTTGACCACTCTTTCAGTAAAGTAATTCTTCCTGATATCTAATCTAAACCTCCCCTGCCACAGCTTCATACCATTTCCTCTGGTCCTGTCGTTATTCCCTTGGGAGAAGAGGCCAACCCCTGCCTCTCTACAGTTTCCTTTCAGGTAGTTGTAGAGGGCAATGAGATCTCCCCTCAGCCTCCTCTTCTGCAAACTAAACATGCCCAAATCAGCTATGCATTCTCACCCAAAATATTCCATCCTGTTGGAGAGGTCTGCACAGCCCTTCAAAAAACAGTATGTATAACACCAGTTTTTAAAAGTCCAGGCTTCCTTATAGCCCCAACACCCCTCACAGCTACCGCAGAAATCTCAGCAGCCACAAGTGCCCAGACTCATTAAACTTGGCAGAGTAATGTCATAATGGCATCAAGAGTAAACATTTTTTTTACATTTTCTTCAAAGTACCAAGATCTAGGTCTCATTTCTCTAATTTAATTTACTCCTATTAACTAATAGCTGGATTTTGGGCTTTAGTGAAACCTTATGGTTGACCTCAGTGGAAGTATGGCTTGTGTTGGGAATTATGAGCTTACTCATATTACCAGAGCCAAGAAAATCCCATCTTCCTAGAGTTTTCTCCCAGTAGTAAACAAGGACATAAATGGAACACAGAATATCTTTCCAACATAATGTATCGTTAGTATTAAACAAAAAATCAATCACTGCGCTTCAGCTCGAGTGCTCAGTTTTGCACCACACCATTAGTCTTGTCTCCCTTCATCTAGGTTCCGTGCTTCCTGGGATCCGAAGTGCCCTTTCTCCTTGGCAGGCAGCAGGACAAGCAGAGCAGGGCTTGATGGCAGCAGCACATTGGGCTGCAAAAGGAGGAGAATCCCATCTTGAAGTGTTCAAATGACGATGAGGATCCTGCGCTTAATGTATCTACAGCAACAGTTGTCTCCTCTCTCCCTGGGGTTCTACGCTCCTCCATACGACACCGAAAGCAGCAGGGTCTCAGATCTGAGGGGGAGTGGGGAGCTCACCGGTTTCCTTATATGCTTTAAGTTTTTTAAGGTTTAGAAACAAAGAGCAGACATGCACTTTGTCAGGCACTAGGCCTTGCTGAGGGGGGCACAACAAACAGCTTGTGGTTTTATGGCACACGCTGCTCCGAGAGGAGCACGGCCCTCGCTGTGCCTAATCCAGATGGAGCACCCACTGCTCAAAACGGGGCTTTATTCCGGCTGAGTCTCCACCGTCAAAGCCCAACAACGTGACTCATTTTCCTCTCTTTTTCAGAGTCGTTTATCTCCCAATCATTGCAACTGGAAAGAGGGCTACCTAATTTCTTCTGTGCATCAAATGAGATATTCTGAAGTCCTGACAGCAGCCGTGGCCACACGCAGCGGCGTGGGAGGGCAGCATCTCCTCCGTGTGCCCACGGCCGCAGCATCTCCTCCGTGCGCCCAGGGCAGGACCTGCCTCTCCCGGGCTGTTTGCCGGGAAGCTGGCTGCTGCCGACACCTCCGGCTTCTGCTTGCCCACGGGCAACAATAATATTTCTGTTTTGATAACGAGTTATTTTATTAAATGCTGAGTTGCAAGAGTTCTGGAACAACTATTATGCTTAAGCAGAATATAAAATACACAAAGCCATCACTTATTTTCCATATGGGGAAAAACTTGCCCTTTGAGCTTCCTAAACACATTAAAGCTGCTGCTTGTCTGTTTGAAACAACGCATGAAGGTGCTTTTACTTTCCAGCATTTCATCTTACAGAGACTTGCGCTCTTTGCCAAAAGCGCTCTGCTCAGAAAGTAGTGTGAAACAAGTTTGTATTTTTAAGACAAAGCCCAGGCACAGAGATAACTTGGTGCAAATTTCACTGTAGCAGATCAGTTTCCTTTCACAGATGCTGATCTTGTGAGCACTTACTCAAGTGCTCAAGACCAGGCTGGACGGGGCTTGGAGCAACCTGGTCTGGTGGGAGGTGTCCCTGCCCAGGGCAGGGGGTGGCACTGGATGGGCTTTAAGGTCCCTTCCAACCCAAACCATTCTATGATTCTATGACCACGAGACACAGTAGTGTTTCCCTGTATTAACAACATGGAGCAGAGATACACAATACTTTGGCCTCCTACAATTCATAAAGTTTCACATTAAAAATTGTACAGGCTGGGCACTGAAGGGGTTTTCCAAATTTTGAGTCTCTGAGAATTTAAAATGCCTAACTGTCTTCAAAATGTTAACTCAGGTGTATAAAAGAAGCTTTTGAGAGTTGAGAACTGGTCCTTCCTAGGCCAGGAGCGGCTTAAGCCACGGATGGGACCCAAAGGGAGCCAGGACCCATCCTGAACTGAGAGACCCCCGCTGGTGCCCCTCTTGCGGTGAGAGCCGTGTTTGTCTTCTCCCAGCAGAGCTGCACGTCTGCATCTCTCCTAATCCCTCCGGAGACTTGACAAGAGAAAGAGTGGATTCAGGGTGAGCCAAAACTGGTGTATACGTTTATCTGTAAAAAACAAGTCCTGCTAGCTGAACCTTTTCCTTTTCATGTATTTTGTGACCTGTTATGAACATTTATTTATGTAGATTTAAAGAAAAAATGCTGAGCAGGACTAGGCATCTTGATTTAACTGAGAAATCATGTAACAGTACCCATCCATCCATATGAGAGCACACGGATGAAAAAGTAACCCAGTCAACCAATATATCAAAGTAACAGAAACCCTTTTCAAGTTAACAAGAACATTTAGTCAAACCTTCCTATAAAATGTATGAAATAAATAGTTTTGGGGTACGCCCAGAGCATCACCCAGCTCAGACAACCACAGGCAAATAAATAACTAAGGACCCAGCTGTTAAAACCATCATATTCATCTGTAACAAAACTAAAGCTATACTGGCTTCTTTTACAAAGGGAATTCATAAAAATCAGTCTCACGTTGGCTGGAAGGGCCCTCCAGACGTTATCTCGTCCAACTCTCTGCTGAAAGCAAGAATATCCATGGGGAAGAAGGCTCCATGGCCTCTCTGGGTAGCCTGGGACAACACACAACGGCCCACACCATTACAGTTGTTTTCCTAATATCAAGTTGCAATTCTTGCATAAGAAACACTGAGCATCACATCACTTTACTCCTCAAAGTATTATCACCACAGTTCCTTTTTTTGTTTTGGTTTTTAATTTTGTTTTCAGATCACCAGACTGTATCACTGCCAGATTAAGAAGAAGTGGGCTGGGATGAGGGGAGGGTCTGCATCCTCATCCCCCCCATCTCCTGTAGCTACCACCTCCTTACCCCAACAACCTCAGTTCGTACCTCTAGGTTGAAGACCTGTAAACCCCACGTTGAAGCACCAAGGCCGTGTATCAAGGCCCCTCAACCTGAAAGATCTCCGTTCTCTGCAGCATCCTCATTACCCGCATTGCTATTCTTGGCATTCCCTTTCCTTTCATTTTGCTTGTTATTTTTCCCTGCAACCCAGGCAAGAACAAAGCTAAAATACTGTTTCTACTATAATGATAGACATAGTTTACTTTGTATATAACTTGACTTATTTGTTTGTGCTCCTTTTCATTTGTCAGAGGGTTTTATTTTATATTACTGAAAAAGCAAAAAGTCCCACCAAACCTGGGCCGCTGAAGTAAAAAACCAAGATGCACGTTAATGGTATCTTGATTATATAAATTATTATCTCTTGCCCAGCACTGAAGGATTTTCCAGCTCTTAGCTGGTATTTTCAGCTACAGAAGCTCTGAGCAGCTGTTTTGAGGGAAAGACATACTCAGGAGTCCTAATTTGCCTGGGGAGCACTTTTGAGGCTCAAGGCAGCAATTAGATGCCCAGGCACGGATTCAGATCTCCGGGAGCACAGCACTTTCATTTGGACACGTATTTATCACATCTTTAGCAGGCTACGTGATGTCTTCCCACAACCTGTTCCTTCTGCCTTGTGGCCACGGGCCAGCAGGTCACACGCTGCCCCCGACTACCTCATGAGTTTTTTTGGCGCGGGATGAGGAAGGGGGATTTGTGATGAGATTCCTCCAGGATCCGTTTGACAGATGAAAAGGCCACCTCAGCCAGGGGGCTGTAACGCACACGTGTCCAGCACTGGCTGAAATGCTTTTGTAAGTATGTAGGTAAGTAGAATTACTTTAAAAAGATGAACATTCACATATTTCTTAGACCTTATGACTGGGAGTGACCATGAGGTCACTTATCTGGGCTTCTGAACGGTACTGGAGACCATCATGCTGCAGGAGACAACTTCTCCACGCCCTGGGGACCTGGGAAGAGCTCACCCTGTCCCACAGGCACCAGAGAGGAAGAACCACACAATTGCAAGGGGCAGCCCATGGCCCAGCTGGGAAGAAAAGCCAAAATACCTTCTGAGTCTCTGACTATTTGATCTGCAGGAAGACTTTTTCAACTGCATCCCAGTTGACCCATTTGATCTCCAAAAAGTAACAAGATCCAAAATGCTGGCATCTAAGAAAACTTTCTCGGTACCATTTTAGACATCTGCCTTGCGTGCATCTAGTGGCCTGTCCCAAGCTGCTGTCACAGCTCTGTGCATCAGAGGAGGGGGGAGAGGGGAAATCAAAGTATTTGCTTGATTTTGCTTGACGGACAAAAAGAAAAAACTCCCAACCCTCCCACGCGGTTGCTGTCAACTGAAGCACTCATGCCTGAGTTTCACTTCTAATCATCCTGCTGAGGACATGACAGTATTATTAAAGCTCCTTCTGAAAAATTCAATTTTGCCATAGCAGGAAAAAATAAAATGAGAATGTCTTTAGACAGAAAACACTTACAAAGACTGAAGGTAAAACGACAATTTTGATTTGTTCCCGTACTTTCAGTTTTGCTCTCTTATTACAACCGGTTGCCTATTGCCTCAGAAAACCTTCGGCTGGTTGAATGCGCATCAGCCAACAACTAAATGAGGCACCTCAGGGTTTATTTTAACGTATCTAATGTCTTTTTCTTAATTTTTCAGAATTTCTAAAAAAAAAAAAGTAAATTTAGTAATGAAAGTCCATGCAAGCCTGCTTTGTCATGGAACAAACTTTGCAGGGAAGTGCTTTGGCATTCTTTGGATGACCACAGAGGACCAGCCCTTGGAGCTGTCACCTTCCCTGCGGCGGTGGCGGCCGGTTCCTCTCTGGCGGGATGGGCTCAGGGGCTTCCCAGACCTCAGGCTGGGGACCCAGACAGACCCTGCCACTGTCAGGTTGCCTCATCCCAGTTCTGCAGTCCAGGTGTATGTTCAGCACACACAAACCATGAAGGATTTACAGTTTGAGTTCTATGAAGATGTATCTTTTAATTTGTTTGCCTAAACCTACTATTTAACAACTGCCCCAATGCCACCTCTGTGTGGCACTCAGAGGCACTTCATCACCCTTCCTGTTCATCTGCTCATCCTCACTTTGTAAGTCCTCATTATATGTGGGTACAGCATAAATCTTTTCTCGGGAGCCTGGGAAGACGCAGACAGGAGCGAGCTCCAATTTCCAGGCTCTGACGCGATGACCACTGACCCCAGCCCGTGGCAGGCAGCATTAACGAATGCCGGTGTCTGCTTTTCATGACTCATGGGGTGATGTGTCTGGAATAATCTCCATCTGCCTCCTTCTGCAGCTTCCCGACTAGATTTGTTGACTGGAGACAGCTTACCCTATGAGGCTGAGCTGCTCCAACGCTTTAACTGTATCTGTAGTGCCCAATAGTCTCATACTTTGCACCACAGGCACAATAACATCTTTTTATTTCCTAAAGGGACACTACCATTTTAAAATATATTTGCAGCCTGCCTGATAAGAGGAGCTAGTGGGGACAATGCAACTCTATTTTTAAATTGCCATTTTTCTTATTGTCCCAGTTACTGGGTAAGTCTCAAATCAGATGTTTGGAGAAAAATAAGAGGTAAAATGCAGTCTGTGCAATGGCATTGCAAAATATTCAAGGGGGGGGAAAAATTGCCCAATTGGCTAATACGCTGCCAAATTTGCCCACGATTTGACGCAGCACGAGTCCTGAAACACAGACGTGTAAGAAATCCTCATCTCCTTAGTCTCTGGAAAAATCAAACCAGCGTCGGCGACTCCCGGTCCCCCCAGAGCCAGCACAGCCCCCTCTCCCGTACGAGCCCCACGCCGCTCCGTGGGCAATTACTGCACCAACGCAAACAGCTCGCTTTTAAACCATCCTCTGTGTTGGATGTATGTGACAGATTTAAACAACATCATAAATGTAAACTGTACTGGAGAAAACTGTAACCCTGCAGCTGGTAGAGTCCATAAAGATAAAAGAAATGTTTCCATAACATTTAATTTCAAGTTGACATTTATATAACAAAACCATGGTAAAGCTATGTTTAGCTGGAGTTGTTTGCATATTTCACATCAGCATCGCCAAAGGCTCCCTCCCTCATTTATACAGTCACCACGCTGCGGGAACCACAGTGAGACAGCAGAGGCAACAGCTACCGCAAAAGGAAAACTGAAAACCAGAGAATTTTTAACATTTGGATAAACAAGCCATCAATCCTGGAATTGCAACTCATCAGCAACTGGATGTGTTCACTTTTGGCTGACGGAATCGCCCTGTTCTCAGTAACGGTGACATGCAGCATAGCTCAGACCAGCTTCTTGAACATTCAACTGAAAACACCCTAAATCGATAGGATTGCAGTTTGTCAGACAGAAACACACTATTTTTCTTTCATCCCTCTCATCTTAATTGTGTCACAGGAAATGGCCAGCCTTTTAGGCTCACACAAATTTATCCTCCTCAGTTCATCTCCTTATCAAGCACAAGGCTACAGAAACGTCTGGGGTTTTCTCCAGTCCCATTGGTTTGGTAAGGACAGAGGCTTTACGGGGGCAGAGCCCTCCTGACTGCCCCCGCGGCACAGGGAGTGCTCCTGGGAGGTTTTCCTGGATGCGTTCCGCTGGCAGAGCGATGCACAAACATGAGCTCCACACTTGTAAGGTGACGTCCCACCCCCGTGGGAACAAATAAGAGTTTTGCCATTGGACTCTAACAGGGTGAAGATTTCCTGAGAGGAAATCAGCCCCCCTTTTTTTTGGGGGTAACAAATTGGGTGTTTGGGAGGTCAGCCCAGGCTTCCCGTCCCGTCACTGTCCTATTACTCACCCGGCTCTCCAGAGAGGCTGAGGAGCTCCTCCTCTCGCCTGGCACAGTTACCCCACTGCCGTTACCCAGGCCGGCTGCTGGGCACAAACCAGCTCACCAGTGTCCATGAAAGGTCCCACTGACTTCACCAGAGATTTTTCAGGCTTCAGAATACAATTTGTAATGCAATACCCAAATTTCTCACAAGAACCTGTTACAGAAGAGTATCACGTTTATCTGCATCAGCACACCTCACAGAATCACAGAATCTTCATGGTTGGAAGGGACCTTTGAGATGGAGTCCAACCACACACACAAAAAGAAAAGCCCAACCCAACAATCTCAGGCACTAGAGCATGCCCTGAAGTGCCACGTCTACACGTTCCTTAAACACCTCCAGGGATGGTGACTCCACCACCTCCCTGGGCAGGCTGTTCCAGTGCCTGACCACCCTCTCACTAAAGTCATTCTTCCTAATATCTGATCTAAACCTCCCCTGCCCCAACTTCAGACCATTTCATCTGGTCCTACAAAGAAATGCTTTGTAGACCTAAGGAAATTTAAGTTTTTGAAAAAATACCAGAATGCCTTTTATAAATGCTACAAAAAAAAGCATGAAGTTTTCAACAAAATGGAACTTGGGAAATGTTGTGCATCATGAGAAGTGACGCCCAGGGCTGACACTGAGTACCAATGAGGTTATGGACACCGGTGGAATGCCCAAATACAGAGGAGCCATTTCTCACTGCTGTTGGTCCCTGCAAGTCTATGAATAGAAATGACTCCAAAAGAAATAAAGGATTATACATCACACACCTTGACACTCAGTAAGTAAACGTCTCGGGAAGATGCTGAGGCCAGTGTTTCAGCCAGCACTTCCAGATGCCTCCCTCTTTCCGTGAGCATCCCTGCCGCGCCGCTGTCAATGACACCGCAGGCAGCAGTAAATACAGCACACCAAGAATCAGCTTTTTATCATGAAGGAAAGCTACTTTCTCACTACAGCTTCCAGCCTCTTCTGAGAGACCTCTGCTGTTTGAAATAACAAGTGTTTTTCTACGAGGGCCAATGCTGCAGACAAACCTGGAAGTCAGAGGAATGCGTGCATGGAACCGGTCCAGAACCAACCCTGAAACCGAGAACCAGCTTTCTGTGGTGAGGGCTGCAAAAACGCAGGGACCCTAAAAGAACATTTCCAAGGGTGTTAAGCTGCAAAAGATAGAAATATGTACTCAGTGAGATTTTTCAGAAGTTTCTCAGATTTTGCACCTTCTACAGTCTTCCTTAAAAAAATCTGAGTAAAGCAATAATAATTTAATCCTTTTTGCCCTGAAAAACACTGAGATGATTTAAAATGTGGTATTGTGAAAGATGATATAGTCTGACTACAGTTAAATAGGCATGTTCACTTATATCACTCAGTAAATAATGTGTGATGTAAGTAGTGATGTGTTACTGACAGTGGCTAAAAGGAAGAGATCACAACTCCAAAGAAGAATGATTGTAATAAGCCGTACGCTTAAAATTATCTTCCCATCACTAAAAAATGCATTTTACAGCATTAAATCAAAGACATGGAACCAGACTTTAGACAGGAATCTCTTGGAGGCAAGCTGTGGATCTCTGAGCACGTCTGGAGAGTGTTCCACATGGAGGTGGCATGGTCTTGGATAGAGAACCACGGGCCTGGATACAGCACTAACAGTCAGCCACAATCCCAAAATATTTAAGAACATCAAATCCATGATTTTTCCAGTTCCTTTTCTATCTTGCAGGCCTCCAAGTCATTAATAGTGTGGGCGAGGGACTATCAGCTGAACTGGCCAGCCCTGAGCAGAGCTGCCCACGAGGAGCCCCTCAGTGCTGCTGGCCTGGAGGGGGAGGCAGGGAATAGCACCAGGTTTATGGAGACCCTCTGTGGGCTGTGAAAAAAAAAAAAAAAAACAAACTGGATTTTTCACTTTAAAAACCTTGACAAATCAAACCCCAGAAAGCCTTCAGGCCATTGTCTTGTTAAGAAAGCCCTGAAAATAAACTGAAAGAAGCTAAAGGTAGCATATTAGGTAGGATAGCGCTGGTGATAATGAATTGTAGCAATTATTGGCACAAAATGAGAGGCTCATTTAAAAAGACATGAGAAGTAATTCAGTAAATCATTACTAAGTTTCTTCTTACATAATATTGTGTAACAGCAACAAAACCCAAGACAACAGTGATTATCTTCAAGTATTGCAAGTGGTAATAAAATTATTGTAGACATTCCACAGGCTATGAATATTTTTGACAGTAAGAGATGAAGGCATGACTTTGGTCCCCAAAATAATAGCAAGAGGAGAGCTAAGGACTCACAAAAGGGAAGACTGTAAAGATATTCAGCATGAATGTAGTGAGGTTCTGCAGTGAAGAGCTTTCTGGGAGCATGGATGGGTGCAGATCACAGCTTTGCTTTAGGACATGAGTGTAACTGTTCCCCCCTCAGGAGGGCCAAGAGAGGAAATATAAAGATTAGACGACAGCAGAACATTTGCCAAGGGTCCACAGCAAAGAGATCCTCCAACAAGAGACACACAGTCAAGTGCAAAAGAATCAGGGCAATAAAACAAACAGAGGGTCGAATCAATGTCTTCTACTATTCTGTTCTCTTTTGCATAAGCATATTTCGTTCTTTCATTTTGTTCTAAGAAAATAAAGCTAAGGGAAGTTGTCTGTTACAGAACGATACTCTTCCACATGCAAAGGTCTCACCAGTACGTAGAAACCCAATCCAAAGAGCTGACACATCTAGTGGGGATATAATGTCGAAACTACAAATTCCCACAGACTATGTAACAGCTTTTACTGAACGTTGGAATAAAAGCAAAGTAACTTTAAATGACTTGAAAGATATATAAAGAAAAAAGAAAAAAAAACCAGAAAGAAAGATGAGATAGATTGTGGAACAATAGCCTAGTCTAATTTTTATAGCTCCTCAAGTGCTCAAAACACAGCCAAATTTCCATGATGCTACTGACTTAATGCCTTTGAAGACTCATGCCAACAGACTTCTCATATCTGAACAAGGAAAACAAAAGTGGATCTTTTCCATGAGTTACATACAAATCCTAAGTTAACAGGATCCAGATAAAAAGGTAATAACAACTGACAAGATTAATAAACTCAGGCTTGCCCTTCACTTTTAAGCTCCATGTAGTTGTATTAAACAGATGTCAGACGCAGTTTTACTGCGCACGTGGAGCCAAGCACCCAAGCTACCCTTCATGCTGAGTCTTCTTGAAACGATGGTATGCTTTATTACAACACATTTTGTTGTCCTTACTCGTTGTTTTAGGTGCAGGTCAACAGAAGAGTCACCGGTCAAAAAATGTTCCCTTCCACCCCTCCAGGTGACAGCATGAGTTGCTTAAAACAAAGGTTCAGGAGTGGTGTGTGAGAAAGTGTCTGAAAAAATATGTCTAGAAGACCTAAAGAATGTGATAAGATGGGAGTTCAGCTACTCTAACACACGGCCTCTGCTTGCCTCTGAAAAAGCACTTAAAGAGACAAGGAACAAATGTAATGCCCCGCAGTTACTAACACCAAGGAACAATTCCCAGTGAATTTCTGGCTTTTCCAGGCAGTAGAGCGAATAACCAGCGCCGCAGATAGGAATTGCGGTGACAAAGTATTTATTTCTTGTTTAGCATTCAAAACAGTCACTGCATTTCCTCCTCCACCCCTGCAAAAGACCCCACCTAAAATTGGGCAGGGAGATGGTCTTCTGGTGCCTATGTATAAAATGTGATCCAGCAATAACAACTCAATAAGAAAAATTCTGCCCCAAGGTATATCTTTTATTTATTCAGATTTCAATTTAGGGCTCTTCTGTGTACATCAGTGAGAGACATGTCTGATCCATAATGTAAAAATAAACCATCAAGATCTTGAATTACACAACCAAGATCAGAAGATACAGGCATGATCCAGATATCATGGTTAGATGGCAATAAATGCACAGTAAAAAAAAACACTAGTGGCACCTCAGTTTCTATAAAAGCGCCCCAGTTTGTTTGGCACACAAGAGATCAGAGCTCATTCCTGTGCTGAGGGACCCCATGCTGAGGGACTGGATACCCTAGGGTTTCTCAGATGGCACTAGATGGTTATATTTAGATAACTCCCACCCTTGAAGCAGACTTTGGGGTGAACTAAATTGATCTTAAGTTTAATTGAGTAGGTATGACAAGGTCTGCTGGGTGAGCTTACCCACCTGGGTGTCATTCTATTGCTAGTGTCATGTCATGTGAGGTACCTTAAAGTACCTTCAGCCTCCAGCTGCTGCGCTACCAGGCTAAAAGTCTCCTGGAGACACGAGTCAGACCTAGCAGTGCCACATAGATGTTTCAGATGCTCCAGGACATTTCAAATGTCATCAGAAACCCATATTTTAGGCAGCTGAATGACAAGCCCGGTGTGTCTTCAGACAGTTACACGCGTGTTGATAAAGTATCTTAAATTTGAGCTGAAGCCCATCCTTCTGTTAATGTCAACATTTAAACTATCCCTCTGAGATGTGTACCGACTGAAGCATGTGCAACACAGAGAGAGAGAAGTGCATGCCTAAAGTTGCTTCTGAGGGATTATAGACGTTTTTACCGCAAAATGAAGATATAATGTGATAAAAGTTCTAATTAAGGTGATAAAGGTAAGGACGCTGTTAAAAGTCAAATCAGACTTTTCAGAAGACAGAGAAAAATACCACAAAACCTAATTCCCTATGGCAAAGCCACCCCTAGGTCCAATATTATATCACTTATTTGAATTCAGCAATAGAATTAAATCTACCAAGGTTGATTTTACCTGTAGAGAAAAAAATCAGAATTAGGCCCTGAGAATTAAAGAAAAGAATCCTTGAAGACTGTATTTCCTTTCCATAACAACCCAATCAAAGCCAAAGGGATTGCAATCCAACTTTCCTAACACAATTAAAAACATCTCTTACAACTATCACAGAAACGTCTCCCTCCCCCTTCCTTGCAGAAAAACCCTGCCAATGCCAAAGAAACATGACACAAAAAAATCTTTATATATTGGCTTTTGAACAGATTTCAAGAAAGGAGAACTTCAGTCCCAGAAGCCAAGTGCTCAGGCATAATGCAAAATAATAGTCTACGACGAAGTTGTTTAACTCTCGCGGCTGCAGCAGCAAACCTTGGAAACCTGTGTTAGGAACGGCGTGAGCTCTGACTCCACCTGCCCGCTGCCTGCAGGGACGTTCAACTAAACACGGCCACCTTTCCCAGCTTTTATTTCAGCTGTTACACCATCACTAGCTATATACTGTGGTTTATAATCTAAAACAGCAGCAAGAGAAGAATGGCTTCATCTTTCAAGTGGCTGGATTACCAACTGGCTGATCTAAACTGAGCATCTGTTTGAAACAAGCTCTTCATGTCTTCTTGGGTTAAACCCTCCAAGAAACTCTCTAAAACAGGAAGAGTTCTTCCCTGTCCTAACTTTTAATACAAAGTTGTACTTGGTGACCAGCATTCGTGTGCTGATGATGACAGGCCTCTGTGTGAGCAGCCAGAGAATTTCCTTTAAAACTAGGAAGGTCGGTCCAAGAGACCCACGGGGCCAGGCACAGGACACAGCTCCACAGAGGTGAACAAACACGTTCTGGAGAGCCCTATTCCTCTCATCATCTCCCTAACAGATACACACACACTTTATTTCTGCCTTTGGAAAGACGTTAGGAAATGCTTCTCACTGCTGGAAACATTTAGAGTTTGTAGGTTATAAAGATTGTAGCTGTAGGAGATGCTCCATAAGGGTCAGGTCCATCTTCGAACATGCCCAAGGAAAGATCAATTTCACTACAGCTGAAATAAACCACGTCAAGATGACTCAATGCATGTGCACGAAAAGATGTGGGATCACTCACTCCATACCCCACTCAAATGACCACGCAACAGCAACATAAAACATTTTCCTTTGATCAAAACACCAACACAAATCCAGGATTTTGTTAAAGAAATATAAGACTGTTTGAAAACAAACTTTTTAGAAAGAAAGGAGCATTCCCGTGCTGATGCATGGGACTTCCTAAATAAATTTAGAAATAAACCAAAGTTTTTTCTGAGGCTTTTCATCCTAAACCTGAGGTTTTGACTCCTCCTTTAATGTCATTATCTCCAAAGTAATTTCCAAACATTAACATTTGCATTATAATGAGAAGCACACATGAGGTCAAGGCACTTGTGCGTGAAGCAAGATCCACGAGGTCTAATTTTAACAGCAGCCTGGCACCACTGGCTTTTACGTGGCCTGGATGTTTTCATGACTGCGTTATATCATTGACATCGAATCCGCTCTGAGACGTCACCATTTTCTGTTTATTCCTTGTTTATTTTCACAAGTATGTAAATATAGAAAACAAAGCCTTGTTAAAACGCAGAACTTAAAAATTACTGTCCCTGATATATCACACTTGGTTAATGACAGAGAAGTTTCCAGGCTGCTTGATTATTATTACAGAATTTTTCCTTCATCTGTCATAAAACTTTTCCTGCTCTACCTGACTAAAAGGCTTCCATTTCTCTTTTAACACCAGTGAGTGTTATTATTACAATGATACTTCATGTAAATATTATGAGATCAAATTTTCTGGACTGCTCCATTTTGCAGACAATTTAACAGGTACTTCCTCTGAAGCACCAAGGCCAAAAATAAACAGATTCAAACTAAAAAAATGTGAGTGTCACACTATTTTTGAGGCCAGGAGGGCAAACACCCACCTGGAAGAGGAGGAGGAAGAGGAGGGAGGTCTCCACCTTGCAGCCCTCCCACTGGGTACAATAGTAAGGGAACTGCTGTGTTCTTCTTAAAGCCTTTCTAGAATCAAAGACACATCCAGGTGTAAAGTTCTTCTGAATCTTAAAAAATCCAAACTAACATTTTAGTGCCATTGGGTGTATGCAAATTCTTTATAAACATGTTTACTACATCTAGATAACTGGTAGCTATGAGAACTCAGACACCTGAACCTCTTTTTTCAGTCATTTCTGGGATTTCTGGATGGAAGTAGCCCCTCAGGTCACACACAGGTGCTGTGGTGTGTCACTCAGCTACACCAGACTTGATGCCTCGGATACACTGGGTGGATGTGGATTCTCCTGTGTCCTCAGCCAGAAGTATCCAACTTGCTGCAGGCAAGCTGTATGTGCAGCTTCTGAGACCATGTGCAGGCTAAGAAACCCCAGACAGCTGTATGAGGATTCCATATTTCATGCAGTGCATCACGGCATGATGTCCATTCCGCTCTGTGATGTGTTCCCTCATTAGTACCTTCATCAGAACTTTGCTTCTTTTCCTTTCCTGCTCTCTTTTGCCTGCTCTTTTCTAAACTGAATGCAAATACTGAGTTCAACTTAAATTCTTCAAAAAAACCCCAACATTCAAAATTAGACAAATCAAGTTCTTAAAATCCCACGCTGCATAAGAAACATTAAGGCAGCGGCAAGGGAATGAGCAAGAGACAAGCTCATGCATCTCTAAGTGCAAACATAACCAAAATGATTTTGCAAAAGCAAGAGGTGCATAAGAACAGATTTCCTAGAAACTTTCATAAACTCATTTGTCACAGCAAAAGTACGCGTCAAACGCAGCGGGATTCTGGCCAGAGATTTCTGAGATGTTATAAAAGCAAGAAGGTTTGCTTTTTCAGACACCGAGCATGTTCCCAGTACAGCCGGTGGAAGCTCACAGCACAAAACAGATGCATTCGGAAAATGTCCCAACAAGCTCATCACAGTGTTGTGATAGTAACCGTGTTATATCTACCAGGTGATCATTAAGCATATTTCAGCGAGATAATTTAAAATTAGTCAGTCAATACAAGCATCAATCAGATTTCTAAGCTTCGTACATATATATTTCAAAACTTCTTAAAGATGTTCCCTAGAAATGAAAGATGAACTATTGCTACACACATACTGACTGATGGCTTTATACATGTTGAAAACACATGTCGTTCTTTAGCATGGCTTGGACTTTCATAGGCTGATAATTTTCTCAATATAATAAGTCAATTTTTTCAAGCCAGCTTTATGTTCTGGTTGTTGTAGATGTTGGTTGCTTAATCTATCTTCTTTCTTTTTCCCCCAAATTCTTCATAATTGATGACATAGGTAAAGCAGGTCCTGAAGACACCAAATTTATTTATTACTTTCTCCTTTTAAATTAAGTACGTTTGTCTTAAATATCTTAATTGGTAGAAACTATGATCTGAAAATGGTAAAATAATTTCAAATGAGCACTAAGAATGAAGTTTTGTTTCCTAGAGAACTTATTGATGGAATAAAGAAACCCAAAGAAGCAAGGGGAGAGGAACTGACAAGAGACTGAGGAGCCCACACTGGTTCCAAGAAGAACGTTTTGAAGTTTTCCACAAGGTGTTGAGCTCCACCGAAAGTATTTTAGCTGAATGTGGTGTGTCAGGGAGACTCAAGGCTGGATTACCTTTAATGCCCTCCCAAATAAAAACTGAAATTAAATCAATGATCAGCACTTTCTCCCTGTCTTGAAAGCACAGAGATTTCTGAAGGAGGTCTCAATGTTTCCAGGATGTGGCTGGTGCAGAACCAAGCCCAACTGTTGATACTCACCACACATGAAAATGGCCAAAATCCAACATGGAGTGGAGACAGACAAAATATATCTCCATTCTCAATATTTTAGAGATTCTAAGTTCTGTTGAAACAGAAATTATTCTAGCCATTGCGTCGTGAGAGTAAAAAATGCTGATGCAGGAGAACAAAGCAGATTTTTTTTTTTTTTACCACAATGAACACCACACATGTCCTGAAGAGGAGCCCTTAAGAAAAAACAAAAAAGCCCTTAAGAAAATAAGCAGTCTTCTGGGATCTAATTCTCTGAACCGATATTAGCAGGGCTAAGTGGTTCATACCAACTCTTCAGCCCCAAGCCACCGTTTTGGAGGTTTTAATTGTTTTTCCTGACCTCCGAGCAATCTGTAATTACAGTGCTGGCAGCTGCATTAGCCTTCTACTAACACAATCTTACTAACATTATTCAAAAGGCTCTATAAACTTCAGCTTGCTGTAGTGTATTTATTTTCTATAATTTATCCTATAAATCTATTGTTTACTGGACTCAAGAATGGGCGCGGCAGCTCTATACTGCCCAAATCAAGGGAAGATGCTTAAACTATACTTATGCTTAAGCAATAATTTTAAACACAGAAGCCACCAACAAAAATGCCAGAAGTAATATAATCTCCATGCTTGTGCAGCTCAAAAATCTTCAGAGAAAATATACAGAGCTTAACATTTCTTGTAAAAAACGGGAGTCTGTTGCTTTCCATTTTGTTTGATTTGAGCAAAGACTGACGCACCCAACAGATTCTGGTTTGCTCGTGCACTGCAGCTACACGGAAACCCTCGTGCCAGAATCTACACAAGTAGAAATACACACGGCAGGGAAGGGCTGTGCTGGACACGCAGCATTTCTGCTGGTTTTTAATGGCTTCAGTCAGTACTCAACACGCACACGCCATTTATGAGCGTTTCCAGCCTGCAAATGACTGCGTACGTGAACATCTACAGAACTGTTGACTTCACAGGGCACTCCTGGAGGATATCGGACACAAGCCCTTAAAGGAGAGGAAACAAAACCGCAGGAAAGTTAGGTGACGTGCCCGAGGGTGTACACAGAGAGAGACTGTACCAACAACCGTCCTCAAACACCCAGCCCGAGTTCCCACTGCCGTAACACCCCAGGTTTTTCCCTCCTTCCCCTACAGCAAGGGATGCAGACCCAGACCGTTGGCGGGAGATGCGAGAAGGAGCTTTACCAACAGGAATAAAATTGGACCGTGGGTTCAACAGTTACTTGGGTAAGGCAAATAACCAGTAACCAGGTAACTCCACAGAAAATAAATCATCCTGAAGAGATGAGCTTATGAAGCTAAGGGTGCGAGCAATGCACGACAGCAACAGAGTAAGTGCTGGGAATGGGCCCCAGAGAAAATACCTACATTAAATTAACTCAGAGCTCCTGCAAACCAAGAATTGATGCCGTCTTCCCCAGGCACAGAAACCACGAGCGCACGCGGTCCTGGGGGACGCACCACCTCCACCTGTCCCCACATCCCCTCCCTCCTCAGGGACACGCAAAGGTCACGGGGGACACTCCGGCGCTGCCGTCACTGAACCCCAAAGGGATATCATGGGACATTAACTAGGCTTTGGGAAGAAGAGGCAGGTGTAGGGTCAGATTTCAGTGCCGCAGAATAAAGAAAGGAAGGGGCAATTAGCCTCCGCTCATAAAACTCCTCACATGGTCTGTGCAACATTTCCTCCTAAAAAGTCTCCTTCTCTTTGTGAGCTTTTTTTTTGATGATATATTAGTGACAAGGTATCCAGATGGCAGGTCGGTAAATGCAGGTTTGCCCTTTTTTGCCATTTCTTTCAAAAAATGAAAACACAATGAATATGTGCAGACGCATCTAGAAGTTGTTTTTGCCATTATTATTGCTACTGATGCTACTCATTATTGCTATGAATACTACTTATTGCTAATAGTTTTAGCCTGATTGAGCTTTGTTTTCACTGGGATTGCTTTTCTCGAAGTTTAGTATTCAGATTTTCTTTTGTGTGAGGAAAGGGGAAACGGGTGCAGTGCTGATAGCGGTTAATGCATCCACCAGTGCTGCTCCACACTCACCGTGTTTCCTGCGATACCGGCCCTGGGTTCGGGCCATTTTTCAGCCTGAAAATTGTGCTGCCTGGTACATCTCACCACATAAGCCACAACTGTCACCTCCTCTCAGCTCCATCACTGAAAGCAAAGCAAACCTGGCATAAGATCACAAACTGAACTTAAGCAAAATACATTCTTTCTGCTTCCATTTTCCATGGTTCTGGCCAAGAAAAGGGTTTTGTGGACCCCTCTTTCCTGCTCTGATTTTGGTAGTCTATTTTTTCCTTGCTCATGTAGCAATACTACTTTAACTATTTTCTTACTACTTTGCCCAACCTTGCTCTGGATCAAATCCTTCTTCAGGGTTATGTTTGCTGTGCCCTAAATGGCCCTGCTAGTTTTCCTACAATAACCATTGTATGTACCAGTTATACATACTCAAACATCAAGTTTTTATATATTCCTTCTTTGTATATAACAGTGATTTACTGTTATATATTATCCAGCAACTTTTTGTAACCTTTCCATTTGTATTCTCTTATAACTTTACCTAAACTCTCCTGCTTGTCCAGCTTTTAATTTTCCCTAAAGCTGAGCAAAAGAGCAGTTTGTTTCTGTTTTGTTGTGCCACAGATATCCCACCTCCAGCAGGGTTCCAAGACCCAAGACTAAAGACAGAGAAAGGGAAGGAAGAGCTGATGTGCTTTTCAGAGCACAGCACCACGCTCTCAATTCAGATTGAAGGGATGGATTATTTATTTCAAATTTGTGAAATAAACTTCAGTGACATGAAAGATTGAGTTCATTTATCTCTACACCAGCTATAACTGTATTTTTAAAGTCATCCTCACTGTCTTGCATATATTCAGTAGTGATAAGGAAGCCCTTTACCCACCTTTCTGACACCTGGATTACTCTAGAGCAGCCCAACCTCGTATCCACAAGCACTTCACGTTCCCAGAAAATGTTTTTTAAATCTCAAAAGGTCCAATTGCTTGGATTCCCTCTTAAATGGCAGGGAGAACATATCTGCCTATGTTAGGTTAAACTACCTGCGTATCAATAAATCTCACCGTGTGCTTCAAGCAGTTTTGGAAGAATACGAGACCTTAATTTCCTTAATCTTCATGTACGAAGTAAGTAAGGCTTTTATCATAGCAACAGCATCTTCTGATTGCAAGACAGGAACAACCTAAATTCTGCCTTCAGTGTAACATCAAGGTAGCTTTGCTGGCTTTCTACTCTGTGTATACAGCTTGGCCTTCAGTTTTTGATTAGTCAATTTATTTCTGTTACCAAGCAAAAAGCTCCTATCCGTGTCCAAAGTGATGATGGGATTCAGAGAATGGTAACGCTGTGGTGGAATAACGGTATGAAAAGGAAGAACTAGTGCCAGTTTTCCATCAGCTTTATAACCACTGTAAAAGCCCAAATCAAATGCTGAGAACAGTTACAATTCTTTAAATAGCTTCAGCCAAAAACTTTTAAGACTAGATATCCAAAAATAGCATTGTAGTAAATTTTGTATAGGGGTGGGCTTTAACAGACTTTCTATTCACTCTTAACTACAGAAGAAGAACATGTGTCCTCTAACTCTTGAAAAGGAAAAGGCGAAAGTCTAAGCTACCAGCCACCAAAGTGCAAACAGTATTTTTAGAAGCAGATAATAAAAGTAAAGGAGAAGGAATGAAAGCAGCGCTGGAAAGCAAGGATGCAGAACAGAGTGATATTTTAACATTTTCTGTCAGGATCACTTCAGAGAGGGTTAGTTTCTGGGTACGCTGCTTATGAGGAACACGTACAAATTAAGCACCATCTGTTGGGTGCGGTAGAAACCACAAGCAGAACAACAGAGAGTGTCTGAGGAAGGGACCATGTTCCTTCAGGGAGGCTCCAGCAAACCCTTGGACAATAACATCAGGCACGGCTCCAAGGCATTCTCCTCCCCGCTGGAGGATCTTGACACGCGTTACCGACACTCAGCACACCTCTCCACCACCAAGGAAGCTGAAGAACCCACCGTTCCCACGATTAACAGATTGCAAAAATGAATCACAGAATGGTTTTTGCAGACCTTGAGAGTTCCTGAAGAGATGTGATGTGAATAGGCAGAAAATGGGTCAACTCCCCGTCTGGCAGCTAATTTCTTTCTGGATAAAACTGTTGTAATGACCTCAGTAGCACTAGTAGTTTTTGAAGACAAATTATCAAACTTTAACAGAAAGCAGTCATCTGCTGATGGGTGTTCTTTGCTCAAACTGGCAGTTTTAGAGCTGGAATTTCAGTAACCGAGTGTCCGGCTGCTGCCGTCAGTGCCCATGGGTCTGCAGCACCAGCACCAAAACTACTGCAATATGAAATACCCTCCCCAATGCTTGAAAATTCTTGCAAAACTACTTATGCTCCTGAATTTCTTTACTAAAAAACAACCCCTTGCAAATTCTGCACGTGCACCACCACACGAGTGATCCCATCGGTGTATGATGGGTATAAATCTGTTTACGGTGAATTGCAGACCATGTACAGAACTAATGATTTTGCAGCAAGTCCCGTTGCTGGTGGGGAGGTTCTGAAACTGCTAAAGCAGGTTAGAATCACAGAATCATTCAGGTTGGAAAAGACCCTTGGGATCATCGAGTCCAATCATCAACCCTACTCTACAAAGTTCTCCCCTGCACCATATCCCCCAACACCACATCTAAACGACTCTTAAACACATCCAGGGATGGTGACTCAACCCTGTCCCTGGGGAGCCTGTTCCAGTGTCTGACCACTCTTTCTGTGAGGAATTGCTTCCTAACGTCCAGTCTCAACCTACCCTGTCGCAGCTTGAAGCCGTTCCCTCTCGTTCTGTCATTCATTACCTGTGCCAAGAGACCAGCACCGACCTCTCTACAGTGTCCTTTCAAGTAGTTGTAGAGAGTGATGAGGTCTCCCCTCAGCCTCCTCTTCCTCAAACTAAACAGTCCCAGCTCCTTCAAACAGGTTCAACACAGAAATATTGTGACTCTTTTCAACCAGCGGCCCCGTGCCCTACGAGGCCCCATCCTCGGAGGCTCACTTACATGTTACACACCAAATGGGTAATCAAGCCCCTGATCCCACGCCGTGCTCCTGCTTCCCACAGGAGCTCAACCAGCAGCCTGTGCTCCACTGCAGCCCGTCCCGTAGCACCCCAGGCTTTCCTCCGCCTTGAGGACCACGTATTTTAAGTGAACAACTGAAAGTTGCTCTATAATTAAAAGAAAATTACTTTTGAGCTCTTTGTATGAGCCTCCCTCCATGCTGCGAGCGGATGCTAAGCACAGATCACACAGTGCCTGAGCAAATACCACAACCGTTACCTCCATCAGGTACCACACTGTTGTGAGGCACACAGTCATTAACAGACCCAGTCAGCAAACTGATAACCAGCTTTTAAGACTGATTTTCTGCTTTACTTTTTGAAAGAAGAGTAATCTGTGAAGTGGGAAGGGGCTATTCATGCAGGTGATCACCCCTGGATTCTTGCATAGCCGAGAGAGAGAGAGAGAGATTCTCTGAACTGCTCTCTGAAAAAGCTTATTTTCATCATTTTTGTCTACACATGGAGCCAGGAGACCAGACCTTGAAGTTTATGTACCCCAGCCAGATGCCCAGGGTAAGCAAGAGCGACACCAGCCAGCAAATGGGCCTATACAAGATCTTAAACCACAAGAGTCCAAATTTGCTGCCCATTAACCGTGATTATTGGAGGCAATGAACCCCCTCTTCCAGCGCAGCGACATCAAAATATCAAGGTGAAGAAGTGGTATTGCTGAGGGTTTCTCAAACAAGAAGTACTGTTCAGAAAGAAAGAAAACATTTGCCTGAAAAATGGCTATGCTCCAAACCCATCAGCAGCCCAAAGTTTTAAAGATTAAATAGAAAAAAAAAAATCCACATTCATTCACATAAATAGATCTAGTTGCATTTCTGGACTTTTAGTCTTATTAGGGAGGCCAACAACAAAATGTTTATTGATTTCGGTCAGACATTTAGCGCGTACATAGACAATACAAGCAGGAAAGCCAGGCTACACGGAGCGAGGAGAGCTCATCACACCATGCCCCGTTCCTCAAAATTACAGACCTTAGTGGGGGCTTTTCAGGCTAAGTGATTTAATGCGTTCTGAATTCATTCTTTCATGTAAATTGACTTAACGTTCCTCAACATGCTTGTGTACACAAAAACCATAGAGAAGACGCCTCTTCGGATCTACCAAAAATAAAAATCTGCAATCAATTATCCCATCTCCCATCTTGTCATCACTTAGACAATGCAGCTGAAGAGGTCTCTGCAATGCCTCCTGTCTCTGTCCCTGGAGACCTGCCACCACCAGTATGGTTAGGAAAGTTAAACCCAATTAACTCAACATGCGAAATAAAAATGCATCAGTAAAAATGCATTAATCCCTAAGGCGCAGTCCCTCATTCACAAACAAAGCTGCCTTAATTCCTCACTATTTTAACTCCCAAAAGGAGCACCTAAACAGGGCTTTGGTGCACTTAAACTAATTCACTTTCACTTAACACCTTTACTTAACACCCTCCTGTGACAAAGCAATGCCAGCAAAATCCTCAGCATAAACACTTCCAGGAACACAAACATCTTTATTGCTGGTAGGGTTTCACTTAGGGAGCAGGCTGTTCTTGGAGCAGAACTCTTCTTCTGCCAGGGGAAGGCTCATCTCCATTCAGATGAGTCCATGGCAAACGTCATTAAAAAAAAAAAACCAACCAACCTTCCCAACACCAGACAACCATATTTAAGATTCTTTGATATAGTTGTGGCTATTCACAAGAACTTCTAAAACAGTGCAGGTATATTATCCTCCTGCTTCACACAATAGCAAATGAAAAACAATTCCTAGATTTAAGCTTTTAAAAAACAAGTTTTTCTGGGTTTGAAATTTATTTTATTTTTATAAAGAGTTTCAAACAATTTGCTAGTTATTAAATGTTACTGCATTCTAGTGCTCATCACGGCCTCAGACAATGCCTCTGCTCCACACTTCTGTGAAAAATTCAAACATTTTTCTCTAAGTAGATACAGTTTCCTGCAGCAGCTTAGTCTATCATTTAGCTTTTTAGTACAACCAAACCATGCCGGTTATAGAACTTGGCATTTCAGGTAAAGTTACAGCCCTTGATAGAGAATTTATATTTCTCCCTCCCACGTGTGCAGAGCATCGGCTCTGGCCATCCCTGTGAAACACCAGTAGGAGCTCAGACTTTTTGCTGATTTTTATTGCAAACATTTTCACTCAGTTCTGCGGGATGCAGAAAGCCAGAAGCAGAACCGGGGACAGAAGAGAAAGTAAAAACTAATATCCCACTATTAGTGGGGTGGCACAGCCCCAGAGTGGGGGGAACGGAGAGGGCAGAGCCGGGGAAAGAGGGGACGGAGGAGGCAGAGGATGCTCTGCCCGGCTGATGCCCAGCTGGTGCCACTGCTGCCAAGGCACCATTTGGCAAGCCTGGCTTCCCTGCTCCAGCAGCAGCTGCTTTCCTGAGCACCTTTGTTTTGCTGTTTATTTTGCATCCTGTGGTGTCGTCTTCCCCCCTAGCTCTCCTGGCCCCCCTGGCACTCGCCATGGCAGGAGCCACAGCCTGGGCATGAGTCCCCAAGCCCCAACTGCCACGTGTTTGCCCCTTTCCCTTCCTTACTCCCCAGCAATCACAGCTGGCAGGCTCCCCAGAGCTCTTCCCCTCTTCTCGTTTACAAACACAGACACATTCACAGTGGGGCACCCCCTGCCCTTATTCTCTCTAAAACTCACTGCTCACGCGGTGTGTAACCATCACGAGCAGGGGCAATTAACAAAATGTTTCCTTAAAAGAGATGTTACGGCCCTGAGAGCAACCT